>NC_056453.1:42428232-42490732 GCF_018296145.1 Oncorhynchus tshawytscha
AACCTATCAGTCAGCATGTGGAACATTCAGGGCCTAAACTCATCAACCTATCAGTCAGCACGTGGAACATTCAGGGCCTAAACTCATCAACCTATCAGTTAGCACGTGGAACATTCAGGGCCTAAACTCATCAACCTATCAGTTAGCATGTGGAACATTCAGGGCCTAAACTCATCAACCTATCAGTTAGCATGTGGAACATTCAGGGCCTAAACTCATCAACCTATCAGTTAGCACGTGGAACATTCAGGGCCTAAACTCATCAACCTATCAGTTAGCATGTGGAACATTCAGGGCCTAAACTCATCAACCTATCAGTTAGCATGTGGAACATTCAGGGCCTAAACTCATCAACCTATCAGTCAGCACGTGGAACATTCAGGGCCTAAACTCATCAACCTATCAGTCAGCACGTGGAACATTCAGGGCCTAAACTCATCAACCTATCAGTTAGCACGTGGAACATTCAGGGCCTAAACTCATCAACCTATCAGTTAGCACGTGGAACATTCAGGGCCTAAACTCATCAACCTATCAGTTAGCATGTGGAACATTCATGGCCTAAACTCATCAACCTATCAGTTAGCACGTGGAACATTCAGGGCCTAAACACATCAACCTATCAGTTAGCATGTGGAACATTCAGGGCCTAAACTCATCAACCTATCAGTTAGCATGTGGAACATTCAGGGCCTAAACTCATCAACCTATCAGTCAGCACGTGGAACATTCAGGGCCTAAACTCATCAACCTATCAGTTAGCATGTGGAACATTCAGGGCCTAAACTCATCAACCTATCAGTTAGCACGTGGAACATTCAGGGCCTAAACTCATCAACCTATCAGTCAGCATGTGGAACATTCAGGGCGTAAACTCATCAACCTATCAGTCAGCATGTGGAACATTCAGGGCCTAAACTCATCAACCTATCAGTCAGCATGTGGAACATTCAGGGCCTAAACTCATCAACCTATCAGTCAGCATGTGGAACATTCAGGGCCTAAACTCATCAACCTATCAGTCAGCATGTGGAACATTCAGGGCCTAAACTCATCAACCTATCAGTCAGCATGTGGAACATTCAGGGCCTAAACTCATCAACCTATCAGTCAGCATGTGGAACATTCAGGGCCTAAACTCATCAACCTATCAGTCAGCATGTGGAACATTCAGGGCCTAAACTCATCAACCTATCAGTCAGCATGTGGAACATTCAGGGCCTAAACTCATCAACCTATCAGTCAGCATGTGGAACATTCAGGGCCTAAACTCATCAACCTATCAGTCAGCATGTGGAACATTCAGGGCCTAAACTCATCAACCTATCAGTCAGCATGTGGAACATTCAGGGCCTAAACTGGATAAAACTGAAAAAAATGACTTGTATTGACGGAAAAATATGTCTTCCTTTCTGCAATATATATATTCCCCCCCCCAGAATCCCCATATTACTTAGAGGATCTAAAGAAGGACTAAAGGAGGACCCAGCCTTGAGGAAGAGACGTGCCATTTCCAGGCCCAGGGCAATGTGCTCACAGGAACACGACCTGATGTAACGACGACACGAGGGGACAGCTTCATTACAGGCCATTCTGTGTCTAATTGTCTTCATCTGCACCATAGAAACAACAGGGACAGCTTCATTACAGGCCATTCTGTTTCTAACTGTCTTCATCTGCACCATAGAAACAACAGGGACAGACGACACGAGGGGACAGCTTCATTACAGGCCATTCTGTTTCTAACTGTCTTCATCTGCACCATAGAAACAACAGGGACAGCTTCATTACAGGCCATAGTGTCTCTGTCTTCATCTGCACCATAGAAACAACAGGGACAGCTTCATTACAGGCCATTCTGTTTCTAACTGTCTTCATCTGCCCCATA
Organism: Oncorhynchus tshawytscha; assembly: GCF_018296145.1. Classification (NCBI taxonomy): domain Eukaryota; kingdom Metazoa; phylum Chordata; class Actinopteri; order Salmoniformes; family Salmonidae; genus Oncorhynchus; species Oncorhynchus tshawytscha. The sequence goes on from NC_056453.1 coordinate 42,430,121, forward strand.
GAAACAACAGGGACAGACGACACGAGGGGACAGCTTCATTACAGGCCATTCTGTTTCTAATTGTCTTCATCTGCACCATAGAAACAACAGGGACAGCTTCATTACAGGCCATTCTGTGTCTAATTGTCTTCATCTGCACCATAGAAACAACAGGGACAGCTTCATTACAGGCCGTTCTGTTTCTAACTGTCTTCATCTGCACCATAGAAACAACAGGGACAGCTTCATTACAGGCCATAGTGTCTCTGTCTTCATCTGCACCATAGAAACAACAGGGACAGCTTCATTACAGGCCATTCTGTTTCTAACTGTCTTCATCTGCACCATAGAAACAACAGGGACAGACCACACGAGGGGACAGCTTCATTACAGGCCATTCTGTTTCTAACTGTCTTCATCTGCACCATAGAAACAACAGTGACAGACCACATGAGGGGACAGCTTCATTACAGGCCATAGTGTCACTAACTGTCTTCATCTGCACCATAGAAACAACAGGGACAGCTTCATTACAGGCCATTCTGTTTCTAACTGCCTAAATCTGCCCCATAGAAACAACAGTGACATCACCATCAATAACAACAGACGGGATCTGTTGCAGCCTGGGTCTGTACTTTGTCAATGGTAGGTTATGGGGGGACTCTTTGGGGAGATTCACCTACTGCTCACCTCTTGGCCACAGTACAGTAGACTATATGATTACAGACATTGACCCTTTCTCTCTCAGCTCATTCACTGTCAAGCCACTAACACCTCTGTCGGATCACAGCCAAATTATGTTGTTCCTCAAAAGAACAGACATGGAAACAACCAGACATTCACAGCCCAGTCAGCTGTACAACATCACAGCCCAGTCAGCTGTACAACATCACAGCCCAGTAAACTATACAACATCACAGTCCAGTCAGCTGTACAACATCAGACATTCACAGTCCAGTCAGCTGTACAACATCAGACATTCACAGTCCAGTCAGCTGTTCAACATCAGACATTCACAGTCCAGTCAGCTGTACAACATCAGACATTCACAGCCCAGTCAGCTGTACAACATCAGACATTCACAGCCCAGTCAGCTGTACAACATCACAGCCCAGTCAGCTGTACAACATCAGACATTCACAGCCCAGTAAGCTGTACAACATCAGACATTCACAGCCCAGTCAGCTGTACAACATCAGACATTCACAGCCCAGTCAGCTGTACAACATCAGACATTCACAGCCCAGTCAGCTGTACAACATCAGACATTCACAGCCCAGTCAGCTGTACAACATCACAGCCCAGTCAGCTGTACAACATCAGACATTCACAGCCCAGTAAGCTGTACAACATCACAGCCCAGTCAGCTGTACAACATCAGACATTCACAGCCCAGTCAGCTGTTCAACATCACAGCCCAGTCAGCTGTACAACATCACAGCCCAGTCAGCTGTACAACATCAGACATTCACAGCCCAGTCAGCTGTACAACACCAGACATTCACAGTCCAGTCAGCTGTACAACATCACAGCCCAGTCAGCTGTACAACATCACAGCCCAGTCAGCTGTACAACATCACAGCCCAGTCAGCTGTACAACATCACAGCCCAGTCAGCTGTACAACATCACAGCCCAGTAAGCTGTACAACATCAGACATCCACAGCCCAGTCAGCTGTACAACATCACAGCCCAGTCAGCTGTACAACATCAGACATTCACAGCCCAGTCAGCTGTACAACATCACAGCCCAGTCAGCTGTACAACATCACAGCCCAGTCAGCTGTTCAACACCAGACATTCACAGTCCAGTCAGCTGTACAACATCAGACATTCACAGTCCAGTCAGCTGTACAACATCAGACATTCACAGCCCAGTCAGCTGTACAACATCAGACATTCACAGCCCAGTCAGCTGTACAACATCACATCCACAGCCCAGTCAGCTGTACAACATCACAGCCCAGTCAGCTGTTCAACACCAGACATTCACAGTCCAGTCAGCTGTACAACATCAGACATTCACAGCCCAGTCAGCTGTACAACATCAGACATTCACAGCCCAGTCAGCTGTACAACATCACAGTCCAGTCAGCTGTACAACATCACAGTCCAGTCAGCTGTACAACATCACAGTCCAGTCAGCTGTACAACATCACAGTCCAGTCAGCTGTACAACATCACAGTCCAGTCAGCTGTACAACATCACAGTCCAGTCAGCTGTACAACATCACAGTCCAGTCAGCTGTACAACATCACAGTCCAGTCAGCTGTACAACATCACAGTCCAGTCAGCTGTACAACATCACAGTCCAGTCAGCTGTACAACACCAGACATTCACAGCCCAGTCAGCTGTACAACACCAGACATTCACAGCCCAGTCAGCTGTACAACATCAGACATTCACAGCCCAGTCAGCTGTACAACATCACAGCCCAGTCAGCTGTTCAACACCAGACATTCACAGCCCAGTCAGCTGTACAACACCAGACATTCACAGCCCAGTCAGCTGTACAACACCAGACATTCACAGTCCAGTAAGCTGTACAACATCACAGTCCAGTCAGCTGTACAACATCACAGTCCAGTCAGCTGTACAACATCAGACATTCACAGTCCAGTAAGCTGTACAACATCACAGTCCAGTCAGCTGTACAACATCACAGTCCAGTCAGCTGTACAACATCAGACATTCACAGTCCAGTCAGCTGTACAACATCAGACATTCACAGTCCAGTCAGCTGTACAACATCAGACATTCACAGTCCAGTCTGCTGTACAACATCAGACATTCACAGCCCAGTCAGCTGTACAACATCAGACATTCACAGTCCAGTCAGCTGTACAACATCACAGTCCAGTCAGCTGTACAACATCACAGTCCAGTCAGCTGTACAACATCAGACATTCACAGTCCAGTCAGCTGTACAACATCACAGTCCAGTCAGCTGTACAACATCAGACATTCACAGTCCAGTCAGCTGTACAACATCACAGTCCAGTAAGCTGTACAACATCACAGTCCAGTCAGCTGTACAACATCACAGTCCAGTCAGCTGTACAACATCAGACATTCATACAGATGGGCCCAAAACAGCACAGAAGAATACCAGAAAGCAACCTGTAACCAAAATATCCAGACACTCTTAGATAACTTTCTGGATCCACATTCACTCACAGTGAAGAAGGCATCAATCTAGCAGTACAAAACATCAACTATATATTCAGGCAAATGGAAAAAAAGGCACAAATGAAATTGATAAAAAACTAAACTAAAAAGATCACAGATGACGACTGGTTTCATGCAGATTGTAAAAGTATAAGGAATAAACATAGAACACCTCCAATCAAAAGCACAGAGACCCAAATAATGGTGAATTACGCCTTCATTACTGTGATATAAACGTACACTCTATAAACGTACACTCAGAACCAAAAGCACAGAGACCCAAATAATGGTGAACTACGCCTTCATTACTGTGATATAAACGTACACTCTATAAACGTACACTCTATAAACGTACACTCAGAACCAAAAAAGCACAGAGACCCAAATAATGGTGAATTACGCCTTCATTACTGTGATATAAACGTACACTCTATAAACGTACACTCAGAACCCAAAAAGCACAGAGACCCAAATAATGGTGAACTACACCTTCATTACTGTGATATAAACGTACCCTCTATAAACGAACACTCAGAACATAAAGCACACCACAACAGCAAGCAGTTGACACGAATTGAGGAGTCCATAAACACAAACAACTTCTGGCAAAATTGGAAAAAACGAAACAAATCAAAACCAGAGGAATTAGCGATACAAAATGGTGACATATGGACAACCCATTTTAAAACACTACAACACTGTTCAAATTGACACAAACACAGAGCAATGCAAAATTCATGAGAAGTTGAAGGGATTAGAAAAAGCTATAAAGGACAATCCAAATCCACTGGACTCCCCAATTACTGACTAGGAGCTCTATAAGAAACTTCAGACCCTCAAATTTAAAAAAGCATGTGGACCTGATGGCATCCTACATGAGATGCTCAAACTCACTACTGCAAAATGTCTATTGGCTATATTAAAACTGTTGCATTTGATCCTGAGTGTAGGTTATTTCTCTGACATCTGGAATCAAGACCTCATAACCCCAATCTTTAAGAACGGAGACAAATTTGACCCTAACAATTACAGAGGCATTTGTGTGAACAGTAACCTGGGGAATGTTTTCTGTAGTATTATAAATGTAAGAGTTATAAACTTGTTTAATAAGCACAATGTCTTGAATAAAATACTAATTGGATTTATACCAAAACATCTTATTTATGATATTTACACCCTACAGACCCTGATAGATAAACATGTCCACCAAAATAATACCAAAATAAATGCTTGCTTTATCGACTTCCAAAAAGCATTTGATTCTATTTGGCATACAGGACTGTTCTACAAAGTAATTGAAAGTGGTGTAGGGGGTTAAACATATCACATAATTAAAACACTGTGTACTGGCAATATGTGCAGCATTAAGATTGGCAAGAAAATAACAGAATTATTTAACCAGGGGTGAGGCCTTCGCCAGGGTTGTAATCTGAGCCCTGCACTCTTCAATATTTACATCAACAAATTGGTCACTATTGTAGAAAAATCCTCAGCCACTGGTGTTGGTCTCCACAATTCAGAAGTTCAATGCCTACTCTTCACAGATGACCTATGCCTGCTGTCACCCACAGCACATGGCCTACAGCAGAGCCTGGACCTGCTAGAGCAGTACTGCCAGACCTGGGCCTTGGCAGTAAACCCCCACAGCACATGGCCTACAGCAGAGCCTGGACCTGCTAGAGCAGTACTGCCAGACCTGGGCCCTGGCAGTAAACACCCACAGCACATGGCCTACAGCAGAGCCTGGACCTGCTAGAGCAGTACTGCCAGACCTGGGCCTTGGCAGTAAACCCCAAAAATACGAAAATAATTATTTTCCAAAGAAGATCCAGATCTCAGGGAATTAGACCAAAGTTCTCAATTGGTGCAAAATATATAGAGTACTGTACACTGAGAGAGTGAGAGAGAAAGCACGCAGGGCATTCTACACCATTAAAAAACAAATAAAGATTGAAATAACTATTCAAATTTGGCTACAAACTAATTGAATATGTCATTGAACCAATTGCCCTTTATGGCAGCGAGGTTTGGGGTCCACTAGCAAAACAAGATTAATTCAAATGGGACAAACACCCCATTGAAACCCTGCATGCAGGGTTCTGTAAGATTCTCCTACTTGTCCAGAGGAAAACTACAAACAATGCATGCAGGGCAGAATTAGGCCAATATCCATTAATAATAAAAACTCAAAAAAGAGCAATTAAGTTTTGGAAACATCTAAAATACAGTGACCCCCTCTCATATCATTACCAAGCCCTGCAATGCCAAGAGCTGAGCAAAGAAAAGAGTCCCCTCATCCAGCTGGTCCTGGGGCTGAGTTCACAAACCTGTTCTACTAACACACTGAAGCCTCAGGACCAGAACATCCAATCAATCAGAATAAAACAAATTACAACACAATGAAAATAAAACTACATTTCTTTTTGGGAAACAAAAGCACAAGCACAAAGCAAAATGCAGTGCTATCTGGCCCTAAATGGACAGTACACCGTAGCTAACTAGTTGATTTGGTTACTGATCAAAACCTTAGAAAAACCTTGACAAAGTACAGGCTCAGTGAGCACAGCCTTGTCATTGAGAAGAGTAGACACAGGAAAACCTGGCTCCCTGTAGAGGAAAGGCTGTGCAACCACTGCACAACAGCAGAACCTGGCTCCCTGTAGAGGAAAGGCTGTGCAACCACTGCAGAACCTGGCTCCCTGTAGAGGAAAGGCTGTGCAACCACTGCACAACAGCAGAACCCGTCCTGTTGGGGGAGGATGCAGAGAGCTGTGGGTTGGCAGCGCACTACATTGAAGACCTCTCTGATGAGAGTAGGCTACCCGTCCTGTTGGGGGAGGATGTAGAGAGCTGTGGGTTGACAGCGCACTACATTGAAGACCTCTCTGATGAGAGTAGGCTACCCGTCCTGTTGGGGGAGGACGCAGAGAGCTGTGGGTTGACAGCGCATTACATTGAAGACCTCTCTGATGAGAGTAGGTTACCCGTCCTGTTGGGGGAGGATGCAGAGAGCTGATGGGTTGAGGACAGCTGTGGGTTGACAGCGCACTACATTGAAGACCTCTCTGATGAGAGTAGGTTACCCATCCTGTTGGGGGAGGACGCAGAGAGCTGTGGGTTGACAGCGCACTACATTGAAGACCTCTCTGATGAGAGTAGGCTACCCGTCCTGTTGGGGGAGGACGCAGAGAGCTGTGGGTTGACAGCGCACTACATTGAAGACCTCTCTGATGAGAGTAGGTTTCCCGGCCTGTTGGGGGAGGATGCAGAGAGCTGTGGGTTGACAGCGCACTACATTGAAGACCTCTCTGATGAGAGTAGGCTACCCGTCCTGTTGGGGGAGGACGCAGAGAGCTGTGGGTTGACAGCGCACTACATTGAAGACCTCTCTGATGAGAGTAGGCTACCCGTCCTGTTGGGGGAGGACGCAGAGAGCTGTGGGTTGACAGCGCACTACATTGAAGACCTCTCTGATGAGAGTAGGTTACCCGTCCTGTTGGGGGAGGACGCAGAGAGCTGTGGGTTGACAGCGCACTACATTGAAGACCTCTCTGATGAGAGTAGGCTACCCGTCCTGTTGGGGGAGGATGCAGAGAGCTGTGGGTTGACAGCGCACTACATTGCTGCCTGCCATAAGTTGAGGGACAGTGTCTGACAGACCAATCAACCTGCACATGTCCTCTACTGTATGCTTATTGTTATCGTTCAGTGTATGGTTATTGTGACCCTTGGTTGTTGTTGTTAATGTTGTCCAGTTGACAATTTTGATTACACTTATTTTCATATGGTAAATATACAAAGTAAGCTTTGGCAATATGTGCAATGTTACGTCATGCCATTAAAGCGAATTTAATTGAATTGAAAGGAGAGAGAGAGAAAGACAGGAGAGAGAGAGAAACAGAGAGACAGAGATAGAGAGAAAGGTGAGAGAGAGAGGCAAGGGACAGAGAGAGAGAGAGAAGGAAAGAGAGACAGAGAGAGAGAGGCAAGGGACAGAGAGAGAGAGAGAAGGAAAGAGAGACAGAGAGAGAGAGACAGAGAAGGAAAGAGAGAGAGAGAGACAGACAGACAGACAGACAGACAGACAGACAGACAGACAGACAGACAGACAGACAGAAGACAGACAGACAGACAGACAGACAGACAGACAGACAGACAGACAGACAGACAGACAGACAGACAGACAGAGGCAGACAGACAGACAGACAGACAGACAGAAGGAAAGACAGACAGACAGACAGACAGACAGACAGACAGACAGACAGACAGACAGACAGACAGACAGACAGACAGACAGACAGACAGACAGACAGACAGACAGACAGACAGACAGACAGACAGACAGACAGGATGGGTGGAACGCAGGCCTATAATCAAAGTAGAGTGCTCCATTTGACGCTGGTTCGTTTTGTTTCTCATACTAATGCATTCAATTACTGTTCAGACCAGGAAGAAAAGAGGGATGTATTGCTCAAAACATAATTGCTAGGTGATCATGTAAAGTGAATAGGAGAACAGGAAACCTAGACCCCCTATAGCAATAGTTGCATTTTCCTTCATATACAATTCTTTCTCATATAACGCAAGGTGATATGAAAACCAAGTTTAATCATAATAATTGGAAATAGAACACTGGAAAAATAATAATTTGGTTTGGTAAATGCACACAAAGGAAATACATGTATTTTGCCGTTCAGATCACCAATTCAAAATGCTATGGCAACGAGATGCATTTACCTTCAGCTTCTGGGAGCATTTAGGACGATTCTATTTCAGATAATCCCTTAACTGGGAACATCCCCGACCAACCATCTAGCTTCCTTCACTGTTCCTCATCTGTCTGTCTGTCCGTTCCTCCATATCTCTCTCCATCTCTCCGTCGCTCTCCCTCTCTCCATCACTCTCCCTCTCTCCATCTCTCCGTCTCTCCGTCCCTCTCCCTCTCTCCCCTTCTCCATCCCTCTCCCTCTCTCCATCACTCTCCCTATCTCCATCTCTCCGTCTCTCCGTCCCTCTCCCTCTCTCCCCTTCTCCATCCCTCTCCCTCTCTCCATCACTCTCCCTCTCTCCATCTCTCCGTCTCTCCGTCCCTCTCCCTCTCTCCATCTCTCCGTCTCTCCGTCTCTCCGTCCCTCTCCATCTCTCCGTCTCTCCGTCCCTCTCCCTCTCTCCATCTCTCCATCCCTCTCCCCCTCTCCCTCCCTCTCTCCATCTCTCCCTCTCTCCGTCCCTCTCCCTCTCTCCATCTCTCCGTCTCTCCCTCCATCTCTCCGTCTCTCCGTCCCTCTCCCTCTCTCCATCTCTCCGTCTCTCCGTCCCTCTCCCTCTCTCCATCTCTCCATCTCTCCGTTCCTCTCCCTCTCTCCATCACTGTCCCTCTCTCCATCTCTCCGTCTCTCCGTCCCTCTCCCTCTCTCCATCTCTCCGTCTCCCTCCCTCTCCCTCTCCGTCCCTCCATCCCTCTCCCTCTCTCCCCCTCTCCATCCCTCTCCCTCTCTCCATCTCTCCGTCCCTCTCCCTCTCCCTCCCTCTCTCCATCTCTCCGTCCCTCTCCCTCTCTCCCCCTCTCCATCACTCTCCCTCCCTCTCTCCGTTCCTCCATCCCTCTCCCTCTCTCCGTCTCTCCCTCTCTCTCTCTCTCTCCATCTCTCCATCTCTCCATCCCTCTCCCTCTCTCCATCTCTCCCTCTCTCTCTATATATATATATATATAAGCAATTTCACATTTCAGTCATTTAGTCATCCAGAGCAATTTACAGTCAGTGAATTCATGTGAAGATATATACAGCAGGTAGGACAGCTACATATCTCAGTTATAGTAAGTACATGTTTTTTCAGTAAAGTAGCTATCACCCAGTCAGAGCTAGTAGAGGGAGAGAGTCAAGTGCCAGTGTTAGTTTATAAAGGGGGGTGGGGGATTATTGAAGATACTCTTTGAAGATGATCGGTGATTGCAACTGTGAGTTGTAAACTGTGAGCTGTGAGCTGTAAAACAATGTGAGCTGTGAGCTGTAAAACAATGTGAGCTGTGAGTTGTAAAACAATGTGAGCTGTAAAACAATGTGAGCTGTAAAACAATGTGAGCTGTAAAACAATGTGAGCTGTAAAACAATGTGAGCTGTAAAACAATGTGAGCTGTAAAACAATGTGAGCTGTAAAACAATGTGAGCTGTAAAACAATGTGAGCTGTAAAACAATGTGAGCTGTAAAACAATGTGAGCTGTAAAACAATGTGAGCTGTAAAACAATGTGAGCTGTGAGCTGTAAAACAATGTGAGCTGTAAAACAATGTGAGCTGTAAAACAATGTGAGCTGTAAAACAATGTGAGCTGTGAGCTGTAAAACAATGTGAGCTGTAAAACATTGTGAGCTGTAAAACAATGTGAGCTGTGAAACAATGTGAGCTGTAAAACAATGTGAGCTGTGAAACTGTAAAACAATGTGAGCTGTAAAACAATGTGAGCTGTAAAACAATGTGAGCTGTAAAACAATGTGAGCTGTAAAACAATGTGAGCTGTGTAAAACAAAAACAATGTGAGCTGTGAGCTGTAAAACAATGTGAGCTGTAAAACAATGTGAGCTGTGTAAAACAATGTGAGCTGTAAAACAATGTGAGCTGTAAAACAATGTGAGCTGTAAAACAATGTGAGCTGTAAAACAATGTGAGCTGTAAAACAATGTGAGCTGTAAAACAATGTGAGCTGTAAAACAATGTGAGCTGTGAAACAATGTGAGCTGTAAAACAATGTGAGCTGTGAAACAATGTGATCTGTAAAACAATGTGAGCTGTGAAACAATGTGAGCTGTAAAACAATGTGAGCTGTAAAACAATGTGAGCTGTGAAACAATGTGAGCTGTGAAACAATGTGAGCTGTAAAACAATGTGAGCTGTGAGCTGTAAAACAATGTGAGCTGTAAAACAATGTGAGCTGTGAGCTGTAAAACAATGTGAGCTGTGAGCTGTAAAACAATGTGAGCAAAACAATGTGAGCTGTAAAACAATGTGAGCTGTGAAACAATGCTGTAAAACAATGTGAGCTGTAAAACAATGTGAGCTGTAAAACAAAACAATGTGAGCTGTAAAACAATGTGAGCTGTAAAACAATGTGAGCTGTGAGCTGTAAAACAATGTGAGCTGTAAAACAATGTGAGCTGTAAAACAATGTGAGCTGTGAAACAATGTGAGCTGTGAAAACAATGTGAGCTGTAAAACAATGTGAGCTGTAAACAATGTGAGCTGTGTAAAACAATGTGAGCTGTGAAACAATGTGAGCTGTAAAACAATGTGAGCTGTAAAACAATGTGAGCTGTAAAAAACAATGTGAGCTGTAAAACAATGTGAGCTGTAAAACAATGTGAGCTGTGAAAAACAATGTGAGCTGTAAAACAATGTGAGCTGTGAGCTGTAAAACAATGTGAGCTGTGAGATGTAAAACAATGTGAGCTGTAAAACAATGTGAGCTGTAAAACAATGTGAGCTGTGAAACAATGTGAGCTGTAAAACAATGTGAGCTGTGAGATGTAAAACAATGTGAGCTGTAAAACAATGTGAGCTGTAAAACAATGTGAGCTGTAAAACAATGTGAGCTGTGAAAAAATGTGAGCTGTAAAACAATGTGAGCTGTAAAACAATGTGAGCTGTAAAACAATGTGAGCTGTGAAAAAATGTGAGCTGTAAAACAATGTGAGCTGTAAAACAATGTGAGCTGTAAAACAATGTGAGCTGTAAAACAATGTGAGCTGTGAAACAATGTGAGCTGTAAAACAATGTGAGCTGTAAAACAATGTGAGCTGTAAAACAATGTGAGCTGTAAAACAATGTGAGCTGTAAAACAATGTGAGCTGTAAAACAATGTGAGCTGTAAAACAATGTGAGCTGTAAAACAATGTGAGCTGTAAAACAATGTGAGCTGTAAAACAATGTGAGCTGTAAAACAATGTGAGCTGTAAAACAATGTGAGCTGTGAAACAATGTGAGCTGTAAAACAATGTGAGCTGTGAAACAATGTGAGCTGTGAAACAATGTGAGCTGTAAAACAATGTGAGCTGTAAAACAATGTGAGCTGTAAAACAATGTGAGCTGTAAAACAATGTGAGCTGTAAAACAATGTGAGCTGTAAAACAATGTGAGCTGTAAAACAATGTGAGCTGTAAAACAATGTGAGCTGTAAAACAATGTGAGCTGTGTGAGCTGTAAAACAATGTGAGCTGTAAAACAATGTGAGCTGTAAAACAATGTGAGCTGTAAAACAATGTGAGCTGTAAACAATGTGAGCTGTGAAAAACAATGTGAGCTGTAAAACAATGTGAGCTGTAAAACAATGTGAGCTGTAAAACAATGTGAGCTGTAAAACAATGTGAGCTGTGAAAACAATGTGAGCTGTAAAACAATGTGAGCTGTGAGCTGTAAAACAATGTGAGCTGTAAAACAATGTGAGCTGTAAAACAATGCTGTAAAACAATGTGAGCTGTAAAACAATGTGAGCTGTAAAAATGTGAGCTGTAAAACAATGTGAGCTGTAAAACAATGTGAGCTGTGAAACAATGTCAGCTGTGAGCTGTAAAACAATGTGAGATGTAACACAATGTGAGCTGTGAGCTGTAAAACAATGTGAGCTGTAAAACAATGTGAGCTGTAAAACAATGTGAGCTGTAAAACAATGTGAGCTGTAAAACAATGTGAGCTGTAAAACAATGTGAGCTGTAAAACAATGTGAGCTGTAAAAAATGTGAAAAACAATGTGAGCTGTGTGAGCTGTAAAACAATGTGAGCTGTAAAACAATGTGAAAACAATGTGAGCTGTAAAACAATGTGAGCTGTAAAACAATGTGAGCTGTAAAACAATGTGAGCTGTAAAACAATGTGAGCTGTGAAACAATGCTGTAAAACAATGTGAGCTGTAAAACAATGTGAGCTGTGAGCTGTAAAACAATGTGAGCTGTAAAACAATGTGAGCTGTAAAACAATGTGAGCTGTAAAACAATGTGAGCTGTGAAAACAATGTGAGCTGTAAAAACAATGTGAGCTGTAAAACAATGTGAGCTGTGAAACAATGTGAGCTGTAAAAAACAATGTGAGCTGTAAAACAATGTGAGCTGTAAAACAATGTGAGCTGTAAAACAATGTGAGCTGTAAAACAATGTGAGCTGTAAAACAATGTGAGCTGTGAGCTGTAAAACAATGTGAGCTGTAAAACAATGTGAGCTGTAAAACAATGAGCTGTAAAACAATGTGAGCTGTAAAACAATGTGAGCTGTAAAACAATGTGAGCTGTAAAACAATGTGAGCTGTAAAACAATGTGAGCTGTAAAACAATGTGAGCTGTGTAAAACAATGTGAGCTGTAAAAACAATGTGAGCTGTAAAACAATGTGAGCTGTAAAACAATGTGAGCTGTAAAACAATGTGAGCTGTAAAACAATGTGAGCTGTAAAACAATGTGCTGTGAAAACAATGCTGTAAAACAATGTGAGCTGTAAAACAATGTGAGCTGTAAAACAATGTGAGCTGTGAAAAACAATGTGAGCTGTAAAACAATGTGAGCTGTGAAAACAATGTGAGCTGTAAAACAATGTGAGCTGTAAAACAATGTGAGCTGTAAAACAATGTGAAAACAATGTGAGCTGTGAGCTGTAAAACAATGTGAGCTGTGAGCTGTAAAACAATGTGAGCTGTAAAACAATGTGAGCTGTGAGCTGTAAACAATGTGAGCTGTAAAACAATGTGAGCTGTAAAACAATGTGAGCTGTAAAACAATGTGAGCTGTAAAACAATGTGAAACAATGTGAGCTGTAAAACAATGTGAGCTGTGAAACAATGTGAAAAAACAATGTGAGCTGTAAAACAATGTGAGCTGTAAAACAATGTGATCTGTAAAACAATGTGAGCTGTGAAACAATGTGAGCTGTAAAACAATGTGAGCTGTAAAACAATGTGAGCTGTAAAACAATGTGAGCTGTAAAACAATGTGAGCTGTAAAACAATGTGAGCTGTAAAACAATGTGAGCTGTAAAACAATGTGAGCTGTAAAACAATGTGAGCTGTAAAACAATGTGAGCTGTAAAACAATGTGAGCTGTAAAACAATGTGAGCTGTGAAACAATGTGAGCTGTGAAACAATGTCAGCTGTGAGCTGTAAAACAATGTGAGATGTAACACAATGTGAGCTGTGAGCTGTAAAACAATGTGAGCTGTAAAACAATGTGAGCTGTAAAACAATGTGAGCTGTAAAACAATGTGAGCTGTAAAACAATGTGAGCTGTAAAACAATGTGAGCTGTAAAACAATGTGAGCTGTAAAACAATGTGAGCTGTAAAACAATGTGAGCTGTAAAACAATGTGAGCTGTAAAACAATGTGAGCTGTGAGCTGTAAAACAATGTGAGCTGTAAAACAATGTGAGCTGTAAAACAATGTGAGCTGTAAAACAATGTGAGCTGTAAAACAATGTGAGCTGTGAAACAATGTGAGCTGTAAAACAATGTGAGCTGTGAGCTGTAAAACAATGTGAGCTGTAAAACAATGTGAGCTGTAAAACAATGTGAGCTGTAAAACAATGTGAGCTGTGAGCTGTAAAACAATGTGAGCTGTAAAACATTGTGAGCTGTAAAACAATGTGAGCTGTGAAACAATGTGAGCTGTGAAACAATGTGAGCTGTGAGAAACTGTGAGCTGTAAAACAATGTGAGCTGTAAAACAATGTGAGCTGTAGCTGTAAAACAATGTGAGCTGTAAAACAATGTGAGCTGTAAAACAATGTGAGCTGTAAAACAATGTGAGCTGTAAAACAATGTGAGCTGTAAAACAATGTGAGCTGTAAAACAATGTGAGCTGTAAAACAATGTGAGCTGTAAAACAATGTGAGCTGTGAAAAACAATGTGAGCTGTAAAACAATGTGAGCTGTGTGAGCTGTAAAACAATGTGAGCTGTAAAACAATGTGAGCTGTAAAACAATGTGAGCTGTAAAACAATGTGAGCTGTAAAACAATGTGAGCTGTAAAACAATGTGAGCTGTAAAACAATGTGAGCTGTAAAACAATGTGAGCTGTGAGATGTAAAACAATGTGAGCTGTAAAACAATGTGAGCTGTAAAACAATGTGAGCTGTAAAACAATGTGAGCTGTAAAACAATGTGAGCTGTAAAACAATGTGAGCTGTAAAACAATGTGAGCTGTAAAACAATGTGAGCTGTGAAAAAACAATGTGAGCTGTAAAACAATGTGAGCTGAGCTGTAAAACAATGTGAGCTGTAAAACAATGTGAGCTGTAAAACAATGTGAGCTGTAAAACAATGTGAGCTGTAAAACAATGTGAGCTGTAAAACAATGTGAGCTGTAAAACAATGTGAGCTGTAAAACAATGTGAGCTGTAAAACAATGTGAGCTGTAAAACAATGTGAGCTGTAAAACAATGTGAGCTGTGAAAAACAATGTGAGCTGTAAAACAATGCTGTAAAACAATGTGAGCTGTGAAAAACAATGTGAGCTGTGAGCTGTAAAACAATGTGAGCTGTAAAACAATGTGAGCTGTAAAACAATGTGAGCTGTAAAACAATGTGAGCTGTAAAACAATGTGAGCTGTAAAACAATGTGAGCTGTAAAACAATGTGAGCTGTGAGCTGTAAAACAATGTGAGCTGTAAAACAATGTGAGCTGTAAAACAATGTGAGCTGTAAAACAATGTGAGCTGTAAAACAATGTGAGCTGTGAAACAATGTGAGCTGTAAAACAATGTGAGCTGTAAAACAATGTGAGCTGTAAAACAATGTGAGCTGTGAGCTGTAAAACAATGTGAGCTGTAAAACAATGTGAGCTGTAAAACAATGTGAGCTGTAAAACAATGTGAGCTGTAAAACAATGTGAGCTGTAAAACAATGTGAGCTGTGAAACAATGTGATCTGTAAAACAATGTGAGCTGTGAAACAATGTGAGCTGTAAAACAATGTGAGCTGTAAAACAATGTGAGCTGTAAAACAATGTGAGCTGTAAAACAATGTGAGCTGTAAAACAATGTGAGCTGTAAAACAATGTGAAAACAATGTGAGCTGTAAAAACAATGTGAGCTGTAAAACAATGTGAGCTGTAAAACAATGTGAGCTGTAAAACAATGTGAGCTGTAAAACAATGTGAGCTGTAAAACAATGTGAGCTGTAAAACAATGTGAGCTGTAAAACAATGTGAGCTGTAAAACAATGTGAGCTGTGAGCTGTAAAACAATGTGAGCTGTAAAACAATGTGAGTTGTAAAACAATGTGAGCTGTAAAACAATGTGAGCTGTAACACAATGTGAGCTGTGAAACAATGTGAGCTGTGACACAATGTGAGCTGTAAAACAATGTGAGCTGTGAAACAATGTGAGCTGTGAGCTGTAAAACAATGTGAGCTGTAAAACAATGTGAGCTGTAAAACAATGTGAGCTGTGCTGTAAAACAATGTGAGCTGTAAAACAATGTGAGCTGTAAAACAATGTGAGCTGTAAAACAATGTGAGCTGTAAAAAACAATGTGAGCTGTAAAACTGTAAAACAATGTGAGCTGTAAAACAATGTGAGCTGTAAAACAATGTGAGCTGTAAAACAATGTGAGCTGTAAAACAATGTGAGCTGTAAAACAATGTGAGCTGTAAAACAATGTGAGCTGTGAAACAATGTGAGCTGTAAAACAATGTGAGCTGTAAAACAATGTGAGCTGTAAAACAATGTGAGCTGTAAAACAATGTGAGCTGTAAAACAATGTGAGCTGTAAAACAATGTGAGCTGTGAGCTGTAAAACAATGTGAGCTGTAAAACAATGTGAGCTGTAAAACAATGTGAGCTGTAAAACAATGTGAGCTGTAAAACAATGTGAGCTGTAAAACATTGTGAGCTGTGTAAAACAATGTGAGCTGTAAAACAATGTGAGCTGTAAAACAATGTGAGCTGTAAAACAATGTGAGCTGTAAAACAATGTGAGCTGTAAAACAATGTGAGCTGTGAAACAATGTGAGCTGTAAAACAATGTGAGCTGTAAAACAATGTGATGTGTAAAACAATGTGAAAAACAATGTGAGCTGTAAAACAATGTGAGCTGTGAGCTGTAAAACAATGTGAGCTGTAAAACAATGTGAGCTGTAAAACAATGTGAGCTGTAAAACAATGTGAGCTGTAAAACAATGTGAGCTGTAAAACAATGTGAGCTGTAAAACAATGTGAGCTGTAAAACAATGTGAGCTGTAAAACAATGTGAGCTGTAAAACAATGTGAGCTGTGAAACAATGTGAGCTGTAAAACATTGTGAGCTGTAAAACAATGTGAGCTGTAAAACAATGTGAGCTGTAAAACAATGTGAGCTGTGAAACAATGTGAGCTGTAAAACAATGTGAGCTGTGAGCTGTAAAACAATGTGAGCTGTAAAACAATGTGAGCTGTAAAACAATGTGAGCTGTAAAACAATGTGAGCTGTGAGCTGTAAAACAATGTGAGCTGTGAGCTGTAAAACAATGTGAGCTGTAAAACAATGTGAGCTGTAAAACAATGTGAGCTGTAAAACAATGTGAGCTGTAAAACAATGTGAGCTGTAAAACAATGTGAGCTGTAAAACAATGTGAGCTGTAAAACAATGTGAGCTGTGAGCTGTAAAACAATGTGAGCTGTAAAACAATGTGAGCTGTAAAACAATGTGAGCTGTGAGCTGTAAAACAATGTGAGCTGTAAAACAATGTGAGTTGTAAAACAATGTGAGCTGTAAAACAATGTGAGCTGTAAAACAATGTGAGCTGTGAAACAATGTGAGCTGTAAAACAATGTGAGCAAAACAATGAGCTGTAAAACAATGTGAGCTGTAAAACAATGAGCTGTAAAACAATGTGAGCTGTAAAACAATGTGAGCTGTAAAACAATGTGAGCTGTAAAACAATGTGAGCTGTAAAACAATGTGAGCTGTAAAACAATGTGAGCTGTAAAACAATGTGAGCTGTAAAACAATGTGAGCTGTGAATGCTGTAAAACAATGTGAGCTGTAAAACAATGTGAGCTGTAAAACAATGTGTAAAACTGTGAGCTGTAAAACAATGTGAGCTGTAAAACAATGTGAGCTGTAAAACAATGTGATGTAAAACAATGTGAGCTGTAAAACAATGTGAGCTGTAAAACAATGTGAGCTGTAAAACAATGTGAGCTGTGAGATGTAAAACAATGTGAGCTGTAAAACAATGTGAGCTGTAAAACAATGTGAGCTGTAAAACAATGTGAGCTGTGAAAAAATGTGAGCTGTAAAACAATGTGAACTGTGAAACAATGTGATCTGTAAAACAATGTGAGCTGTGAAACAATGTGATCTGTAAAACAATGTGAGCTGTGAAAAAATGTGAGCTGTAAAACAATGTGAGCTGTAAAACAATGTGAGCTGTAAAACAATGTGAGCTGTAAAACAATGTGAGCTGTAAAACAATGTGAGCTGTAAAACAATGTGAGCTGTAAAACAATGTGAGCTGTGAAACAATGTGAGCTGTAAAACAATGTGAGCTGTAAAACAATGTGAGCTGTAAAACAATGTGAGCTGTAAAACAATGTGAGCTGTAAAACAATGTGAGCTGTGAGCTGTAAAACAATGTGAGCTGTAAAAACAATGTGAGCTGTAAAACAATGTGAGCTGTAAAACAGCTGTAAAACAATGTGAGCTGTAAACAATGTGAGCTGTAAAACAATGTGAGCTGTAAAACAATGTGAGCTGTAAAACAATGTGAGCTGTAAAACAATGTGAGCTGTAAAACAATGTGAGCTGTAAAACAATGTGTAAAACAATGTGAGCTGTGTGAGCTGTAAACAATGTGAGCTGTAAAACAATGTGAGCTGCTGTAAAACAATGTGAGCTGTGAGCTGTAAAACAATGTGAGCTGTAAAACAATGTGAGCTGTAAAACAATGTGAGCTGTGAGCTGTAAAACAATGTGAGCTGTGAAACAATGTGATCTGTAAAACAATGTGAGCTGTGAAAAAATGTGAGCTGTAAAACAATGTGAGCTGTAAAACAATGTGAGCTGTAAAACAATGTGAACTGTGAAACAATGTGATCTGTAAAACAATGTGAGCTGTAAAACAATGTGAGCTGTAACACAATGTGAGCTGTAAAACAATGTGAACTGTGAAACAATGTGATCTGTGAAACAATGTGAGCTGTGAAACAATGTGAGCTGTAAAACAATGTGAGCTGTAAAACAATGTGAGCTGTGAAACAATGTGAACTGTGAAACAATGTGAGCTGTAAAACAATGTGAGCTGTAAAACAATGTGAGCTGTAAAACTGTGAGCTGTAAAACAATGTGAGCTGTGAAAAAATGTGAGCTGTAAAACAATGTGAGCTGTAAAACAATGTGAGCTGTAAAACAATGTGAGCTGTAAAACAATGTGAGCTGTAAAACAATGTGAGCTGTAAAACAATGTGAGCTGTAAAACAATGTGAGCTGTAAAACAATGTGAGCTGTAAAACAATGTGAGCTGTAAAACAATGTGAGCTGTGAGCTGTAAAACAATGTGAGCTGTAAAACAATGTGAGCTGTAAAACAATGTGAGCTGTAAAACAATGTGAGCTGTAAAACAATGTGAGCTGTGAGCTGTAAAACAATGTGAGCTGTAAAACAATGTGAGCTGTAAAACAATGTGAGCTGTAAAACAATGTGAGCTGTAAAACAATGTGAGCTGTAAAACAATGTGAGCTGTAAAACAATGTGAGCTGTAAAACAATGTGAGCTGTAAAACAATGTGAGCTGTAAAACAATGTGAGCTGTAAAACAATGTGAGCTGTAAAACAATGTGAGCTGCTAAAACAATGTGAGCTGTGAAAACAATGTGAGCTGTAAAACAATGAGCTGAGCTGTAAAACAATGTGAGCTGTAAAACAATGTGAGCTGTAAAACAATGTGAAAACTGTGAGCTGTAAAACAATGTGAGCTGTAAAACAATGTGAGCTGTAAAACAATGTGAGCTGTAAAACAATGTGAGCTGTAAAACAATGTGAGCTGTAAAAAACATGTGAGCTGTAAAACAATGTGAGCTGTAAAAAACAATGTGAGCTGTAAAACAATGTGAGCTGTAAAACAATGTGAGCTGTAAAACAATGTGAGCTGTAAAACAATGTGAGCTGTAAAACAATGTGAGCTGTAAAACAATGTGAGCTGTGAGCTGTAAAACAATGTGAGCTGTAAAACAATGTGAGCTGTAAAACAATGTGAGCTGTAAAACAATGTGAGCTGTAAAACATTGTGAGCTGTGAGATGTAAAACAATGTGAGCTGTAAAACAATGTGAGCTGTAAAACAATGTGAGCTGTGAAAAAATGTGAGCTGTAAAACAATGTGAACTGTGAAACAATGTGATCTGTAAAACAATGTGAGCTGTGAAACAATGTGATCTGTAAAACAATGTGAGCTGTGAAAAAATGTGAGCTGTAAAACAATGTGAGCTGTAAAACAATGTGAGCTGTAAAACAATGTGAGCTGTAAAACAATGTGAGCTGTAAAACAATGTGAGCTGTAAAACAATGTGAGCTGTAACACAATGTGAGCTGTGAAAACTGTGTAAAACAATGTGAGCTGTAAAACAATGTGAGCTGTAAAACAATGTGAGCTGTAAAACAATGTGAGCTGTAAAACAATGTGAGCTGTAAAACAATGTGAGCTGTGAAAAAACAATGTGAGCTGTAAAACAATGTGAGCTGTAAAACAATGTGAGCTGTAAAACAATGTGAGCTGTGTAAAACAATGTGAGCTGTAAAAATGTGATGTGAGCTGTAAAACAATGTGAGCTGTAAAACAATGTGAGCTGTAAAACAATGTGAGCTGTAAAACAATGTGAGCTGTAAAACAATGTGAGCTGTAAAACAATGTGAGCTGTAAAACAATGTGAGCTGTGAAAACAATGTGAGCTGTAAAACAATGTGAAAAAACAATGTGAGCTGTAAAACAATGTGAGCTGTAAAACAATGTGAGCTGTAAAACAATGTGAGCTGTAAAACAATGTGAGCTGTAAAACAATGTGAGCTGTGAGCTGTAAAACAATGTGAGCTGTAAAACATTGTGAGCTGTAAAACAATGTGAGCTGTGAAACAATGTGAGCTGTGAAACAATGTGAGCTGTGAAACAATGTGAGCTGTAAAACAATGTGAGCTGTAAAACAATGTGAGCTGTAAAACAATGTGAGCTGTAAAACAATGTGAGCTGTGAAAAACAATGTGAGCTGTAAAACAATGTGAGCTGTAAAACAATGTGAGCTGTAAAACAATGTGAGCTGTAAAAAACAATGTGAGCTGTGAAAACAATGTGAGCTGTAAAACAATGTGAGCTGTAAAACAATGTGAGCTGTAAAACAATGTGAGCTGTGAGCTGTAAAACAATGTGAGCTGTAAAACAATGTGAAAAACAATGTGAGCTGTGAGCTGTAAAACAATGTGAGCTGTGAGTGTAAAACAATGTGAGCTGTAAAACAATGTGAGCTGTAAAACAATGTGAGCTGTAAAACAATGTGAGCTGTAAAACAATGTGAGCTGTAAAACAATGTGAGCTGTAAAACAATGTGAGCTGTAAAACAATGTGAGCTGTAAAACAATGTGAGCTGTAAAACAATGTGAGCTGTGAGCTGTAAAACAATGTGAGCTGTAAACAATGTGAGCTGTAAAACAAAAACAATGTGAAAACAATGTGAGCTGTAAAACAATGTGAGCTGTAAAACAATGTGAGCTGTAAAACAATGTGAGCTGTAAAACAATGTGAGCTGTAAAACAATGTGAAAACTGTGAGCTGTAAAACAATGTGAGCTGTGAGCTGTAAAACAATGTGAAAACTGTGAGCTGTAAAACAATGTGAGCTGTAAAACAATGTGAGCTGTAAAACAATGTGAGCTGTAAAACAATGTGAGCTGTAAAACAATGTGAGCTGTAAAACAATGTGAGCTGTAAAACAATGTGAGCTGTAAAACAATGTGAGCTGTAAAACAATGTGAGCTGTAAAACAATGTGAGCTGTAAAACAATGTGACAATGTGAAAACTGTGAGCTGTAAAACAATGTGAGCTGTAAAACAATGTGAGCTGTAAAACAATGTGAGCTGTAAAACAATGTGAGCTGAGCTGTAAAACAATGTGAGCTGTAAAACAATGTGAGCTGTAAAACAATGTGAAAAAACAATGTGAGCTGTAAAACAATGTGAGCTGTGAAAAAATGTGAGCTGTAAAACAATGTGAGCTGTAAAACAATGTGAGCTGTAAAACAATGTGAACTGTGAAACAATGTGATCTGTAAAACAATGTGAGCTGTAAAACAATGTGAGCTGTAACACAATGTGAGCTGTAAAACAATGTGAACTGTGAAACAATGTGATCTGTGAAACAATGTGAGCTGTGAAACAATGTGAGCTGTAAAACAATGTGAGCTGTAAAACAATGTGAGCTGTGAAACAATGTGAGCTGTGAAAACAATGTGAGCTGTAAAACAATGTGAGCTGTAAAACAATGTGAGCTGTGTGAGCTGTAAAACAATGTGAGCTGTAAAACAATGTGAGTGAGCTGTAAAACAATGTGAGCTGTAAAACAATGTGAGCTGTGAAAACAATGTGAGCTGTAAAACAATGTGAGCTGTGAAAAAACAATGTGAGCTGTAAAACAATGTGAGCTGTAAAACAATGTGAGCTGTAAAACAATGTGAGCTGTAAAACAATGTGAGCTGTAAAACAATGTGAAAACAATGTGAGCTGTAAAACAATGTGAGCTGTAAAAAACAATGTGAGCTGTAAAACAATGTGAGCTGTAAAACAATGTGAGCTGTAAAACAATGTGAGCTGTAAAACAATGTGAGCTGTAAAACAATGTGAGCTGTAAAACAATGTGAGCTGTAAAACAATGTGAGCTGTAAAACTGTAAAACAATGTGAGCAATGTGAGCTGTAAAACAATGTGAGCTGTGTAAAACAATGTGAGCTGTAAAACAATGTGAGCTGTAAAACAATGTGAGCTGTAAAACAATGTGAGCTGTAAAACAATGTGAGCTGTAAAACAATGTGAGCTGTAAAAACAATGTGAGCTGTGAAAAAACAATGTGAGCTGTAAAACAATGTGAGCTGTAAAACAATGTGAGCTGTAAAACAATGTGAGCTGTAAAACAATGTGAGCTGTAAAACTGTGAGCTGTAAAACAATGTGAGCTGTAAAACAATGTGAGCTGTAAAACAATGTGAGCTGTAAAACAATGTGAGCTGTAAACAATGTGAGCTGTAAAAACAATGTGAGCTGTAAAACAATGTGAGCTGTAAAACAATGTGAGCTGTGAAAAAACAATGTGAGCTGTGAGCTGTAAAACAATGTGAGCTGTGAGCTGTAAACAATGTGAGCTGTAAAACAATGTGAGCTGTAAAACAATGTGAGCTGTAAAACAAAAACAATGTGAGCTGTGAGCTGTAAAACAATGTGAGCTGTAAAACAATGTGAGCTGTAAAACAATGTGAGCTGTAAAACAATGTGAGCTGTAAAACAATGTGAGCTGTAAAACAATGTGAGCTGTAAAACAATGTGAGCTGTGAGCTGTAAAACAATGTGAGCTGTAAAACAATGTGAGCTGTAAAACAATGTGAGCTGTAAAAACAATGTGAGCTGTAAAACAATGTGAGCTGTAAAACAATGTGAGCTGTAAAACAATGTGAGCTGTAAAACAATGTGAGCTGTAAAACAATGTGAGCTGTAAAACAATGTGAGCTGTAAAACAATGTGAGCTGTAAAACAATGTGAGCTGTAAAACAATGTGAGCTGTAAAACAATGTGAGCTGTGAGCTGTAAAACAATGTGAGCTGTAAAACAATGTGAGCTGTAAAACAATGTGAGCTGTAAAACAATGTGAGCTGTAAAACAATGTGAGCTGTAAAACAATGTGAGCTGTAAAACAATGTGAGCTGTAAAACAATGTGAGCTGTAAACAATGTGAGCTGTAAAACAATGTGAGCTGTAAAACAATGTGAGCTGTAAAACAATGTGAGCTGTAAAACAATGTGAGCTGTGAAAAAATGTGAGCTGTAAAACAATGTGAGCTGTAAAACAATGTGAGCTGTAAAACAATGTGAACTGTGAAACAATGTGAAAACAATGTGAGCTGTGAGCTGTAAAACAATGTGTAAAACAATGTGAGCTGTAAAACAATGTGAGCTGTAAAACAATGTGAGCTGTAAAACAATGTGAGCTGTGAAAACAATGTGAGCTGTAAAACAATGTGAGCTGTAAAACAATGTGAGCTGTAAAACAATGTGAGCTGTAAAACAATGTGAGCTGTAAAACAATGTGAGCTGTAAAACAATGTGAGCTGTAAAACAATGTGAGTAAAACAATGTGAGCTGTAAAACAATGTGAGCTGTAAAACAATGTGAGCTGTAAAACAATGTGAAAACAATGTGAGCTGTAAAACAATGTGAGCTGTGAAACAATGTGAGCTGTAAAACAATGTGAGCTGTAAAACAATGTGAGCTGTAAAACAATGTGAGCTGTAAAACAATGTGAGCTGTAAAACAATGTGAGCTGTAAAACAATGTGAGCTGTGAGCTGTAAAACAATGTGAGCTGTAAAACAATGTGAGCTGTAAAACAATGTGAGCTGTGAAACAATGTGAGCTGTAAAACAATGTGAGCTGTAAAACAATGTGAGCTGTAACACAATGTGAGCTGTGAGCTGTAAAACAATGTGAGCTGTAAAACAATGTGAGCTGTAAAACAATGTGAGCTGTAAAACAATGTGAGCTGTAAACAATGTGAGCTGTAAAACAATGTGAGTAAAACAATGTAAAACAATGTGAGCTGTAAAACAATGTGAGCTGTAAAACAATGTGAGCTGTAAAACAATGTGAGCTGTAAAACAATGTGAGCTGTAAAACAATGTGAGCTGTAAAACAATGTGAGCTGTGAAAACAATGTGAGCTGTAAAACAATGTGAGCTGTAAAACAATGTGAGCTGTAAAACAATGTGAGCTGTAAAACAATGTGAGCTGTAAAACAATGTGAAACAATGTGAGCTGTAAAACAATGTGAGCTGTAAAACAATGTGAGCTGTGAGCTGTAAAACAATGTGAGCTGTAAAACAATGTGAGCTGTAAAACAATGTGAGCTGTAAAACAATGTGTAAAACAATGTGAGCTGTAAAACAATGTGAGCTGTAAAACAATGTGAGCTGTAAAACAATGTGAGCTGTAAAACAATGTGAGCTGTAAAACAATGTGAGCTGTAAAACAATGTGAGCTGTAAAACAATGTGAGCTGTAAAACAATGTGAGCTGTAAAACAATGTGAGCTGTAAAACAATGTGAGCTGTAAAACAATGTGAGCTGTAAAACAATGTGAGCTGTAAAACAATGTGAGCTGTAAAACAATGTGAGCTGTAAAACAATGTGAGCTGTAAAACAATGTGAGCTGTAAAACAATGTGAGCTGTAAAACAATGTAAAAACAATGTGAGCTGTAAAACAATGTGAGCTGTAAAACAATGTGAGCTGTAAAACAATGTGAGCTGTAAAACAATGTGAGCTGTAAAACAATGTGAGCTGTAAAAAACAATGTGAGCTGTAAAACAATGTGAGCTGTAAAACAATGTGAGCTGTGAAAACAATGTGAGCTGTAAAACAATGTGAGCTGTAAAACAATGTGAGCTAACAATGTGAGCTGTGAAACAATGTGAGCTGTAAAACAATGTGAGCTGTGAAACAATGTGACAATGTGAGCTGTAAAACAATGTGAGCTGTGAAAACAATGTGAGCTGTAAAACAATGTGAGCTGTAAAAAACAATGTGAGCTGTAAAACAATGTGAGCTGTAAAACAATGTGAGCTGTAAAACAATGTGAGCTGTAAAACAATGTGAGCTGTAAAACAATGTGAGCTGTAAAACAATGTGAGCTGTAAAACAATGTGAGCTGTAAAACAATGTGAGCTGTAAAACAATGTGAAACAATGTGAGCTGTAAAACAATGTGAGCTGTAAAACAATGTGAGCTGTAAAACAATGTGAGCTGTAAAACAATGTGAGCTGTAAAACAATGTGAGCTGTAAAACAATGTGAGCTGTAAAACAATGTGAGCTGTAAAACAATGTGAGCTGTAAAACAATGTGAGCTGTAAAACAATGTGAAAACAATGTGAGCTGTAAAACAGCTGTAAAACAATGTGAGCTGTGAAACAATGTGAGCTGTAAAACAATGTGAGCTGTAAAACAATGTGAGCTGTAAAACAATGTGAGCTGTAAAACAATGTGTAAAACAATGAGCTGTAAAACAATGTGAGCTGTAAAACAATGTGAGCTGTAAAACAATGTGAGCTGTAAAACAATGTGAGCTGTAAACAATGTGAGCTGTAAAACAATGTGAGCTGTAAAACAATGTGAGCTGTGAGCTGTAAAACAATGTGAGCTGTGAGTGGATACATCCAAATAAACAACTGGTATCGCAGGTGTTAGTATCTTTCGAGTTTCGGGGAGGTGAGGGGACATCGGCCCGGTAACTTGAAAAGAGACAGGGTAGAGCTCCTCTTTTCTAGCATCTCTTTCTCTTAACACGTATGGGCCCAGAACTTAATGGAGAAGCTAAAACAAAATGATGTGAGACTTTAGTTCTGGGTTAACCAAGATTAGACTGAGCGTAATCCTCCTGCTGTATGAGATGAAGCTTGTCCACTACGAGATTATGGGGAAAAGTTAAAGCTACAATCTGGGATTCGGTAATCAGCAACAAAATAAATAAATTGCAGCCTCGTTACCATTTGCGTTGGTATACAAGGATGAGATTGAGGGATTGGGCTAGGAAAGGTACTGTTCTTCCCTCTCAAATTCTTCCCAGACAGCACACATGATGCAAAGGATTTACAGTCACAGTCCAAGAGTTAAACTTCCATCACCATCGAACAGATTCTGGAGACAAGGAACATATACATCGTGATAGAACAGATGGTTACCGGGGGTTACCGGGGACAGGGCACCTCTGTTACCAGACTGTATGGGTTACCGGGGGACAGGGCACCTCTGTTACCAGACTGTAAGGGTTACCGGGGACAGGGCACCTCTGTTACCAGACTGTATGGGTTACCGGGGACAGGGCACCTCTGTTACCAGACTGTAAGGGTTACCGGGGACAGGGCACCTCTGTTACCAGACTGTAAGGGTTACCGGGGGACAGGGCACCTCTGTTACCAGACTGTATGGGTTACCGGGGACAGGGCACCTCTGTTACCAGACTGTATGGGTTACCAGAGGACAGGGCACCTCTGTTAACAGACTGTATGGGTTACCGGGGGACAGGGCACCTCTGTTACCAGACTGTATGGGTTACCGGGGACAGGGCACCTCTGTTACCAGACTGTATGGGTTACCGGAGGACAGGGCACCTCTGTTAACAGACTGTAAGGGTTACTAGGGACAGGGCACCTCTGTTGCCAGACTGTATGGGTTACCGGGGACAGGGCACCTCTGTTACCAGACTGTATGGGTTACCGGGGGACAGGGCACCTCTGTTACCAGACTGTATGGGTTACCGGAGGACAGGGCACCTCTGTTAACAGACTGTAAGGGTTACTAGGGACAGGGCACCTCTGTTGCCAGACTGTATGGGTTACCGGGGGACAGGGCACCTCTGTTACCAGACTGTATGGGTTACCGGGGACAGGGCACCTCTGTTGCCAGACTGTTTGGGTTACCGGGGGACAGGGCACCTCTGTTGCCAGACTGTTTGGGTTACCGGGGGACAGGGCACCTCTGTTGCCAGACTGTATGGGTTACCGGGGACAGGGCACCTCTGTTACCAGACTGTATGGGTTACCGGGACAGGGCACCTCTGTTGCCAGACTGTATGGGTTACCGGGGGACAGGGCACCTCTGTTACCAGACTGTATGGGTTACCGGAGTACAGGGCACCTCTGTTAACAGACTGTAAGGGTTACTAGGGACAGGGCACCTCTGTTGCCAGACTGTATGGGTTACCGGGGGACAGGGCACCTCTGTTGCCAGACTGTATGGGTTACCGGGGGACAGGGCACCTCTGTTACCAGACTGTATGGGTTACCGGGGAAAGGGCACCTCTGTTGCCAGACTGTTTGGGTTACCAGGGGACAGGGCACCTCTGTTGCCAGACTGTTTGGGTTACCGGGGACAGGGCACCTCTGTTGCCAGACTGTATGGGTTACCGGAGGACAGGGCACCTCTGTTACCAGACTGTATGGGTTACCACAGGGCACCTCTGTTGCCAGACTGTATGGGTTACCGGGGACAGGGCACCTCTGTTACCAGACTGTATGGGTTACCGGGGACAGGGCACCTCTGTTGCCAGACTGTTTGGGTTACCGGGGGGGACAGGGCACCTCTGTTGCCAGACTGTTTGGGTTACCGGGGACAGGGCACCTCTGTTGCCAGACTGTATGGGTTATCGGGGACAGGGCACCTCTGATGCCAGACTGTAAGGGTTATCGGGGACAGGACACCTCTGATGCCAGACTGTAAGGGTTACCGGGGGACAGAGCACCTCTGTTTAAGGGTTACTAGGGACAGGGCATCTCTGTGTAAGAGTTACTAGGGACAGGGCACCTCTGTGTAAGGGTTACTAGGGACAGGGCACCTCTGTGTAAGGGTTACTAGGGACAGGGCATCTCTGTTTAAGCGTTACTAGGGACAGGGCACCACTGTGTAAGGGTTACTAGGGACAGGGCATCTCTGTTTAAGCATTACTAGGGACAGGGCACCTCTGTTTAAGGGTTACTAGGGACAGGGCACCTCTGTTTAAGGGTTACTAGGGACATGGCACCTCTGTGTAAGGGTTACTAGGGACAGGGCACCTCTGTTTAAGGGTTACTAGGGACAGGGCATCTCTGTGTAAGGGTTACTAGGGACAGGGCACCTCTGTGTAAGGGTTACTAGGGACAGGGCATCTCTGTTTAAGCGTTACTATGGACAGGGCACCTCTGTGTAAGGGTTACTAGGGACAGGGCACCTCTGTTTAAGCGTAACTATGGACAGGGCACCTCTGTGTAAGGGTTACTAGGGACAGGGCACCTCTGTTTAAGCATTACTATGGACAGGGCATCTCTGTGTAAGAGTTACTAGAGACAGGGCACCTCTGTTTAAGGGTTACTAGGGACAGGGCACCTCTGTGTAAGGGTTACTAGGGACAGGGCATCTCTGTGTCAGGGTTACTAGGGACAGGGCACCTCTGTTTAAGGGTTACTAGGGACAGGTTACCTCTGTGTAAGGGTTACTAGGGACAGGGCACCTCTGTGTATGGGTTACTAGGGACAGGGCACCTCTGTTTAAGGGTTACTAGGGACAGGGCATCTCTGTTTAAGCGTTACTAGGGACAGGGCACCTCTGTTTAAGGGTTACTAGGGACAGGGCATCTCTGTGTAAGGGTTACTAGGGACAGGGCATCTCTGTGTAAGGGTTACTAGGGACAGGGCACCTCTATTTATTCTTTCTCTGCCGGTTTAACGGCTCATGACTGGTTTACCTTATTAAACTGGGCTTTGAACGAACGCGGAGCGCCACTAAAACCTTGACAACACCCCCCCACACCCCCCCACACACACACACCACTACTGAAACTGTCCTGATGGCCGAGGGGGGATCAATTCCACCCACCCGCCTCTCGCCTGCCCTGCTCGCCAAATGGGAGCTATGTGCAGGGAGATGTTACTGTCACACACAGCCAGTGTCCCAAAAGGCACCTTATTCTTTTTTTGACCAGGACCTGTTGTACTAAAGTAGTGCACTATGTAGGGAATAGGGCTCTGATCTAAAGTAGTGCACTATGCAGGGAATAGGGCTCTGATCTAAAGTAGTGCACTATGCAGGGAATAGGGCTCTGATCTAAAGTAGTGCACTATGCAGGGAATAGGGCTCTGATCTAAAGTAGTGCACTATGCAGGGAATAGGGCTCTGATCTAAAGTAGTGCATTATGTAGGGAATAGGGCTCTGATCTAAAGTAGTGCACTATGTAGGGAATAGGGCTCTGATCTAAAGTAGTGTACTATGCAGGGAATAGGGCTCTGATCTAAAGTAGTGCACTATGTAGGGAATAGGGCTCTGATCTAAAGTAGTGCACTATGTAGGGAATAGGGCTCTGATCTAAAGTAGTGCACTATGTAGGGAATAGGGCTCTGATCTAAAGTAGTGCACTATGTAGGGAATAGGGCTCTGGTCTAAAGTAGTGCACTATGCAGGGAATAGGGCTCTGATCTAAAGTAGTGCACTATGCAGGGAATAGGGCTCTGATCTAAAGTAGTGCACTATGTAGGGAATAGGGCTCTGATCTAAAGTAGTGCACTATGTAGGGAATAGGGCTCTGATCTAAAGTAGTGTACTATGCAGGGAATAGGGCTCTGATCTAAAGTAGTGCACTATGTAGGGAATAGGGCTCTGATCTAAAGTAGTGCACTATGTAGGGAATAGGGCTCTGATCTAAAGTAGTGCACTATGTAGGCAATAGGGCTCTGATCTAAAGTAGTGCACTATGTAGGGAATAGGGCTCTGGTCTAAAGTAGTGCACTATGTAGGGAATAGGGCTCTGATCTAAAGTAGTGCATTATGTAGGGAATAGGGCTCTGATCTAAAGTAGTGCACTATGTAGGGAATAGGGCTCTGGTCTAAAGTAGTGCACTATGTAGGGAATAGGGCTCTGGTCTAAAGTAGTGCACTATGTAGGGAATAGGGGTCCATATGGCCCTGGTGTAAAGTAGTGCACTATGCAGGGAATAGGGTTCCGTTTGGAATTCACAGACAGTGTTAGTAATGGTATTAGGACACAGATGCATTTTAATAAGTATTTTAATACTTTAATCAATTCAAATATTTGATGAATTGGAGGGAACAGAGTATCAGTATGGTTCTTCTATAATAGCCATATGGTTATTCTATTAAAGCCTTATGGTTATTCTATAAAAGCCATATGGTTATTCTATTAAAGCCATATGGTTATTCTATTAAAGCCTTATGGTTATTCTATAAAAGCCATATGGTTCTTCTATTAAAGCCATATGGTTCTTCTATAAAAGCCATATGGTTATTCTATTAAAGCCTTATGGTTATTCTATAAAAGCCATATGGTTATTCTATTAAAGCCATATGGTTATTCTATTAAAGCCTTATGGTTATTCTATAAAAGCCATATGGTTCTTCTATTAAAGCCATATGGTTCTTCTATTAAAGCCATATGGTTATTCTATAAAAGCCATATGGTTATTCTATAAAAGCCATATGGTTCTTCTATTAAAGCCATATGGTTCTTCTATAAAAGCCATATGGTTATTCTATAAAAGCCATATGGTTATTCTATTAAAGCCATATGGTTATTCTATTAAAGCCATATGGTTATTCTATAAAAGCCATATGGTTATTCTATAAAAGCCATATGGTTATTCTATAAAAGCCATGAGGTTATTCTATAAAAGCCATATGGTTCTTCTATAAAAGCCATATGGTTATTCTATAAAAGCCATATGTTTATTCTATAAAAGCCATATGGTTATTTTATAAAAGCCATGAGGTTATACTATAAAAGCCATATGGTTCTTCTATTAAAGCCATATGGTTCTTTTATAAAAGCCATATGGTTATTCTATAAAAGCCATATGGTTATTCTATTAAAGCCTTATGGTTATTCTATAAAAGCCATATGGTTATTCTATAAAAGGCATATGGTTATTCTATTAAAGCCTTATGGTTATTCTATAAAAGCCATATGGTTATTCTATTAAAGCCATATGGTTATTATATTAAAGCCATATGGTTCTTCTATAATAGCCATATGGTTCTTCTATAATAGCCATATGGTTATTCTATTAAAGCCATATGGTTATTCTATAAAAGCCATATGGTTCTTCTATAATAGCCATTTGGTTCTTCTATAATAGCCATATGGTTATTCTATTAAAGCCATATGGTTATTCTATAAAAGCCATATGGTTCTTCTATTAAAGCCATATGGTTCTTCTATTAAAGCCATATGGTTCTTCTATTAAAGCCATATGGTTATTCTATAAAAGCCATATGGTTATTCTATAAAAGCCATATGGTTCTTCTATTAAAGCCATATGGTTCTTCTATAAAAGCCATATGGTTATTCTATAAAAGCCATATGGTTATTCTATTAAAGCCTTATGGTTATTCTATAAAAGCCATATGGTTATTCTATAAAAGCCATATGGTTATTCTATTGAAGCCTTATGGTTATTCTATAAAAGCCATATGGTTATTCTATTAAAGCCATATGGTTATTCTATTAAAGCCATATGGTTATTCTATTAAAGCCTTATGGTTATTCTATAAAAGCCATATGGTTATTCTATTAAAGCCATATGGTTCTTCTATTAAAGCCATATGGTTATTCTATTAAAGCCATATGGTTATTCTATTAAAGCCATATGGTTATTCTATTAAAGCCATATGGTTATTCTAAAAAAGCCATATGGTTATTCTATAAAAGCCATATGGTTATTCTATAAAAGCCATGAGGTTATTCTATAAAAGCCATATGGTTCTTCTATAAAAGCCATATGGTTATTCTATTAAAACCATATGTTTATTCTATAAAAGCCATATGGTTATTTTATAAAAGCCATGAGGTTATACTATAAAAGCCATATGGTTCTTCTATAAAAGCCATATGGTTATTCTATTAAAGCCATATGGTTATTCTATTAAAGCCATATGGTTATTCTATAAAAGCCATATGTTTATTCTATAAAAGCCATATGGTTATTCTATAAAAGCCATGAGGTTATTCTATAAAAGCCACATGGTTCTTCTATAAAAGCCATATGGTTCTTCTATAAAAGCCATATGGTTGTTCTATAAAAACCAATAGGTTGTTCTATAAAAACCAATAGGTTGTTCTATAAAAACCAATAGGTTGTTCTATAAAAACCAATAGGTTGTTCTGTAAAAACCAATAGGTTGTTCTATAAAAGCCAATAGGTGTTTCTATAAAAGCCATATGGTTTATCTATAAAAACCAATAGGTTGTTCTATAAAAGCCATAGGGTTTATCTATAAAAACCAATAGGTTGTTCTATAAAAGCCAATAGGTTGTTCTATAAAAGCCAATAGGTTGTTCTATAAAAACCAATAGGTTGTTCTATAAAAACCAATAGGTTGTTCTATAAAAGCCAATAGGTTGTTCTATAAAAGCCAATAGGTTGTTCTATAAAAACCAATAGGTTGTTCTATAAAAGCCAATAGGTTGTTCTATAAAAGCCACATGGTGGCATTTTTCCATGAATACAAAATACGGACAGTTAAAATGCAAAGGTCTCTCACCACTGAACCGTAAGACAACAGGAAAATAGAAATATATTTTGATTAATTAATAGTGTGATGAACTGTTGGTTATGTAACTTAAATTTAACTCTACAGTCTGTTTTCCTTTATTCTCTTGTGTTTCAACAAATGTACTACAACAGATTTGGTTGAAATATTTTGGTTTTTTATAAAGGACAGTATTCTTACCTCTACATTCATTTTCTTATTTAAAAAATAATAATTCTCTGCTGTTTAGCGAATGTGTTAGAAAGCTGTGAGAGTTCTGCCATTTTTTTGTACTCTAGAAAGTGGTTCTGTATGTTTGAACAAGACCAACTCAACAGACCCAATGTCCGCAAGAGACACTGTATTCAACAAACCCTGTTTATCTATCACCAACATGTCCACTGAGATGTCATAGAAACACGATTCTAACCTCAGTCTCAGTAGCTACAGTTGAAATCAAAAGTTTACATACACCTTAGCCAACTACATTTAAACTCAGATTTTCCACAATTCCTGACTTTTAATTAAAAAAAAACTGTTTTAGGTCAGTTAGGATTACCACTTTATTTTAAGAATGTGAAATGTCAGAATAATAGTAGAGAGAACGATTTAATTCAGCTTTTATTTCTTTCATCACATTCCCAGTGGGTCAGAAGTTTACATACACTCAATTAGTATTTAGTAGCATTGCCTTTACATTGTTTAACTTGGTCAAACGTTTTGGGTAACCTTCCACAAGCTTCCCACAATAAGTTGGGTGAATTGTGGCCCATTCCTCCTGACAGAGCTGGTGTAACTGAGTCAGGTTTGTAGGCCTCCTTGCACGCACAAGCTTTTTCAGTTCTGCCCACAAATTTTCTATGGGATTGAGGTCAGGGCTTTGTGATGGCCACTCCAATACCCTGACTTTGTTGTCCTTAAGCCATTTTGCCACAACTTTGGAAGTATGCTTGGGGTCATTGTCCATTTGGAAGACCCGTTTGTGGGCAAGAATTCACTTCCTGACTTGATGTCTTGAGATGTTGCTTCAATACATCCACGTAATTGTCCTGCCTCATGATGTCATCTATTTAGTGAATTGCACCAGTCCGTCCTGCAGCAAAGCACCCCTACAACATGACGCTGCCACACCCGTGCTTCACAATTGGGATGGTGTTCTTCGGCTTGCAAGCATCCACCCTTTTCCTCCAATCATAACAATGCTCATTATGGCCAAAGAGTTCTATTTTTGTCAGACCAGAGGACATTTCTCCAAAAAGTACGATCTTTGTCCACATGTGCAGTTGCAAAACATAGTCTGGCTTTTTATATGGCGGTTTTGGAGCAGTGGATTCTTCCTTGCTGAGCGGCCTTTCAGATTACGTCGATATAGGACTGGTTTTACTGTGGATATAGATACTTTTGCACCTGTTTCCTCCAGCATCTTCACAAGGTCCTTTGCAGTTGTTCTGTGATTATTTTGCACTTTTCTCAACCAAAACATGTTCATCTCTAGGAGACAGAACGCTTCTCCTTCCTGAGCGGTATGACGGCCACGTGGTCCCATGGTGTTTATACTTGCAACTATTGTTTGTACAGATGAACGTGGTAGGTTCAGGCGTTTGGAAATTGATCCCAAGGTTGAACCAGACTTGTGGAGGTCCACAATTGTTTTTCTGAGGTCTTGGCTGAATTTTTTTGATTTTCCCATGATGTCAAGCAAAGAGGCACTGCGTTTGAAGGTAGGTCTTGAAATACATCCACAGGTACACCTCCAATTGACTCAAATGATGTCAATTAGCCTATCAGAAGCTTCTAAAGCCCTGACATCATTTCTGAAATGTTCCAAGCTGTTTTACGGCACAGTCAATTTAGTGTATGTAAACTTCTGATCCTCTGTAATTGTGATACATGACTTGAAAAATGAAAAATGACTTGTGTCATGCACAAAGTAGATGTCCTAACCGACTTGACAAAACTGTAGTTCGTTAACAATAAATTTGTGGAGAGGTTGAAAAACGAATTTTAATTGACTCCAACCTAAGTGTAAGTAAACTTCCAACTTCAACTGTATGTGTCTCTTTAGGGTTAGGGTTCATCTCCACTCACTATGTCTGAAACATGACAGGCATGTGTTTACTGGTCAGAGAATGCTAGCACGTCCACAAGGTTATATTGATTTTAGCCTCCATAGCCAGGACCTTTCCCCAGCTAGCCCTATGGTAATCAACATAGACTTTAGCCTCCATAGAGGGGACCTTTCCCCAGCTAGCCCTATGGTAATCAACATAGACTTTAGCCTCCATAGAGGGGACCTTTCCCCAGCTAGCCCTATGGTAGTCAACATAGACTTTAGCCTCCATAGCCAGGACCTTTCCCCAGCTAGCCCTATGGTAATCAATATATACTTTAGCCTCCATAGAGGGGACCTTTCCCCAGCTAGCCCTATGGTAATCAATATATACTTTAGCCTCCATAGAGGGGACCTTTCCCCAGCTAGCCCTATGGTAGTCAACATAGACTTTAGCCTCCATAGCCAGGACCTTTCCCCAGCTAGCCCTATGGTAATCAATATATACTTTAGCCTCCATAGAGGGGACCTTTCCCCAGCTAGCCCTATGGTAATCAATATATACTTTAGCCTCCATAGAGGGACCTTTCCCCAGCTAGCCCTATGGTAATCAATATAGACTTTAGCCTCCATAGAGGGGACCTTTCCCCAGCTAGCCCTATGGTAATCAATATATACTTTAGCCTCCATAGAGGGGACCTTTCCCCAGCTAGCCCTATAGTATCAACATAGACTTTAGCCTCCATAGAGGGGACGTTTCCCCAGCTAGCCCTATAGTAATCAACATATACTTTAGCCTCCATAGAGGGGACGTTTCCCCAGCTAGCCCTATAGTTATCAACATAGACTTAAGCCTCCATAGAGGGGACGT
The DNA here is from genome assembly GCF_018296145.1 of Oncorhynchus tshawytscha. Taxonomy (NCBI): domain Eukaryota; kingdom Metazoa; phylum Chordata; class Actinopteri; order Salmoniformes; family Salmonidae; genus Oncorhynchus; species Oncorhynchus tshawytscha. Next base: position 42,465,451 of record NC_056453.1, read on the forward strand.
TTCCCCAGCTAGTCCTATAGTAATCAACATATACTTTAGCCTCCATAGAGGGGACCTTTCCCCAGCTAGCCCTATGGTAATCAACATATACTTTAGCCTCCATAGCCGGGACATTTCCCCAACATAGACTTTAGACTCTGTAGCTATAAACTCTCCCTGGCTAGCTCTACACACTAACAACTAATGGTTATATATAGAGCCAAATAAGGGTTATTTGGCTTGTAACCATAGTTGGAACCCTGCTACATGAGACCCATGAGGTGGGCGCACAGTTAGCCCAGCGTCGTCCAGGTTACGGGAGGGTTTGGTCAGATGGGATGTCCTTGTCCGATCTCGCTCTAGTGACTCCCAGCGTTGTCCAGGTTAGGGGAGGGTTTGGTCAGATGGGATGTCCTTGTCCGATCTTGCTCTAGTGACTCCCAGCGTCGTTCCAGGTTAGGGGAGGGTTTGGGTTTCCTTGTCGGGGGAGGGTTTGGGTTTCCTTCCTTGAGGGTTTCCTTGTCCCATCACACTCTAGCGACTCCTTGTGGCGGGCTGGGCACAATGCACGCTGACTTCGGTCGCCAGCTGTACACCGTTTCCTCCATCACATTGGTGCGGCTCATTTGACACGTGATTCTTTCACATGTCATCATCACTGGCCATAATCATATTTAACATGTAACCAGCATAAACTCAACAGATTAGATACACTGGAATGACACTCTCATTCACGGTTGCATTAAAAAGAGCTGAGAACAAACTATGCCCCAAAAAATATTTGAATGATCCGCTGTCCCTACATTTTAATCAAAAGTAAAAGACCTAATCCGTGTTCCATTAGTTATTCTCAATCAAGTGAATCATAATGATACATAGGATTTAATAATGTCCCACCTACGCTGTTCTTCTAATGAAGCTTATTCATATAATAAAACATTTGCCTGCAAGCTCTTTTTAATAAAAAGTAGACCTACTGCAGCATAGAGAGAGATAAATAAAGAGAGAGAAGGAGAGAGAGAGAAGGAGAGAGAGAGAGCTCTTTTTAATATTAGTTTCTAAAAAGGTGTTAATTGTATATCTAGAATCAGAATAAGACAACATCTGTTTAGTGTCCTCACAACTAATTTAATAATCTCATTAAAATACAGAATTAGTATAATTTCAATATTACATTACATTAGAGTTTTTGTTAAATTAGAAAGAGGGAGAGAGAGAGAGAGAGATAAAGAGAGAGAGACAGAGAGAGAAGTAGAGAGAGAGAGAGATAAATAAAGAGAGAGAAGGAGAGAGAGAGAAGGAGAGAGAGGGAGAGAGAGAGAGACAGAGACTGGGAGAGACAGAGAAGGAGAGAGAGAGAAGGAGAGAGAGAGACAGAGAGAGAGAGAGAGAGAGAGTGTGCCATCACAGCAGCAAGATTTGTGACCTGTTGCCACAAGAAAAGGTCAACCAGTGAAGAATAAACACCATTGTAAATACAACCCATATTTATGCTTATTCATTTTCCCTTTTGTACATTGTTAAAACACTGTATATAAGTATATATATGTATAATATGACATTTGTAATGTCTTAATTGTTTGGAAATTTCTGTATGTGTAATGTTTACTGTTAATTTGTATTGTTTATTTCACTTTTGTATATTATCTACCTCACTTGCTTTGGCAATGTTAACACATGTTTCCCATGCCAATAAAGCCCCTTGAATTGAATTGAATTGAGAGAGAGAGAGAGAGAGAGAGAGAGAAAGGGAGAGAGAGAGCACGAGAGACAGAGAGAGAGAGAGAGAGAGAGACAGAGAGAGAGCGAAAGAAGGAGAGAGAGAGAGAGAGAGAGAGAGAGAGAGAGAGAGAGAGAGAGAGAGAGAGAGAGAGAGAGAGAGAGAGAGAGAGAGAGAGAGAGAGAGAGACAGAGAGAGAGAGACAGATAGAGAGAGAGAGAGAGAGAGAGAGAGAAGGAGGAGAGAGAGAGAGACAGAGACAGAGAGAGAGAGACAGAGAGAGAGAGAGAGAGAGAGAGAGACAGAGACAGAGACAGAGACAGAGAGAGAGAGAGAGAGAGAGAGAGAGAGAGAGTTTTGAGTTTTTATAAAACCTTTATTTTTTACTCAAGTGTTAACATAAAAAAAAATGACACACTGCCTTTTCAGAAATGAAACAACAAATGTAATTCCTAAACAAAAATAAATACATAACATATATATTCAACTTATTTCATCAGCAAAAAATAATTTCCTCTCCTTTACAAAACAAAGCGCTCTTTCGTAGGCCCACTTCTCCTCAAATAATAGGAGATCTTTTACAGCTGAAAAGAACTCAAAATCTACTTTTATTCTTGCTTTCACTAATCCTTTAAAAACACATCTTACATCCTTCCCATATCCCGTTTCTATCTTATGTTTTCTACTCAGAAAAATTGACATCTTAGCTTGTCCCAAAATAAAATTTAACATTTGACATTTTCTTTTCTGTTGTTTACTATATTGAAACCCCAAAATAAAAACAGTGTTATTGAAAAATTCCCCTACAGCTTTAAACAAAGATTCCAGCATTTCCAATAGAGGTTTTATCCTCTCACACTCCATAAAACAGTGAAAAATGGTTTCTCTTATATTACAAAAAGGACATCCATCTCTAACATCTGAATTAATAACAGATACAAAAGCATTAACTGCAATGATGCCATGTAAAACCCTCCATTGCATATCACCAGTACCCTTTTGTAACGGTGGTTTGTACAGTGCCCTCCATGCTGGCTTTACCCTATCATCAATGCCCAATTTTACCCTCCATGGAGTGTCTTTTCTATTTTTCAATTTATCTTTATTCAACACCTTGACACACCCCCTATACAAGTCCTTCCCATTCACCTCATCCAAACCCACCTCCTCCAACCCTCTCAAATCCAGCAATAACGCCTTTCTTTCTGACTCTGGGATATTTGGTGTAATCCCTAGTCTTGGAAATGAGACGTCTTCATCTTGTACCTTCTTCTTGTGGCTACTAAGCATACCCCATTCTTCCGCTGACAGAGCCTTCCTACAGCTCCCCAGCATTTGTCCGACAATCCTTTCCGACCTCATCCCCAAATGTTCTGCCACCCGTCTTCCATCCATTAATGCGGGCCCAGCCATGGCCATTAACTGTCTTAAGGTGATGATTTTCCCCTTCACCAGAATCTTGGAGAAATGTGGAACAGCTGCAGTTGTACAATCCAGTCTTGCCCCATACACCAGAGGTTCCTCCAACAGCCAATGCACTGACTCCGCTGAAGTTCGTCTAGACACCTTCATTATGCTCCACACTCTAAGAAGTCCTCTGTAAAACGGAGGTACTCCCTCCCTAGAAATCTGGCTACTATCAACCAGAAATAAAGCCTTCTTTAAACCTAATCCTCCAACCCGTTGTAATATAAGACCTGCCACCCCTCTCCACAACACATTTTCCAGTCCATAAAGCAACCTTTGAATAAACTGAAATCGGAAAGCAGCAGCCCTACTAGCAAGATGTACAAGACCTTGTCCCCCCTCTTCTTTTGACAAATACAAAACACTTTGTGGAACCCAGTGATATTTATCCCAAAAGAAATCTACAATAATTGCCTGTATCTTAGCCAGAAGGCCAGATGGTGGTTCTAAAACTGACAACCGATGCCACAGTGCAGATGCAATCACATTATTAACTATAATAGTGCGCCCCCTATATGACATACGAGATAATAACCAACGCCATCTCCTCATCCTCCCTTCCACCATTTCAACCACCCCACTCCAATTTTTTTCCATAGTCCCCTCATCTCCTAGGTATACTCCAAGATACTTAAAACCTCCCTTACACCATTCTAGCCCCCCCTGGCAAAGCCATGATCCCTCCAGACCATTCTCCAATCTGTAACGCACAACTCTTTTCCCAATTTACCTTTGCAGAGGATATTCCCCTAAAACGATCAACCATTAGACTCAAGCTATCCACCTCCGCTTGATTTTTCACTAACACAACTACATCATCAGCATAGGCTGAGAGACGAATAGGAGGAATATCCTCTGAAAGGCACACCCCTGCAATGCGCCTTCTAATGCTATTTAGTAGTGGCTCTATAGCAATGGCATATAACATCCCTGACATAGAACATCCCTGCCTAATACCTCTACACACTTTAAAAGGAGCACTCAAACCACCGTTAACTTTCAATACACTTTCAATGTCACCATATATCACCTTTATCATGGCAATAAAACCAGAGCTGAACCCAAACGCCTCAAACGTTTGCCATAAATATTGATGTTCAACTCGGTCAAATGCCTTTTCCTGATCAATTGAAATTAGACCAGCATCCAACCCAATAGCCCTAGAGACGTCCAAAAAATCACGAATCAGAGAAATGTTATCCCCTATCTGCCTGCCAGGAACACAGTAGGACTGATCCGTATGTATGATTTGCCCCATCACCTCCCTCAGCCTGTTGGACAAAGCTTTTGACAATATCTTATAATCAGTGCACAATAAAGCCACCGGCCTCCAGTTCTTCACCTCCCTCGGGTCACCCTTTTTGGGCAGTAGGGTGAGGACAGCCCTTCTGCAGCTTATTGGTAATAACCCTCCGGTTAAACTATCATTAGCTACTTCTAACCAATCCTCACCCAACATAGCCCAAAAAGACTTAAAAAAGTCAACGGGAAGCCCATCAATGCCTGGTGCCCTTCCATTTTCCATGCCTTTTAATGCAGTGTATAAATCCTGCAAAGACAATGGTTGCTCAAGCTCAACCTGAGCTTCTGCAGCCACCTTTGGGAGCCCATCAAAGAACTGCTGTGTCACTGTTTTGTCCTCTTTGTACTCACACTTGTAGAGCTCAGCATAGAACTCTACTGCCCTCTTTCTAATTTCACTAGGGCTAGTGAGCTCTTGTCCAACAGATGATTTGAGACAATGAATATTTTTTCTTTGTCCATTCTTTTTCTCTAAACCAAAGAAAAATTTGGATGAGGCATCCATTTCAGATATTCCCTGAAATTTACTTCTCACCAGTGCCCCCTGTGCTCTGATACCCAGCAGGTCTGCCAATGCAGTTTTTCTCCTCTTGAGGGCCTGAGTATGGCCTCGATCTCCTGTGGTCTCAACCAACATCATGAGTTCCACTATTTCAATCTCTAGGGCTTTCATTGATCTGGTGATATCTTTGGTGACATTCCTCGTGTATTGATTACAAAATTGCTGAATCTGGATTTTCCCTATATCCCACCACTGTTGAATGGATACAAAACTGGCCTTTTGAGACCTCCATCTCTCCCAAAACAAACTGAAACAGTTCCTGAAGTGAGCATCACTCAATAAAGTTATATTAAAATGCCAGTATGCGCTTTTGGGTTTTACATCGTTAATGAACACCACCTCTGTTATTAAACAATGATCAGAAAATCCCACTGGAGTTATCACACTTGATTTACAAACTTGAGATTGATGCTCAAAAACATAAAACCTATCTAACCTGGCCATAGAGATGATGTTCTCTCTCACATGCGCCCAGGTGTACTGCCTTGTTCCTCCATGTTGACTCCGCCAAATATCACACAATTCATTTGTTACAATGAGGCGTTTTAAAAACATCCTTGAGGCTATATGAGGTTCTTGGTGATTTCTATCTAAATCACTAACTGTGCAGTTAAAATCCCCAGCAATAAACAAATAATCTTCTTTGTTACATTTCTCAATGGTATTTGATAATGTCTCTAAAAAACATACCCTCTCAACTGTCACCACTGGGGCATATACATTTATCAGACACATAGTGATGTTTTCATACCTTGCTCTAACTTTTAATAACCTCCCCTCAACTACCTCTTCAACCTCATATGACAACGGCAAAAACCCTTTTGAGAACAAGATAACCACACCCCTTTCCTCTAATTAACTCATACACCATGGCTCTTTTTTTAACATCTCTTGCCCCATTTATGTTTAAAGAAAAAATCTTAAAACTGCTCATGGATAAAAAAAATATACAGAGGAAGATACAGCCCCCACATCTCTTTACAGAGTTAAGACTGCAACTGAACTCTTTCATTTTCTTTAGAATTTACATCACTTATCACTCTTGTGACCACTTTCTTGAGTCTAGCAATTTCAGGGCTTTTCAAACTTCCCCCTGTAATTTTTGACATCAGAAACTTTGCTGATTCAATAAACAATTCACGTTCAGGGAAAAAATCAGTTACCTTGTAATCCTGCATATATTTCTTCCCTTTTGTCAACTTCAAAATTGACGTATCCTCTCGATCCCATACATCCCTTCCACCCCATTTATCTCACTATATTGTTGTGACGCGTCAGATGACTCACTCTCACTATCCTCCCCAGAAGAATACTCCACCATCTCTACACCTTTTTCATCTTCAATTGATTTATCAAACTCTACCTTTCTCTTAGAATTAGACCCTTCACCACCCCTTAAATTCTTCCTTTTACTCCTCGGTATTTTGAAAACATCCGCTTCCTTTTCCATTATTTCAATCTCCTCTTGACTTCCAATTTCATTTTCCAGCACCACCTCAGCGACGGCAGTCGCAATCTCACCTACTGTTTCCGCTCCCTCTTTGTTCTGATCTACCACAATTGCCCCCGTATCCACACTGCCTTCCTCTCCTGCTTTTCCAACCACATCTGCCCACCTTCTCTCTTCTCCTGCACCCGTAGTATTTTCAGCCCTTCGCGGTGGTGCGTTATTTGCACTCGCACTAAAACTACTACCAGGCTCAGCGCGCTCATTTTCGGGACAACTACGCACCAAATGCCCCTCTCTTCCACATCCAAAGCATTTCATTGATTCAGTAGATGCATAGAAGACATAATCAAATCCATCAATCTTAAAGCTAAACGCTAAATTCATTTCATCTCCTTCCTTTTTTAAAATCATATGCACTTGTCTCCTATGAGACACGACATGTTTCAACAACGAAGATTTGCATCCAAAAAGAACCTTCTTTATTGTAGATACTATTTGACCATGGCGAGATAACTCTCGCTCTAACACTTCATCTCTAACAAATGGTGGCACATTAGAAAGCATAACTTTCTTCGCAGGATTCATAAGCGGAAATACCGGCGTCTGTGTTTCCCGCAACACAACACCCCTCTCAACTATTTTATTCACCTTTTCAATTGAATCTAAGAATATCACTACAGCACTATTCATTCTTGAGGCTGATTTGATGCTATCATACCCAATGATAGCACCCACAGCCAAGCTACATTCTTCCACTGAACACCCGGCCACAGCAGGAATCTTTACTCCATGCCTCCGACTAAGTTTTTCAAACTCTTCATTTCCACGAGTGGCCATAGCAACAAGCTCCACCCGCTGGTTGTGCCCTCGCGAAAAACCAACCTCAAAGCAAAGATCCCACCACCCCTATACGTGCTTATTGATAGTTTAAACAAGATACCCTTAAAACAACTAAACTAATCAATATATATATATATACATACCAAACCCCAATAGAGTGAAAAGAAAAGAGTTTGAGTTTTAAATACTCTTTATTGGGTCTGGGGGCCCACCACACAATAAATACTCATACAAAACCACAGTTACACATCAATTAAAAACACAACTCCAATTCCTCCTCCACAGTAACTATACACAACAGCCTCTGTATACCCCATATACTCAAAAACAGATCGATATTGTTGACAAGTTTGTAATAGGCAAACTCAATCCTTAGTCTCGCTGCCAACATTCCCTCCAGCATTCCCACCACATCCACAGACCCCTGTCCCCGAATGCTGTTTTTTCGGGTCTTCCATATCGCTAATTTTGCTGCCCCTAACACAAAATTAAGCAACACAACTACACCCTTTTGACTGAACCTGTACTTTGGCCCAAATATATACAGTTGGGAAGAGAAAACCTCTCCCAACGTTGAGAACCAATCAGTGATCAGTTCAATCATCCCAACCAACCTGGGACACAATAAAAACAGATGTGCCAGAGATTCAGACCCAGCACAGAATGGACACCCCTCCCCAACAGTAGGATCCAGGTGTACCAGATGCATATTGGTGGCTATAGCTCCATGTATTATCCTCCATTGGAGGTCAGCTGTCCTCTTATCAATAGGCAGTTTATATAATGATCGCCAACAGCCTTTTGGAGAGGCACCTGGACCAAGCACATCCGCCCACCTCGTCGATTTTACCCCTTCCAGGGAAGAGGCATGGGACACCTTTACACATATTCTGTACATGGCCTTCTTTCCCACCTCCTTGAACTCCCCAGCTCCGGGGTATCGAAGGAAAGCAGCGTCCCCACGTCCTCTTCAAATGCCCCCATCGCAGCACTAACAATCAGTGCAGGGAACACATAATCCAGACCCTCCTTCCACCGATCAGAATTGGAAGTGTCAGTCACATACTGCAGATGAAGCACTGGCAAGGAATCGCAGACCTCATCGACGACCTTCCTCAGTAGACGAGATGATCGGATCCCCGCTCTTTCTCCCAGCTCCTCCAATCTGCTCCTGCTCTGCATCAGATGACCCAGCTTGGTACACCCCACGCCTAACAGGCATGAACGTAGGCTAGCTGAACCCAGAACACGGGACTGGATGGCAGTGTTGTGAAAAAGAGGCTCTTCAAAAGCCACATCCCTGGTGGCGTGCAGGCCTTACGGGACTTGACAAATACTCTCCAAGCCTGCATAACAGACTCATAAAATGGAGTCAGGCCAGTCAAATCACCCCCTTCCAGCTTTAAGAGGAAAAGATGCTTGTCGAAGCCCAAACAGCCCGCTCTCCTCATCAATATGTAGGCTGTTTCGACCCAGCTAGAACAGTCTCTGTACAACAATCTCTGGGCTGCTTGGAGCCTGAAAGCCGTGATCCTAGAGGAAATGTCCACCAGGCCTTGCCCACCCTCGTGCAGTGGCAGGTACAGGGCTGCAGCTTTAATCCAGTGTTGCCCAGACCAGAAGAAATTGACAAGGGTCCTCTGAAGCTCTTGTATCAGACCCTTTGGTGGCTGTAAAATCATTAGTCTGTGCCACAGGGTAGAAGCAGCAAGATTATTAGCTACCAGGACCCGTCCCCTATAAGACAGCTGGGGCAACACCCATTTCCACCTTGACAGTCTGGCACACACTTTCTCCACTACACCCTCCCAGTTCTTTTTTTTGAAAGACATCGGAGCCTAGAAAAACCCCCAAAGTCTTCATTCCATCTCTGCCCCACTGAAGCCCCCTGGTAACCATGGAGTAGACCCCATCTGAAGCTGACCTGCCCACAGCGCTTCACTCTTTCCCCAATTGACTTTAGCTGAGGAGGCCCCCTCATACACCTTTAAAGCGTTTGAGAGAACCTTAACATCCTCACCCCTGTAATAAAACTATCACGTCATCTGCATACGCAGACAGTGCTATCGTGGGACCCTTCGTTACACCTGGCACAAAGAAACCAGTAAGCTTCGCTCTTAAAAAACAAAGCATTGGTTCAATCGCCAGACTATATAACTGCCCTGAAATTGGGCATCCCTGCCTGATGCCCCTTTCGACAGGGATGGGGCAACTTAAACCACCACCCACCTTCACCATACACGAGGCTCCAGCATACAGTAAATTCACCCAAGACAGAAAAACATCCCCAAACCCAAAGGCTTTCATTATTTTAAACAAGTACTGGTGGTCCACACGATCAAAAGCCTTCTCCTGATCCAACGAAAGTAAACCCACATTTACATCAGACAGTTTACAAATGTCTAAAACATCTCTTATCAGAAACAAGTTGTCAACAATAGAGCGATCAGGTACACAGTAGGACTGGTCCTTGTGGATCAACAACCCCAGATACTCTTTCAACCTGTTTGAGAGACATTTAGAAACAATTTTATATTCTGCGCACAGCAAAGCAACAGGTCTCCAATTTTTTATGAGAGCCAAATCCCCTTTTTGGCAACAGTGAAAGCACTGCACGTTGACAGGATACAGGAAGAGAACCCTCATGAAAAGATTCACACATCACTTCATAAAAGTCCTCCCCAATAGACCCCCAAAAGTGCTTATAAAACTCAGATGGTAACCCATCGATGCCAGGGGCTCGGCCTGTTGAGAGCTGCATAACTGCTGTGGACAGCTCCTGCAGTGTAATGTCAGCGTCCAATGCGACTCTCTGCTCAGGTCCCAATTTAGGAAGACCATGTAACAACTGTTCAGTACACATAGAGTCACAATCCTCCGCCTTATAAAGGGACGAGTAGAAATCCACGGCATGTTGACGCATTTCAATATCATTCGTGGTCACCTTCCCATCAGGGAGACGAAGGCAGACCATCTGTTTACGTTGAAATGTCGACTTTCCTAGGTTAAAAAAAAAAAAGCACTAGGAGCATCCATATCCTTGAGGGAAGCGAAACGAGACCTAATCAAGGCACCCTTCACTCTTTCATGCAGAAACGACCTCAGTTCATGTCTCTTGTCCTGTAAGTTCATGACTAGTCCAGGGTCATTCTGAGTGAGCAGCTTCAATTCAATAGATTTGATGTCCTGTTCAAGGGCCTTGATAGTCTCTTTAAATTCAGTTTGAGACAGAGCAGTATACTGTTGACAAAAAACTCGTATTTGGGCCTTCCCAACCTCCCACCATTGTCTCAAGGACTCAAAATTCCCTTTTATACCCCTCCATTTTTCCCAAAACAACAAAAACCTGTCACAAAACATGACATCATGTAACAATTTAACATTAAAATACCAGTAAGGTGATGACCTTCGTGGACAGGACAAGTGAATATCAACAGTAACCATATGATGATCAGAGAAACCCACAGGAGTAATGGCACACTTTCCAACCCTACTACAGTATTGCTCAGATACATACAACCTGTCTAACCGTGCTGCACTGACACGACCTTCATTAATTTTTAGCCATGTGTACTGCCTAACTTTGGCATTCCTTACTCTCCACACATCAGAAAGCTCAAACTCAGTTAATAGGCCAGACAGGCAAGTGGCTGACCGCAGGTGAGGTTCTTCAGCGGTGCGATCAACAGTAAAATCCACTGTACAGTTCCAGTCACCCCCTAAAACCATACACCCCTCTTGGTCACACTGTCTTAACGTTTCCTTTAGTTGATCAAATACAGCAATACGCTCTGTACCCTCATTAGGAGCATAAACATTCAAAAAAACAAAAACCCTATAACATCCACCTTGACCAATAAAACCCGACCCTTGACAATCTCTGTTGTAGATACCACAGTCACTCCTAAGCCTGAGGAAAACAATATTGCCACCCCAGCACTGAAATTAGTACCATGACTGAGTACATGCTGCCCCTCCCACCACATACCCCAGTCAACCTCATTTTCCTCATCGCTATGTGTCTCCTGTAGGAAAACTACATTAAGCCTTTTCTGTTTTATTACTTCTAATACCCAAGCCCTCTTATTCCTGTCCCTTCCCCATTTCATATTGAGAGAACCTACCCTTAGTACCTCCATGTAGAAAAGAGAAAAGAAAAGCAGAAGAAACCACAGAGAAACCAACGAGAAAAAAGACACCCTATGAAGCATGATCATCGTCATTATTTTTTTTTCTTCTCTTAACCTGAACACGTTTCCCACCACCTTTTGCTGCTGCAACAGCAGTAATAAATTTCCTCAAGCGAAACCGCTTCTTCTCACTCAGCTGGTCTAACCCCACCGTCTTCTGTAACATCACAGCTGACCTCACAAACTTATCAACATCAAAATAATCTGCCAATTTGACAGATTTCCCAAAAGTCTGATCCAGAAACTCATTTACCTCCTCTAGATCATAAACTGAGTCCGCACCAGCAGCTGTCATATCTAAAGAGATATCCATATCCTTCTCTTTGATCCTCCTCAGCTGAGAACACAGACAACTGACTCCCCTCTACCACATCCCTTTCAACACTCTCCACTTGCACCTCATCACTCGTACCAGGCATCTCCTCCACTATCTGGGAGACTAGCCCCACCTGAACATCACTACTCATAGTGGGCATCTTCTCCACTAACTGAGAACCTAGCTCATGAACCCCAGCACTCGTAGTGGGCATCTCCTCCACTACCTGGGAGCTTAGCTCCACATGAAAACCCTCCTGTACTTCATTACTCGTAGTGGGCATCTCCTCCACTACCTGGGAGCTTAGCTCCACATGAAAACCCTCCTGTACTTCATTACTCGTAGTGGGCATCTCCTCCACTACCTGGGAGCTTAGCTCCACATGAAAACCCTCCTGTACTTCATTACTCGTAGTGGGCATCTCCTCCACTACCTGGGAGCTTAGCTCCACATGCAAACCCTCCTGTACCTCATTACTCGTAGTGGGCAACTCCTCCACTACCTGGGAGCCTAGCTCTACATGAACCCCAGCACTCGTAGTGGGCATCTCCTCCACTCCCTGGGAGCCTAGCTCCACATGAACCCCCTCCTTTACCCCAGCACTCATACTGGGCACCTGCTCACCAGTCTGAGGAACTGGCTCTTCAGATACATCCTTACCTTCTACAACAATACTTTTCTGTAGCATAACATTTCCTTCTAATACAAGTTGCAACCCCGTGCCCTCAACACGGATAACTTGTTCCTCAGCAACAGGTGCTTGTGGCTGCTCTACCGCTGTCGGTCCACCTCTCCCTACATCAGTGGGCCCAGGCGTTACGATGACCACCTGTGCCCCTCCCTCTGCCTTCTCCCTTTTCGGGCAAGCATGTCGCTTATGACCAACATCCCCACACTCAAAACACCGTTGACTACCCGTACTAGCATAAGCCATATACAATCTATTGTCATACTTGATTTTAAACGATAACTCTAAAGTCTGCTCCGGTGAGTCCAAAAACATAAACACCTGTCGCCGAAATGACATTACCTGTTTCAACGCCGGGTGTTTGCAACCCAACGGGACAACCTTAATTGAACTGGCGAACTTCCCAAAGCGCAATAACTCGCGCTCCAATAGCTCATTAGGAATAAACGGTGGTACATTTGAAATCGTTACCCTTGTTGACGGAGAAAAAAAGCGGCGTAACTTGAATAAACATTCCTTTAAGAAGTACACCATGCTCAACCATCCGATCAACTAGACACTCTTCTTTAAGAAATACCACCACAGCTTTATTCATCCGGGATGCATACGCAATATTCTCATAGCCTACCTTCTCTCCTACGGCGACCAGAAACTCCTCCACCGTGACAGCAGCTTCAGTAACACACCTAAAGCCATGCCGAAGTGACAGGGACGGCATCCCCATTCGGGCTGCCATCCCCGCCAAAATCAGGGTAATTTCGATACGAAAACAAAATACTTAATTCTACCACAACAAAAATAATAACGTTAATCATGCATCAACAAAAAAAAAAAATGCCCACCAAGAAATAGCAAACCGAAAGAAAGTTGTGAATATCTAACTCTCCACAACACACGCACTCCTTCACTCAAACAATTCCCAGCATGCACCAATCACTCCCAGCATGCAGAGAGAGAGAAGAGCAAAGTATTTCAACTTAGAGATTTTTTTTTTTTTATGGGTGTGAGAAGTGGATAATAATTGGTCAAAACAAAAGCCCCAGTCCACATAGTGGGAAATTCCACAGTAACGGAATTTATTTTTTCACTTGAAATGTATGCTAAACTAGAAACATTGATTTTCAAAGTTTAACAAACCATACAACTCTATGCACAAGGACTTTGAACAATTTCCAATAAACATTTTACAAAAACACACTTGAAGAACTGGGTTTTTTTATGTGACCACATTTTCCAAAAATATCTGCTCCAAATACAGATTCAAATCTGTCTTCAGAAAGAATCGGGTGTCAGCTATGAAATTACACCTTTTGTTTGAAAAAAAAATCTATTTTGGTTAATGAATGACAGGAAGTGAAGGAGATTAAACACTAGAAACAGAATGATGGTAACAGAATGACATTGTGGTCTGTAAGACACAGAAATGCAGAATAATAATTAAGAATGTCTCTTCATGGTGATGTATCTGAAATCGAAAGGTAGAAATATGCCAAATCCTCCTTTGCATATTTGGTTATTATTCACTATTATTTAAATGAACCAAATTTGGTTGCTCTACTGTGCTGTACATTGATGTCCAAACGTGTGAAATATAGACGTGATTGATTGCTGGCCACGCACGCCTCCAACTCAATCATCATGTTTGCAGTTTGATTACAAACAATGACGACACAGCCTACAGGGAGGAGGTGAGGGCTCTGGGAGTGTGGTGCCAGAAAAATAGCCTCTCACTCAACGTCAACAAAACAAAGGAGATGATCGTGGACTTCAGGAAACAACAGAGGGAGCAGCCCCCCTATCCACATCCAAGGGACAGTAGTGGAGAAGTTGGAAAGCTTCAAGTTTCTCAGAATACACATCACTGATAAACTGAAATGGTTCAACATCAGAAGGGTGAAGAAATTTGGCTTGGCACCTAAAACCCTCACAAACGTTTATAGATGCAAAATTGAGAGTATCCTGTCGGGCTGTACCACCGCCTGGTACGGCAACTGCACCACCTTCAATCGCAGGGCTCTCCAGAGGGTGGTGCGGTCTGCCCAACGTATCACCGGGGACAAACTACCTGCCCTCCAAGACACCGACAGCACCCGATGTCACAGGAAGGCCAAAAATATCTTCAAGGACAATAACCGCCCAAGCCACTGCCTGTTCACCCTGCTATCATTCAGAAGGCGAGGTCAGTACATGTGCATCAAAGCTGGGGCCGAGAGACTGAAAAACAGCTTCTATCTGAAGGCCATCAGACTGTTAAATAGCCATCACTAGCACATTAGAGGCTGCTGCCTGTAAACATAGACTTGGAATCACTGCCCACTTGAATAAATGGAACACTAGTCACTTTAATAATGTTTACATATTACATATATCATCTCATATGTATATACTGTATTCTATCCTATTCTACTACATCTTAGTCTATGCTCTATGCTCATCCAAAAATGGATATATTCTTAATTCCACTACTTTACTTAGCTTTGTGTGTATTGGGTAAATGTTGTGAAATTGTTTGATATTACTTGTAAGATATTACTGCACTGTTGGACTAGAAACACAAACTGTTTGCTACACCCTCAATAACATCTGCTAATAAACACGTGAAAGTGACCAATAAAGTTTTATTTGATTTGGTTCAGATTTTGTCTGAACCAATCATAGACGTCTATGTTAAACAAGTTTGGAAATCAATGTACAGCACAGTAGAGCATATTACAGTACAGTACAGAACAGTAGAGTACAGTATAGTACATTATAGTACATTACAGTACAGCTCAGTAAAGTACAGAACAGTAGAGTATAGTACATTATAGTACAGCTCAGCACAGTACAGTACAGAACAGTAGAGTACAGTATAGTACAGCTCAGTACAGTACATTATAGTACATTATAGTACATTATAGTACAGCTCAGCACAGTACAGTACAGAACAGTAGAGTACAGTATAGTACAGCTCAGTACAGTACATTATAGTACATTATAGTACATTATAGTACAGCTCAGCACAGTACAGTACAGTACAGAACAGTAGAGTACAGTATAGTACAGCTCAGTACAGTACAGTATAGTGCAGTAGAATATAGTTCAGTACAGTGTAGTACAGTATAGTTCTGTATAGTACAGTAAAGTACAGTAGAGTTTAGTAGAATATTATTCAGTACAGTATAGCACAGTGCCGTAGAATATAGTTCAGTATAGTACAGTAAAGTACAGTAGAGTTTAGTAGAATATTGTCCAATGCCGTAGAATATAGTCCAGTATAGTACAGTAAAGTACAGTACAGCGCAGTAGAATATAGTCAGTACGAACTCTATCCCAATCTATTCTACTCTAATTTACAGGAGTGAACTCTACTTTTCTTGACTGTACTCTACTGTACTCTACTGTGTACTATACTGTGGTCTACTGTACTCTACTGTGCTTTACTGTATTCTACTGTACTCTACTGTACTCTACTGTGGTCTACTGTACTCTACTGTACTCTACTGTACAGGACAGTGGTCTACTGTTCTCTACTGTGGTCTACTGTGGTCTAATGTATCCTACTGTGGTCTACTGTACTCTACCGTGGTCTACTGTGGTCTACTGTACCCTACTGTGGTCTACTGTACTCTACTGTGGTCTACTGTGGACTATTGTGGTCTACTGTGATCTACTATACTCTACTGTGGTCTACTGTAGTCTACTATACTCTACTGTGGTCTGCTGTGGCCTACTATACTCTACTGTGGTCTACTATACTCTACTGTGGTCTACTGTGGTCTACTGTACTCTACCGTGGTCTACTGTACTCTACTGTGGTCTACTATACTCTACTGTGGTCTACTGTGGTCTACTATACACTACTGTGGTATTCTGTGGTCTACTATACTCTACTGTGGTCTACTGTGGTCTATTGTACTCTACTGTGGTCTACTATACTCTACTGTGGTCTACTGTGGTCTGCTATACTCTACTGTGGTCTACTGTGGTCTACTGTTGTCTACTATACTCTACTGTGGTCTACTGTGGTCTACTGTACTCTACTGTGGTCTACTATACTCTACTGTGGTCTACTATACTCAAATCAAATCAAATGTATTTATATAGCCCTTCGTACATCAGCTGATATCTCAAAGTGCTGTACAGAAACCCAGCCTAAAACCCCAAACAGCAAGCAATGCAGGTGTAGAAGCACGGTGGCTAGGAAAAACTCTCTAGAAAGGCCAAAACCTAGGAAGAAACCTAGAGAGGAACCAGGCTATGTGGGGTGGCCAGTCCTCTTCTGGCTGTGCCGGGTGGAGATTATAACAGAACATGGCCAAGATGTTCAAATGTTCATAAATGACCAGCATGGTCGAATAATAATAAGGCAGAACAGTTGAAACTGGAGCAGCAGCACGGCCAGGTGGACTGGGGACAGCAAGGAGTCATCATGTCAGGTAGTCCTGGGGCATGGTCCTAGGGCTCAGGTCCTCCGAGAGAGAGAAAGAAAGAGAGAAGGAGAGAATTAGAGAACGCACACTTAGATTCACACAGGACACCGAATAGGACAGGAGAAGTACTCCAGATATAACAAACTGACCCTAGCCCCCCGACACATAAACTACTGCAGCATAAATACTGGAGGCTGAGACAGGAGGGGTCAGGAGACACTGTGGCCCCATCCGAGGATACCACCGGACAGGGCCAAACAGGAAGGATATAACCCCACCCACTTTGCCAAAGCACAGCCCCCACAACACTAACTCAACTGTGGTGTACTGTGGTCTATTGTGGTCTACTATACTCTACTGTGGTCTATTGTACTCTACTGTGGTCTACTGTGGTCTACTATACTCTACTGTTGTCTACTGTGGTCAACTGTGGTCTACTATACTCTACTGTGGTCTACTGTGGTCCACTATACTCTACTATACTCTACTGTGGTCTACTGTGGTCTACTATACTCTACTGTGGTCTACTGTGGTCAACTGTGGTCTACTATACGCTACTGTGGTCTACTGTGGTCTACTATACTCTACTATACTCTACTGTGGTCTACTGTGGTCTACTGTACTCTACTGTGGTCTACTGTGGTCTACTATACTCTATTGTGGTCTACTGTGGTCTATTGTGGTCTACTGTGGTCTACTGTGGTCTACTGTGGTCTACTATACTCTACTGTGGTCTACTGTGGTCTACTATACTCTACTATACTCTACTGTGGTCTACTGTACTCTACCGTGCTCTACTGTGGTCTACTGTGGTCTACTGTACTCTACCGTGCTCTACTGTGGTCTACTGTGGTCTACCGTGCTCTACTGTACTCTACTGTACTCTACTGTGATCTACTGTACTCTACTGTACTACTCTACTGTACTCTACTGTGGTCTACTGTACTCTACTGTACTCTACTGTACTCTACTGTAGAGTGGGGTAAGATGAGAAATGTTTTAAATTCAGTATCACTCCTTGAACGGAAAATAGTATTCTTTCCTTCAATATATGGCAAATAGAAATAAAATCTGGATGGTGTTCAGAGATAGTTGGGAGAGGTTAATTAAGGAATGGACTAAAAACAATCGAAAGGTAACTATTGTAATATATACTGTGTCCGTAAAATGTATATAGTATGTATAAGCTGGAAGTCGAAGAATATAGACTTTAAGCTTTCATTTGACACCCAATTTGACATTCTCCTATGTGACCGACCGGCTTGATTTCGTCTTATGAAGCAACATTTGAAATGGTGTTTTTTACATTCGATAAAAGCAGAGACCCAGTGCTACTAAATGGTATTAACATACACTGTAACGATCGTCTGTTGAAGAAGGTGAGGACCAAAGCACCGCGTGGTAAGTGTTGATACTTTTATTTCAACTGAACACGAAATAACAAAAATAACACAGAGAATGAATGAAAACCGAAAACAGTCCTGTCAGGTGCAGAAACACAAAACAGAAAATAACTACCCACAAAAGCCCTGTGGGAAAAAGCTACCTAAGTATAGGTCCCAATCAGAGACAACGATAGACAGCTGTCCCTGATTGAGAACCATACCAGGCCAAAAAAAGAAATACAAAAACATAGAAAAAGGAACATGCAGTGCATGTCACACACCCAACCAAACCACACCCAACCAAACCACACCCTGACCAAACCACACCCTGACCAAACCACACCCTGACCAAACCACACCCCAACCAAACCACACCCTGACCAAACCACACCCCAACCAAACCACACCCTGACCAAACCACACCCCAACCAAACCACACCCTGACCAAACCACACCCCAACCAAACCACACCCTGACCAAACCACACCCTGACCAAACCACACCCAACCAAACCACACCCAACCAAACCACACCCAACCAAACCACACCCAACCAAACCACACCCAACCAAACCACACCCTGACCAAACCACACCCTGACCAAACCACACCCAACCAAACCACACCCAACCAAACCACACCCTGACCAAACCACACCCTGACCAAACCACACCCTGACCAAACCACACCCCAACCAAACCACACCCTGACCAAACCACACCCCAACCAAACCACACCCTGACCAAACCACACCCCAACCAAACCACACCCTGACCAAACCACACCCCAACCAAACCACACCCTGACCAAACCACACCCTGACCAAACCACACCCAACCAAACCACACCCTGACCAAACCACACCCTGACCAAACCACACCCTGACCAAACCACACCCTGACCAAACCACACCCTGACCAAACCACACCCAACCAAACCACACCCTGACCAAACCACACCCAACCAAACCACACCCTGACCAAACCACACCCTGACCAAACCACATCCTGACCAAACCACACCCTGACCAAACCACACCCAACCAAACCACACCCTGACCAAACCACACCCTGACCAAACCACACCCTGACCAAACCACACCCAACCAAACCACACCCTGACCAAACCACACCCAACCAAACCACACCCTGACCAAACCACACCCAACCAAACCACACCCTGACCAAACCACACCCAACCAAACCACACCCAACCAAACCACACCCTGACCAAACCACACCCAACCAAACCACACCCTGACCAAACCACACCCTGACCAAACCACACCCTGACCAAACCACACCCTGACTAAACCACACCCTGACCAAACCACACCCAACCAAACCACACCCTGACCAAACCACACCCAACCAAACCACACCCTGACCAAACCACACCCAACCAAACCACACCCTGACCAAACCACACCCTGACCAAACCACACCCAACCAAACCACACCCAACCAAACCACATCTTGACCAAACCACACCCTGACCAAACCACACCCTGACCAAACCACACCCTGACCAAACCACACCCAACCAAACCACATCTTGACCAAACCACACCCTGACCAAACCACACCCTGACCAAACCACACCCTGACCAAACCACACCCTGACCAAACCACACCCTGACCAAACCACACCCTGACCAAATCACACCACAAACCCACCCTGACCAAACCACACCCTGACCAAACCACACCCTGACCAAACCACACCCTGACCAAACCACACCCTGACCAAACCACACCCTGACCAAACCACACCCTGACCAAACCACACCCTGACCAAACCACACCCTGACCAAACCACTCCCTGACCAAACCACACCCTGACCAAACCACATCTTGACCAAACCACACCCTGACCAAACCACACCCTGACCAAACCACACCCTGACCAAACCACATCTTGACCAAACCACACCCTGACCAAACCACACCCTGACCAAACCACATCTTGACCAAACCACACCCTGACCAAACCACACCCTGACCAAACCACATCTTGACCAAACCACACCCTGACCAAACCACACCCTGACCAAACCACACCCAACCAAACCACACCCTGACCAAACCACACCCTGACCAAACCACATCCTGACCAAACCACACCCTGACCAAACCACACCCAACCAAACCACACCCTGACCAAACCACACCCTGACCAAACCACACCCTGACCAAACCACACCCAACCAAACCACACCCTGACCAAACCACACCCAACCAAACCACACCCTGACCAAACCACACCCAACCAAACCACACCCTGACCAAACCACACCCAACCAAACCACACCCAACCAAACCACACCCTGACCAAACCACACCCAACCAAACCACACCCTGACCAAACCACACCCTGACCAAACCACACCCTGACCAAACCACACCCTGACTAAACCACACCCTGACCAAACCACACCCAACCAAACCACACCCTGACCAAACCACACCCAACCAAACCACACCCTGACCAAACCACACCCAACCAAACCACACCCTGACCAAACCACACCCTGACCAAACCACACCCAACCAAACCACACCCAACCAAACCACATCTTGACCAAACCACACCCTGACCAAACCACACCCTGACCAAACCACACCCTGACCAAACCACACCCAACCAAACCACATCTTGACCAAACCACACCCTGACCAAACCACACCCTGACCAAACCACACCCTGACCAAACCACACCCTGACCAAACCACACCCTGACCAAACCACACCCTGACCAAATCACACCCTGACCAAACCACACCCTGACCAAACCACACCCTGACCAAACCACACCCTGACCAAACCACACCCTGACCAAACCACACCCTGACCAAACCACACCCTGACCAAACCACTCCCTGACCAAACCACACCCTGACCAAACCACACCCTGACCAAACCACTCCCTGACCAAACCACACCCTGACCAAACCACATCTTGACCAAACCACACCCTGACCAAACCACACCCTGACCAAACCACACCCTGACCAAACCACATCTTGACCAAACCACACCCTGACCAAACCACACCCTGACCAAACCACATCTTGACCAAACCACACCCTGACCAAACCACACCCTGACCAAACCACATCTTGACCAAACCACACCCTGACCAAACCACACCCTGACCAAACCACATCTTGACCAAACCACACCCTGACCAAACCACATCTTGACCAAACCACACCCTGACCAAACCACACCCTGACCAAACCACACCCTGACCAAACCACATCTTGACCAAACCACACCCTGACCAAACCACACCCTGACCAAACCACACCCTGACCAAACCACACCCTGACCAAACCACACCCTGACCAAACCACACCCTGACCAAATCAGATCCTGACCAAACCACACCCTGACCAAACCACACCCTGACCAAACCACACCCTGACCAAACCACACCCTGACCAAATCACACCCTGACCAAACCACACCCTGACCAAACCACACCCTGACCAAACCACACACTGACCAAACCACACCCTGACTAAACCACACCCTGACCAAACCACACCCTGACCAAATCACACCCTGAACAAACCACACCCTGACCAAACCACACCCTGACCAAACCAAAATAGAGACAAAAAAAGCTCTAAGGTCAGGGAGTGACATACACTGCATTTGAGGAACAATGGGAAAGTAATACTGCTTTGAAAGCTGATCAACTTGTAACCTCACTTTTGAGAAAATGGCCTTTGAAAGTTTTTTTTACCTACTGGAGAGCTCTTCTTTGTCAACACCCATTTAACATCATTGACACTTTAGCACCCATCCAAACTCTGATTATTTTAGTCACCCAGCAGAGCTGGTTAGGCTGTTTTCATGTTATCCAGAGCGTTGGTGACTGTAACTGTGCTGCTGGCAACCATTTAATGACGCTTTTTTGACAACATTTACTGACACCGGCCATATTCAACAGATGTTGAGCGTTCGTCAATTCATTAGTTATTCTGCCCTCTGGCACACTCAGACGAGAATGCCCTGAAATCGGAGTAGATGGCCAGACTGAATTTACGAAATGGTTACTTGCGCAGTGGAGATTTTTGTTAAGACATTTGGCTAGTCAGCACAGTACAGCTCAGCACAGTACAGTACAGTACAGAACAGTAGAGTACAGTACAGAACAGTAGAGTACAGTATAGTACAGCTCAGTACAGTACAGTATAGTGCAGTAGAATATAGTTCAGTACAGTGTAGTACAGTATAGTTCTGTATAGTACAGTAAAGTACAGTAGAGTTTAGTAGAATATTGTTCAGTACAGTATAGCACAGTGCCGTAGAATATAGTTCAGTATAGTACAGTAAAGTACAGTAGAGTTTAGTAGAATATTGTCCAATGCCGTAGAATATAGTCCAGTATAGTAGAGTAAAGTACAGTACAGCGCAGTAGAATATAGTTCAGTACGAACTCTATCCCAATCTATTCTACTCTAATTTACAGGAGTGAACTCTACTTTTCTTTACTGTACTCTTCTGTACTCTACTGTGGTCTACTGTGGTCTACTATGGTCTACTGAACTCTACTGTGGTCTACTGTACTCTACTGTACTCTACTGTATTCTACTATACTCTACTGTACTCTACTGTGGTCTACTGTACTCTACTGTACAGGACAGTTGTCTACTGTACTCTACTGTGGTCTACTGTAGTCTACTGTACAGGACAGTGGTCTACTGTTCTCTACTGGGGTCTACTGTACCCTACTGTGGTTTACTGTACTCTACCGTGGTCTACTGTGGTCTACTGTGGTCTACTATACTCTACTGTGGTCTACTGTGGTCTACTATACTCTACTGTGGTCTACTGTGGTCTATTGTACTCTACTGTGGTCTACTGTGGTCTACTATACTCTACTGTGGTCCACTGTGGTCTACTATACTCTACTGTGGTCTACTGTGGACTACTGTGGTCTACTGTGGTCTAATGTGATCTACTATACTCTACTGTGGTCTACTGTGGTCTACTATACTCTACTGGGGTCTACTGTGGCCTACTATACTCTACCGTGGTGTACTGTGGTCTACTATACTCTACTGTGGTCTGTTGTGTTCTAGTGTGGTCTACTATACTCTACTGTGGTCTACTGTGGTCTACTGTACTCTACCGTGGTCTACTGTACTCTACTGTGGTCTACTATACTCTACTGTGGTCTACTGTGGTCTACAATACTCTACTGTGGTGTACTGTGGTCTATTGTGGTATACTATACTCTACTGTGGTCTATTGTACTCTACTGTGGTCTACTGTGGTCTACTATACTCTACTGTAGTCTATTGTACTCTACTGTGGTCTACTGTGGTCCACTTTAGCACCCATCCAAACTCTGATTATTTAAAAAATCTCTGATCACACACACTGCGTGCGTGCGCAGTATGTGTATTCATTCAGGACTCCAGATAGACACCACTAGACAGACACCACTAGACAGACACCACTAGACACCACTAGACAGACACCACTAGACAGACACCACGAGACAGACACCACCAGACAGACACCACCAGACAGACACCACTAGACAGACACCACTAGACAGACACCACTAGACAGACACCACAAGACAGACACCACCAGACAGACACCACTAGACAGACACCACTAGACAGACACCACTAGACAGACACCACTAGGCACCACTAGACAGACACCACTAGACAGACACCACTAGACAGACACCACTAGACAGACACCACTAGACAGACACCACCAGACAGACACCACTAGACAGACACCACTAGACGGACACCACTAGACAGACACCACCAGACAGACACCACTAGACAGACACCACCAGACAGACACCACTAGACAGACACCACTAGACAGACACCACTAGACATACACCACTAGACAGACACCACTAGGCACCACTAGACAGACACCACTAGACAGACACCACTAGACAGACACCACTAGACACCACTAGACAGACACCACTAGACAGACACCACTAGACAGACACTACTAGACACCACTAGACAGACACCACTAGACAGACACCACTAGACACCACTAGACAGACACCACTAGACACCATCATTCATCACAGTTCATGAACAAATAATCATAATGGTTGATTCATCGCCACTGGAGATGCAGCCTAATCTAGAGAATTATGTTCAGACAACACAAACATCTAGGATACAGACTAACTGCTAGACGAGATCCTACTGTAGCACACCCAGCAGCTCACACGCATGTACACACACACACACACACACACACACACACGCACACACACACACACACACACACACACATGCACACACACACACACACACAGGCAGACTATAACTGTGAAATGAAAGACGTAACCAGGAGAACTGTAACTGTAACAGTTCAAAACACAACAGTCCACATCAGAGTAGAAACGTTCATCTTGCAGAAGAAACCCCACAGAAAACAACTACCACGGAAAACAACTCCCACAGAAAACAACTCCCACAGAAAACAACTCCCACAGAAAACAACTACCACGGAAAACAACTCCCAGAGAAAACAACTCCCACAGAAAACAACTCCCACAGTAAACAACTCCCACAGAAAACAACTCCCACAGAAAACAACTCCCACAGAAAACAACTCCCACAGAAAACAACTACCACGGAAAACAACTCCCACAGAAAACAACTCCCACAGAAAACAACTCCCACAGAAAACAACTCCCACAGAAAACAACTCCCACAGAAAACAACTCCCACAGAAAACAACTCCCACACTCCATGATCCTATAGTTTAGTACATCATTTTTTATAAACCATGATGCATCTCAATATATTTTCCCATTTTGCTTGAAGAGGTTTTAGCCTGATACAACCGTCACACTCCAAAGGCACGTTAGCAGACGAAACATGATGTCGATTTCAGCTGCTGCCTCCGCAACCCCATCTTCGATTATAGTAGCTCCATCATTTAATGACAGCAGGCCTGCTG
>NC_056453.1:42498232-42518232 GCF_018296145.1 Oncorhynchus tshawytscha
TCCCCTCCCCCTGTCTCCCTTCTCTCCTTTCCTCACTCCCTTATCCCCTCCCCTGTCTCTCTTCTCTCCTTTCCTCACTCCCTTATCCCCTCCCCCTGTCTCCCCACTCTCCTTTCCTCACTCCCTTCTCCTCTCCCCCTGTCTCCCCTCTCTCCTTTCCTCTCTCCCTTCTCCCCTCCCCCTGTCTCCCCTATCTCCTTTCCTCACTCCTTCTATCATCCCCTTCCTCTCTCCCCTTTCTTCTCCCCCTGTCTCCCCTCTCTCCTTTCCTCACTCCCTTCTCCCCTCCCCCTGTCTCCCCTCTCTCCTTTCCTCACTCCCTTATCCCCTCCCCTCTCTCCCCTCTCTCCTTTCCTCACTCCCTTATCCCCTCCACCTGTCTCCCCTCTCTCCTTTCCTCACTCCTTCTATTATCCCCTTCCTCTCTCCCCTTTCCCCTCCCCCTGTCTCCCCTCTCTCCTTTCCTATCCCCTCCTCCTGGCTCCCTCTCTCCTTTCCTCACTCCCTTCTCCCCTCCCCTGTCTCCCCTCTCTCCTTTCCTCACTCCCTTCTCCCCTCCCCCTGTCTCCCTTCTCTCCTTTCCTCACTCCCTTATTCCCTCCCCCTGTCTCCCCACTCTCCTTTCCTCACTCCCTTATCCCCTCCCCTGTCTCCCCACTCTCCTTTCCTCACTCCCTTCTCATCTCCCCTGTCTCCCCTCTCTCCTTTCCTCTCTCCCTTCTCCCCTCCCCCTGTCTCCCCTCTCTCCTTTCCTCACTCCCTTATCCCCTCCCCTCTCTCCCCTCTCTCCATTCCTCACTCCCTTATCCCCTCCACCTGTCTCCCCTCTCTCCTTTCCTCACTCCTTCTATCATCCCCTTCATCTCTCCCCTTTCCCCTCCCCCTGTCTCCCCTCTCTCCTTTCCTCTCTCGCTTCTCCCCTCCCCTGTCTCCCTTCTCTCCTTTCCTCACTCCCTTATCCCCTCCCCTGTCTCCCCACTCTTCTTTCCTCACTCCCTTCTCCTCCCCTGTCTCCCCTCTCTCCTTTCCTCACTCCATTCTCCCCTCCCCCTGTCTCCCTCTCTCCTTTCCTCACTCCCTTCTCCCTCCCCTGTCTCCCTTCTCTCCTTTCCTCACTCCCTTATCCCCTCCCCTGTCTCCCCACTCTCCTTTCCTCACTCCCTTCTCATCTCCCCTGTCTCCTCTCTCTCCTTTCCTCTCTCTTTCTCCCCCCCCCTGTCTCCCCTCTCTCCTCTCCTCACTCCTTCTATCATCCCCTTCCTCTCTCCCCTTTCCTCTCCCCCTGTCTCCCCTCTCTCCTTTCCTCACTCCCTTCTCCCCTCCACCTGTCTCCCCTCTCTCCTTTCCTCACTCCTTCTATCATCCCCTTCCTCTCTCCCCTTTCCTCTCCCCCTGTCTCCCCTCTCTCCTTTCCTCACTCCCTTCTCCCCTCCCCCTGTCTCCCCTCTCTCCTTTCCTATCCCCTCCCCCTGTCTCCCCTCTCTCCTTTCCTCTCTCCCCTCTCCCCTCCCCCTGTCTCCCCTCTCTCCTTTCCTCTCTCCCCTCTCCCCTCCCCCTGTCTCCCCTCTCTCCTTTCCTATCCCCTCCCCCAGCCTCCCCTCTCTCCTTTCCTCTCTCCCCTATCCCCTCCCCCTGTCTCCCCTCTCTCCTTTCCTCTCTCCCCTCTCCCTCCCCTGTCTTCCCTCTCTCCTTTCCTCACTCCCTTATCCCCTCCCCTGTCTCCCCTCTCTCCTTTCCTCTCTCCCCTCTCCCCTCCCCCTGTCTCCCCTCTCCTTTCCTCACTCCTTCTATCGTCCCCTTCCTCTCTCCCTTCTCCCCTCCACCTGTCTCCCCTCTCTCCTTTCCTCACTCCTTCTCTCCTTTCCTCACTCCCTCTCGCACCCCCCCATGTCCTCCCCGTCTCTCTCCTCACTCTTCGACCACTCCCCCTCTCCTCACAGTCCTGTGAGATTCCAGGAAGTCCCTAACTGTTTCGTAAAGTGGCTGTAGCAGCATGTCGATGGTAATGAAGTATCTGGGGAACACCTGCTGTAGAGGGAACAGAGAGAGCAGTGTTGAGTATGTGTATCACACAGCGCTAACTAGTCTCCTCCTGGGCCCAGAGAGAGGCAGAGAAACGCTGGAAGCTGCCTGACTGTTGGAGGCTGGCGCGGAAAAAGGCCAACGACACAAGGGAAGTCGTGACTCATGAGAGGTGTCAAAGATATGACACACTAGTACACACACCACCAACGATGTGTCACACACTAGGACAACCGCCAGCCACATCTTAATGGTTACTACTTTCCATGGATACAGCTTTCACCACGACAGAGACAGATTCATTTGTGCCCAGTGGCACAGGGAAGCTGCTGTGAAGCAACTTAAGAAGGATATGACGAACAAGCACAAAAACTAGAACATGAAACACTAGGAGACACTAGATTTACAAAGATCCTATTGGTCAGTTCTACACCATGACTCCACTACTATAGGTCAGTTCTATATGACTCCACTACTATAGGTCAGGTCTACACCATGACTCCACTACTATAGGTCAGTTCTATATGACTCCACTACTATAGGTCAGTTCTATATGACTCCACTACTATAGGTCAGTTCTATATGACTCCACTACTATAGGTCAGTTCTATATGACTCCACTACTATAGGTCAGTTCTATATGACTCCACTACTATAGGTCAGTTCTATATGACTCCACTACTATAGGTCAGTTCTATATGACTCCACTACTATAGGTCAGTTCTACACCATGACTCCACTACTATAGACTCCACTACTATAGGTCAGTTCTACACCATGACTCCACTACTATAGGTCAGTTCTACACCATGACTCCACTACTATAGGTCAGTTCTATATGACTCCACTACTATAGGTCAGTTCTATATGACTCCACTACTATAGGTCAGTTCTATATGACTCCACTACTATAGGTCAGTTCTATATGACTCCACTACTATAGGTCAGTTCTATATGACTCTACTACTATAGGTCAGTTCTATATGACTCCACTACTATAGGTCAGTTCTATATGACTCTACTACTATAGGTCAGGTCTATATGACTCCACTACTATAGGTCAGTTATATATGACTCCACTACTATAGGTCAGTTCTACACCATGACTCCACTACTATAGGTCAGTTCTACATGACTCCACTACTATAGGTCAGTTCTATATGACTCCACTACTATAGGTCAGTTCTACACCATGACTCCACCACTATAGGTCAGTTCTATATGACTCTACTACTATAGGTCAGTTCTACACCATGACTCCACTACAATAGGTCAGGTCTATATGACTCCACTACTATAGGTCAGTTCTATATGACTCCACTACTATAGGTCAGTTCTACACCATGACTCCACTACTATAGGTCAGGTCTATATGACTCCACTACTATAGGTCAGTTCTATATGACTCCACTACTATAGGTCAGTTCTATATGACTCCACTACTATAGGTCAGTTCAATATGACTCCACTACTATAGGTCAGTTCTATATGACTCCACTACTATAGGTCAGTTCTATATGACTCCACTACTATAGGTCAGTTCTACACCATGACTCCACTACTATAGGTCAGTTCTATATGACTCCACTACTATAGGTCAGTTCTACACCATGACTCCACTACTATAGGTCAGTTCTATATGACTCCACTACTATAGGTCAGTTCTACATGACTCCACTACTATAGGTCAGGTCTATATGACTCTACTACTATAGGTCAGTTCTATATGACTCTACTACTATAGGTCAGTTCTATATGACTCTACTACTATAGGTCAGTTCTATATGACTCCACTACTATAGGTCAGTTCTACACCATGACTCCACTACTATAGGTCAGTTCTATATGACTCCACTACTATAGGTCAGTTCTATATGACTCCACTACTATAGGTCAGTTCTACACCATGACTCCACTACTATAGGTCAGTTCTACACCATGACTCCACTACTATAGGTCAGTTCTATATGACTCCACTACTATAGGTCAGTTCTATATGACTCCACTACTATAGGTCAGTTCTATATGACTCCACTACTATAGGTCAGTTCTACACCATGACTCCACTACTATAGGTCAGTTCTATATGACTCCACTACTATAGGTCAGTTCTATATGACTCCACTACTATAGGTCAGTTCTACACCATGACTCCACTACTATAGGTCAGTTCTATATGACTCTACTACTATAGATCAGTTCTATATGACTCTACTACTATAGGTCAGTTCTATATGACTCCACTACTATAGGTCAGTTCTATATGACTCTACTACTATAGGTCAGTTCTACACCATGACTCTACTACTATAGGTCAGGTCTATATGACTCCACTACTATAGGTCAGTTCTACACCATGACTCCACTACTATAGGTCAGTTCTACACCATGACTCCACTACTATAGGTCAGTTCTACACCATGACTCCACTACTATAGGTCAGTTCTATATGACTCCACTACTATAGGTCAGTTCTATATGACTCCACTACTATAGGTCAGTTCTATATGACTCCACTACTATAGGTCAGTTCTATATGACTCCACTACTATAGGTCAGTTCTATATGACTCTACTACTATAGACTCTCACTACTATAGGTCAGTTCTATATGACTCCACTACTATAGGTCAGTTCTACTGACTCCACTACTATAGGTCAGTTCTATATGACTCCACTACTATAGGTCAGTTCTATATGACTCCACTACTATAGGTCAGTTCTACACCATGACTCCACTACTATAGGTCAGTTCTATATGACTCCACTACTATAGGTCAGTTCTATATGACTCTACTACTATAGGTCAGTTCTATATGACTCCACTACTATAGGTCAGTTCTATATGACTCTACTACTATAGGTCAGTTCTACACCATGACTCTACTACTATAGGTCAGGTCTATATGACTCCACTACTATAGGTCAGTTCTACACCATGACTCCACTACTATAGGTCAGTTCTACACCATGACTCTACTACTATAGGTCAGTTCTACACCATGACTCCACTACTATAGGTCAGTTCTATATGACTCCACTACTATAGGTCAGTTCTATATGACTCCACTACTATAGGTCAGTTCTATATGACTCCACTACTATAGGTCAGTTCTATATGACTCCACTACTATAGGTCAGTTCTATATGACTCCACTACTATAGGTCAGTTCTATATGACTCTACTACTATAGGTCAGTTCTATATGACTCCACTACTATAGGTCAGTTCTACACCATGACTCCACTACTATAGGTCAGTTCTATATGACTCCACTACTATAGGTCAGTTCTATACCATGACTCCACTACTATAGGTCAGTTCTATATGACTCCACTACTATAGGTCAGTTCTATATGACTCCACTACTATAGGTCAGTTCTACACCATGACTCCACTACTATAGGTCAGTTCTACACCATGACTCTACTACTATAGGTCAGTTCTATATGACTCACTACTATAGGTCAGTTCTATATGACTCCACTACTCCACTACTATAGGTCAGTTCTATATGACTCCACTACTATAGGTCAGTTCTATATGACTCCACTACTATAGGTCAGTTCTATATGACTCCACTACTATAGGTCAGTTCTATATGACTCCACTACTATAGGTCAGGTCTATATGACTCCACTACTATAGGTCAGTTCTATATGACTCCACTACTATAGGTCAGTTCTATATGACTCCACTACTATAGGTCAGTTCTATATGACTCTACTACTATAGGTCAGTTCTATATGACTCCACTACTATAGGTCAGTTCTACACCATGACTCCACTACTATAGGTCAGTTCTACACCATGACTCCACTACTATAGGTCAGTTCTATACCATGACTCCACTACTATAGGTCAGTTCTACACCATGACTCCACTACTATAGGTCAGTTCTACACCATGACTCCACTACTATAGGTCAGTTCTATATGACACCATGACTCCACTACTATAGGTCAGTTCTATATGACTCCACTACTATAGGTCAGTTCTATATGACTCAGGTCAGTTCTATATGACTCCACTACTATAGGTCAGTTCTACACCATGACTCCACTACTATAGGTCAGGTCTATATGACTCCACTACTATAGGTCAGTTCTACACCATGACTCCACTACTATAGGTCAGTTCTATATGACTCTACTACTATAGGTCAGGTCTATATGACTCCACTACTATAGGTCAGTTCTACACCATGACTCCACTACTATAGGTCAGTTCTATATGACTCCACTACTATAGGTCAGTTCTATATGACTCCACTACTATAGGTCAGTTCTATACTGACTCCACTACTATAGGTCAGTTCTATATGACTCCACTACTATAGGTCAGTTCTATATGACTCCACTACTATAGGTCAGTTCTATATGACTCAGTTCTACTACTATATGACTCCACTACTATAGGTCAGTTCTATATGACTCCACTACTATAGGTCAGTTCTACACCATGACTCCACTACTATAGGTCAGTTCTATATGACTCCACTACTATAGGTCAGTTCTATATGACTCCACTACTATAGGTCAGTTCTATATGACTCCACTACTATAGGTCAGTTCTATATGACTCCACTACTATAGGTCAGTTCTATATGACTCCACTACTATAGGTCAGTTCTATACTATAGGTGACTCCACTACTATAGGTCAGTTCTATACCATGACTCCACTACTATAGGTCAGTTCTACATGACTCCACTACTATAGGTCAGTTCTATATGACTCCACTACTATAGGTCAGTTCTACACCATGACTCCACTACTATAGGTCAGTTCTATATGACTCCACTACTATGGTCTCTACTACTATATAGGTCAGTTCTCTATATGACTCCACTACTATAGGTCAGTTCTACACCATGACTCCACTACTATAGGTCAGTTCTATATGACTCCACTACTATAGGTCAGTTCTATATGACTCACTACTATAGGTCAGTTCTATATGACTCCACTACTATAGGTCAGTTCTACCATGACTCCACTACTATAGGTCAGTTCTACACCATGACTCCACTACTATAGGTCAGTTCTACATGACTCCACTACTATAGGTCAGTTCTATATGACTCCACTACTATAGGTCAGTTCTATATGACTCCACTACTATAGGTCAGTTCTATATGACTCCACTACTATAGGTCAGTGACTCCACTACTATAGGTCAGTTCTATATGACTCCACTACTATAGGTCAGTTCTATATGACTCCACTACTATAGGTCAGTTCTATATGACTCCACTACTATAGGTCAGTTCTACTCCACTACTATAGGTCAGTTCTATATGACTCCACTACTATAGGTCAGTTCTATATGACTCCACTACTATAGGTCAGTTCTATATGACTCCTCCACTACTATAGGTCAGTTCTATATGACTCCACTACTATAGGTCAGTTCTATATGACTCCACTACTATAGGTCAGTTCTATATGACTCCACTACTATAGGTCAGTTCTACACCATGACTCCACTACTATAGGTCAGTTCTATACCATGACTCCACTACTATAGGTCAGTTCTACATGACTCCACTACTATAGGTCAGTTCTATATGACTCCACTACTATAGGTCAGTTCTACACCATGACTCCACTACTATAGGTCAGTTCTAGTACTATAGGTCAGGTTCTATACTCCACTACTATAGGTCAGTTCTATGACTCCACTACTATAGGTCAGTTCTATATGACTCCACTACTATAGGTCAGTTCTATATGACTCCACTACTATAGGTCAGTTCTATATGACTCCACTACTATAGGTCAGTTCTATATGACTCCACTACTATACAGTTCTATATGACTCCACTACTATAGGTCAGTTCTATATGACTCCACTACTATAGGTCAGTTCTATATGACTCCACTACTATAGGTCAGGTCTATATGACTCCACTACTATAGGTCAGTTCTACATGACTCCACTACTATAGGTCAGTTCTATATGACTCCACTACTATAGGTCAGTTCTATATGACTCCACTACTATAGGTCAGTTCTATATGACTCTACTACTATAGGTCAGTTCTATATGACTCCACTACTATAGGTCAGTTCTACACCATGACTCCACTACTATAGGTCAGTTCTATATGACTCCACTACTATAGGTCAGTTCTATATGACTCCACTACTATAGGTCAGTTCTACACCATGACTCCACTACTATAGGTCAGGTCTATATGACTCCACTACTATAGGTCAGTTCTACACCATGACTCCACTACTATAGGTCAGTTCTATATGACTCTACTACTATAGGTCAGGTCTATATGACTCCACTACTATAGGTCAGTTCTACACCATGACTCCACTACTATAGGTCAGTTCTACATGACTCCACTACTATAGGTCAGTTCTATATGACTCCACTACTATAGGTCAGTTCTATACCATGACTCCACTACTATAGGTCAGTTCTACACCATGACTCCACTACTATAGGTCAGTTCTACACCATGACTCCACTACTATAGGTCAGTTCTATACCATGACTCCACTACTATAGGTCAGTTCTACACCATGACTCCACTACTATAGGTCAGTTCTAGACTCCACTACTATAGGTCAGTTCTCCACTACTATAGGTCAGTTCTATATGACTCCACTACTATAGGTCAGTTCTATATGACTCCACTACTATAGGTCAGGTCTATATGACTACTACTATGACTCTCCACTACTATAGGTCAGTTCTATATGACTCCACTACTATAGGTCAGTTCTATATGACTCCACTACTATAGGTCAGTTCTATATGACTCCACTACTATAGGTCAGTTCTATATGACTCCACTACTATAGGTCAGTTCTACTACTATAGACTCCACTACTATAGGTCAGTTCTATATGACTCTACTACTATAGGTCACTCTCACTGACTCTATAGGTCAGTTCTATATGACTCCACTACTATAGGTCAGTTCTATATGACTCCACTACTATAGGTCAGTTCTATATGACTCCACTACTATAGGTCAGTTCTATATGACTCCACTACTATAGGTCAGTTCTATATGACTCCACTACTATAGGTCAGTTCTATATGACTCACTGACTATAGGTCACTACTATAGGTCAGTTCTACACCATGACTCCACTACTATAGGTCAGTTCTATATGACTCCACTACTATAGGTCAGTTCTATACTTCACTACTACTATAGGTCAGTTCTATATGACTCCACTACTATAGGTCAGTTCTATATGACTCCACTACTATAGGTCAGTTCTATATGACTCCACTACTATAGGTCAGTTCTATATGACTCCACTACTATAGGTCAGTTCTATATGACTCCACTACTATAGGTCAGTTCTATATGACTCCACTACTATAGGTCAGTTCTATATGACTCCACTACTATAGGTCAGTTCTATAGGTCAGGTCTATGACTCCACTACTATAGGTCAGTTCTATATGACTCCACTACTATAGGTCAGTTCTATATCAGTTACTATGACTCAGTTCACTACTATAGGTCAGTTCTATATGACTCCACTACTATAGGTCAGTTCTATATGACTCCACTACTATAGGTCAGTTCTACACCATGACTCCACTACTATAGGTCAGTTCTACACCATGACTCCACTACTATAGGTCAGTTCTACACCATGACTCCACTACTATAGGTCAGTTCTACACCATGACTCCACTACTATAGGTCAGTTCTACACCATGACTCCACTACTATAGGTCAGTAGGGTCAGTTCTATATGACTCCACTACTATAGGTCAGTTCTATATGACTCCACTACTATAGGTCAGGTCAGTTCTATATGACTCTACTACTATAGGTCAGTTCTATATGACTCTACTACTATAGGTCAGTTCTATATGACTCTACTACTATAGGTCAGTTCTATATGACTCCACTACTATAGGTCAGTTCTACACCATGACTCCACTACTATAGGTCAGTTCTACACCATGACTCCACTACTATAGGTCAGTTCTACACCATGACTCCACTACTATAGGTCAGTTCTATATGACTCCACTACTATAGGTCAGTTCTATATTACTCTACTACTATAGGTCAGTTCAATATGACTCCACTACTATAGGTCAGTTCTATATGACTCCACTACTATAGGTCAGTTCTATATGACTCCACTACTATAGGTCAGTTCTATATGACTCCACTACTATAGGTCAGTTCTATATGACTCCACTACTATAGGTCAGTTCTACACCATGACTCCACTACTATAGGTCAGTTCTATATGACTCCACTACTATAGGTCAGTTCTATATGACTCCACTACTATAGGTCAGTTCTATATGACTCCACTACTATAGGTCAGGTCTATATGACTCCACTACTATAGGTCAGTTCTATATGACTCCACTACTATAGGTCAGTTCTATATGACCATGACTCCACTACTATAGGTCAGTTCTATATGACTCCACTACTATAGGTCAGTTCTATATGACTCCACTACTATAGGTCAGTTCTACACCATGACTCCACTACTATAGGTCAGTTCTACTATGACTCCACTACTATAGGTCAGGTCTATATGACTCCACTACTATAGGTCAGTTCTATATGACTCCACTACTATAGGTCAGTTCTATATGACTCCACTACTATAGGTCAGTTCTATATGACTCCACTACTATAGGTCAGTTCTACACCATGACTCCACTACTATAGGTCAGTTCTACACCATGACTCCACTACTATAGGTCAGTTCTACACTACTACTATAGGTCAGTTCTATATGACTCCACTACTATAGGTCAGTTCTATATGACTCCACTACTATAGGTCAGTTCTATATGACTCCACTACTATAGGTCAGTTCTATATGACTCCACTACTATAGGTCAGTTCTATATGACTCTACTACTATAGGTCAGTTCTATATGACTCCACTACTATAGGTCAGTTCTACACCATGACTCCACTACTATAGGTCAGTCAGACTCCACTACTATAGGTCAGTTCTATGACTCCACTACTATAGGTCAGTTCTATATGACTCCACTACTATAGGTCAGTTCTATATGACTCCACTACTATAGGTCAGTTCTATATGACTCTACTACTATAGGTCAGTTCTACTCTCACTACTATAGGTCAGTTCTATATGACTCCACTACTATAGGTCAGTTCTATATGACTCCACTACTATAGGTCAGTTCTATATGACTCCACTACTATAGGTCAGTTCTACACCATGACTCCACTACTCCACTACTATAGGTCAGTTCTACACCATGACTCCACTACTATAGGTCAGTTCTATATGACTCCACTACTATAGGTCAGTTCTATATGACTCCACTACTATAGGTCAGTTCTACACCATGACTCCACTACTATAGGTCAGTTCTATATGACTCCACTACTATAGGTCAGTTCTATATGACTCCACTACTATAGGTCAGTTCTACCATGACTCCACTACTATAGGTCAGTTCTACATGACTCATGACTCCACTACTATAGGTCAGTTCTACACCATGACTCCACTACTATAGGTCAGTTCTACACCATGACTCCACTACTATAGGTCAGTTCTACACCATGACTCCACTACTATAGGTCAGTTCTATATGACTCCACTACTATAGGTCAGTTCTATATGACTCCACTACTATAGGTCAGTTCTATATGACTCTACTATAGGTCAGGTCTATATGACTCCACTACTATAGGTCAGTTCTATATGACTCCACTACTATAGGTCAGTTCTATATGACTCACTACTATAGGTCAGTTCTATATGACTCCACTACTATAGGTCAGTTCTACTATAGGTCAGTTCTATGACTCCACTACTATAGGTCAGTTCTATATGACTCCACTACTATAGGTCAGTTCTATATGACTCCACTACTATAGGTCAGTTCTATATGACTCCACTACTATAGGTCAGTTCTATATGACTCCACTACTATAGGTCAGTTCTATATGACTCCACTACTATAGGTCAGTTCTATATGACTCCACTACTATAGGTCAGTTCTATATGACTCCACTACTATAGGTCAGTTCTATATGACTCCACTACTATAGGTCAGTTCTATATGACTCCACTACTATAGGTCAGTTCTACACCAGTTCTATGACTCCACTACTATAGGTCAGTTCTATATGACTCCACTACTATAGGTCAGTTCTATATGACTCCACTACTATAGGTCAGTTCTATATGACTCCACTACTATAGGTCAGTCTATATGACTCCACTACTATAGGTCAGTTCTACCATGACTCCACTACTATAGGTCAGTTCTATATGACTCCACTACTATAGGTCAGGTCTACTCCACTACTATAGGTCAGTTCTATATGACTCCACTACTATAGGTCAGTTCTATATGACTCCACTACTATAGGTCAGTTCTATATGACTCCACTACTATAGGTCAGTTCTACACCATGACTCCACTACTATAGGTCAGTTCTACACCATGACTCCACTACTATAGGTCAGTTCTACACCATGACTCCACTACTATAGGTCAGTTCTACACCATGACTCCACTACTATAGGTCAGTTCTATATGACTCCACTACTATAGGTCAGTTCTATATGACTCCACTACTATAGGTCAGTTCTATATGACTCTACTACTATAGGTCAGTTCTATATGACTCTACTACTATAGGTCAGTTCTATATGACTCTACTACTATAGGTCAGTTCTATATGACTCTACTACTATAGGTCAGTTCTATATGACTCCACTACTATAGGTCAGTTCTACACCATGACTCCACTACTATAGGTCAGTTCTACACCATGACTCCACTACTATAGGTCAGTTCTACACCATGACTCCACTACTATAGGTCAGTTCTATATGACTCCACTACTATAGGTCAGTTCTATATTACTCTACTACTATAGGTCAGTTCAATATGACTCCACTACTATAGGTCAGTTCTATATGACTCCACTACTATAGGTCAGTTCTATATGACTCCACTACTATAGGTCAGTTCTATATGACTCCACTACTATAGGTCAGTTCTATATGACTCACTACTATAGGTCAGTTCTATATGACTCCACTACTATAGGTCAGTTCTACACCATGACTCCACTACTATAGGTCAGTTCTATATGACTCCACTACTATAGGTCAGTTCTATATGACTCCACTACTATAGGTCAGTTCTATATGACTCCACTACTATAGGTCAGGTCTATATGACTCCACTACTATAGGTCAGTTCTATATGACTCCACTACTATAGGTCAGTTCTACACCATGACTCCACTACTATAGGTCAGTTCTATATTACTTACTATAGGTCAGTTCTATATGACTCCACTACTATAGGTCAGTTCTATATGACTCCACTACTATAGGTCAGGTCTATATGACTCCACTACTATAGGTCAGTTCTATATGACTCCACTACTATAGGTCAGTTCTATATGACTCCACTACTATAGGTCAGTTCTATATGACTCCACTACTATAGGTCAGTTCTACACCATGACTCCACTACTATAGGTCAGTTCTACACCATGACTCCACTACTATAGGTCAGTTCTACACCATGACTCCACTACTATAGGTCAGTTCTACACCATGACTCCACTACTATAGGTCAGTTCTATACCATGACTCCACTACTATAGGTCAGTTCTATATGACTCCACTACTATAGGTCAGTTCTATATGACTCCACTACTATAGGTCAGTTCTATTTGACTCCACTACTATAGGTCAGTTCTACTATAGGTCACTCTCTACTACTATAGGTCAGTTCTATATGACTCCACTACTATAGGTCAGTTCTATATGACTCCACTACTATAGGTCAGTTCTATATGACTCCACTACTATAGGTCAGTTCTATGACTCCACTACTATAGGTCAGTTCTACACCATGACTCCACTACTATAGGTCAGTTCTATACCATGACTCCACTACTATAGGTCAGTTCTATATGACTCCACTACTATAGGTCAGTTCTATATTACTCCACTACTATAGGTCAGTTCTATATGACTCCACTACTATAGGTCAGTTCTACACCATGACTCCACTACTATAGGTCAGTTCTACACCATGACTCCACTACTATAGGTCAGTTCTACACCATGACTCCACTACTATAGGTCAGTTCTATATGACTCCACTACTATAGGTCAGTTCTATATGACTCCACTACTATAGGTCAGTTCTATATGACTCTACTACTATAGGTCAGTTCTATATGACTCTACTACTATAGGTCAGTTCTATATGACTCTACTACTATAGGTCAGTTCTATATGACTCTACTACTATAGGTCAGTTCTATATGACTCCACTACTGTAGGTCAGTTCTATATGACTCCACTACTATAGGTCAGTTCTACACCATGACTCCACTACTATAGGTCAGTTCTACACCATGACTCCACTACTATAGGTCAGTTGTATATGACTCCACTACTATAGGTCAGTTCTATATTACTCTACTACTATAGGTCAGTTCAATATGACTCCACTACTATAGGTCAGTTCTATATGACTCCACTACTATAGGTCAGTTCTATATGACTCCACTACTATAGGTCAGTTCTATATGACTCCACTACTATAGGTCAGTTCTATATGACTCCACTACTATAGGTCAGTTCTATATGACTCCACTACTATAGGTCAGTTCTACACCATGACTCCACTACTATAGGTCAGTTCTATATGACTCCACTACTATAGGTCAGTTCTATATGACTCCACTACTATAGGTCAGTTCTATATTACTCCACTACTATAGGTCAGGTCTATATGACTCCACTACTATAGGTCAGGTCTATATGACTCCACTACTATAGGTCAGTTCTACACCATGACTCCACTACTATAGGTCAGTTCTATATGACTCTACTACTATAGGTCAGGTCTATATGACTCCACTACTATAGGTCAGTTCTACACCATGACTCCACTACTATAGGTCAGTTCTATATGACTCCACTACTATAGGTCAGTTCTATATGACTCCACTACTATAGGTCAGTTCTACACCATGACTCCACTACTATAGGTCAGTTCTATATGACTCCACTACTATAGGTCAGTTCTATATGACTCCACTACTATAGGTCAGTTCTATATTACTCCACTACTATAGGTCAGGTCTATATGACTCCACTACTATAGGTCAGTTCTACACCATGACTCCACTACTATAGGTCAGTTCTATATTACTCCACTACTATAGGTCAGTTCTATATGACTCCACTACTATAGGTCAGTTCTATATGACTCCACTACTACTATAGGACTCACTACTATAGGTCAGTTCTATGACTCCACTACTATAGGTCAGTTCTACACCATGACTCCACTACTATAGGTCAGTTCTACACCATGACTCCACTACTATAGGTCAGTTCTACACCATGACTCCACTACTATAGGTCAGTTCTACACCATGACTCCACTACTATAGGTCAGTTCTATATGACTCCACTACTATAGGTCAGTTCTATATGACTCCACTACTATAGGTCAGTTCTATATGACTTTACTACTATAGGTCAGTTCTATATGACTCTACTACTATAGGTCAGTTCTATATGACTCTACTACTATAGGTCAGTTCTATATGACTCTACTACTATAGGTCAGTTCTATATGACTCCACTACTATAGGTCAGTTCTACACCATGACTCCACTACTATAGGTCAGTTCTACACCATGACTCCACTACTATAGGTCAGTTCTACACCATGACTCCACTACTATAGGTCAGTTCTATATGACTCCACTACTATAGGTCAGTTCTATATTACTCTACTACTATAGGTCAGTTCAATATGACTCCACTACTATAGGTCAGTTCTATATGACTCCACTACTATAGGTCAGTTCTATATGACTCCACTACTATAGGTCAGTTCTATATGACTCCACTACTATAGGTCAGTTCTATATGACTCCACTACTATAGGTCAGTTCTATATGACTCCACTACTATAGGTCAGTTCTACACCATGACTCCACTACTATAGGTCAGTTCTATATGACTCCACTACTATAGGTCAGTTCTATATGACTCCACTACTATAGGTCAGTTCTATATTACTCCACTACTATAGGTCAGGTCTATATGACTCCACTACTATAGGTCAGTTCTATATGACTCCACTACTATAGGTCAGTTCTACACCATGACTCCACTACTATAGGTCAGTTCTATATTACTCCACTACTATAGGTCAGTTCTATATGACTCCACTACTATAGGTCAGTTCTACACCATGACTCCACTACTATAGGTCAGTTCTACTCCATGACTCCACTACTATAGGTCAGGTCTATATGACTCCACTACTATAGGTCAGTTCTATATGACTCCACTACTATAGGTCAGTTCTATATGACTCCACTACTATAGGTCAGTTCTACACCATGACTCCACTACTATAGGTCAGTTCTACACCATGACTCCACTACTATAGGTCAGTTCTACACCATGACTCCACTACTATAGGTCAGTTCTACACCATGACTCCACTACTATAGGTCAGTTCTACACCATGACTCCACTACTATAGGTCAGTTCTATATGACTCCACTACTATAGGTCAGTTCTATATGACTCCACTACTATAGGTCAGTTCTATATGACTCTACTACTATAGGTCAGTTCTATATGACTCTACTACTATAGGTCAGTTCTATATGACTCTACTACTATAGGTCAGTTCTATATGACTCTACTACTATAGGTCAGTTCTATATGACTCCACTACTATAGGTCAGTTCTATATGACTCCACTACTATAGGTCAGTTCTACACCATGACTCCACTACTATAGGTCAGTTCTACACCATGACTCCACTACTATAGGTCAGTTCTATATGACTCCACTACTATAGGTCAGTTCTATATGACTCCACTACTATAGGTCAGTTCTATATGACTCCACTACTATAGGTCAGTTCTACACCATGACTCCACTACTATAGGTCAGTTCTACACCATGACTCCACTACTATAGGTCAGTTCTACATGACTCCACTACTATAGGTCAGTTCTATATGACTCCACTACTATAGGTCAGTTCTACATGACTCCACTACTATAGGTCAGTTCTATATGACTCTACTACTATAGGTCAGTTCTATATGACTCTACTACTATAGGTCAGTTCTATATGACTCACTACTATAGGTCAGTTCTATATGACTCTACTACTATAGGTCAGTTCTATATGACTCCACTACTATAGGTCAGTTCTATATGACTCCACTACTATAGGTCAGTTCTACACCATGACTCCACTACTATAGGTCAGTTCTACACCATGACTCCACTACTATAGGTCAGTTATATGACTACTACTATAGGTCAGTTCTATATTACTCTACTACTATAGGTCAGTTCAATATGACTCCACTACTATAGGTCAGTTCTATATGACTCCACTACTATAGGTCAGTTCTATATGACTCCACTACTATAGGTCAGTTCTATATGACTCCACTACTATAGGTCAGTTCTATATGACTCCACTACTATAGGTCAGTTCTATATGACTCCACTACTATAGGTCAGTTCTACACCATGACTCCACTACTATAGGTCAGTTCTATATGACTCCACTACTATAGGTCAGTTCTATATGACTCCACTACTATAGGTCAGTTCTATATTACTCCACTACTATAGGTCAGTTCTATATGACTCCACTACTATAGGTCAGTTCTATATGACTCCACTACTATAGGTCAGTTCTACACCATGACTCCACTACTATAGGTCAGTTCTATATTACTCCACTACTATAGGTCAGGTCTATATGACTCCACTACTATAGGTCAGTTCTACACCATGACTCCACTACTATAGGTCAGTTCTATATGACTCCACTACTATAGGTCAGTTCTATATGACTCCACTACTATAGGTCAGTTCTATATGACTCCACTACTATAGGTCAGTTCTATATGACTCCACTACTATAGGTCAGTTCTACACCATGACTCCACTACTATAGGTCAGTTCTACACCATGACTCCACTACTATAGGTCAGTTCTACACCATGACTCCACTACTATAGGTCAGTTCTATACCATGACTCCACTACTATAGGTCAGTTCTATATGACTCCACTACTATAGGTCAGTTCTATATGACTCCACTACTATAGGTCAGTTCTATATGACTCTACTACTATAGGTCAGTTCTATATGACTCTACTACTATAGGTCAGTTCTATATGACTCTACTACTATAGGTCAGTTCTATATGACTCTACTACTATAGGTCAGTTCTATATGACTCCACTACTATAGGTCAGTTCTATATGACTCCACTACTATAGGTCAGTTCTACACCATGACTCCACTACTATAGGTCAGTTCTACACCATGACTCCACTACTATAGGTCAGTTCTATATGACTCCACTACTATAGGTCAGTTCTATATTACTCCACTACTATAGGTCAGTTCTATATGACTCCACTACTATAGGTCAGTTCTACACCATGACTCCACTACTATAGGTCAGTTCTACTCCATGACTCCACTACTATAGGTCAGGTCTATACCATGACTCCACTACTATAGGTCAGTTCTACACCATGACTCCACTACTATAGGTCAGTTCTATATGACTCCACTACTATAGGTCAGTTCTATATGACTCCACTACTATAGGTCAGTTCTATATGACTCTACTACTATAGGTCAGTTCTATATGACTCCACTACTATAGGTCAGTTCTATATGACTCTACTACTATAGGTCAGTTCTATATGACTCCACTACTATAGGTCAGTTCTATATGACTCTACTACTATAGGTCAGTTCTATATGACTCCACTACTATAGGTCAGTTCTACACCATGACTCCACTACTATAGGTCAGTTCTACACCATGACTCCACTACTATAGGTCAGTTCTATATGACTCCACTACTATAGGTCAGTTCTATATTACTCCACTACTATAGGTCAGGTCTATATGACTCCACTACTATAGGTCAGTTCTACACCATGACTCCACTACTATAGGTCAGTTCTATA
Source organism: Oncorhynchus tshawytscha (assembly GCF_018296145.1). NCBI lineage: Eukaryota > Metazoa > Chordata > Actinopteri > Salmoniformes > Salmonidae > Oncorhynchus > Oncorhynchus tshawytscha. Next base: position 42,517,281 of record NC_056453.1, read on the forward strand.
TTACTCCACTACTATAGGTCAGGTCTATATGACTCCACTACTATAGGTCAGTTCTATATGACTCCACTACTATAGGTCAGTTCTATATGACTCCACTACTATAGGTCAGTTCTACACCATGACTCCACTACTATAGGTCAGTTCTACACCATGACTCCACTACTATAGGTCAGTTCTACACCATGACTCCACTACTATAGGTCAGTTCTACACCATGACTCCACTACTATAGGTCAGTTCTACACCATGACTCCACTACTATAGGTCAGTTCTATATGACTCCACTACTATAGGTCAGTTCTATATGACTCCACTACTATAGGTCAGTTCTATATGACTCTACTACTATAGGTCAGTTCTATATGACTCTACTACTATAGGTCAGTTCTATATGACTCTACTACTATAGGTCAGTTCTATATGACTCCACTACTATAGGTCAGTTCTATATGACTCTACTACTATAGGTCAGTTCTATATGACTCCACTACTATAGGTCAGTTCTATATGACTCCACTACTATAGGTCAGTTCTACACCATGACTCCACTACTATAGGTCAGTTCTATATGACTCCACTACTATAGGTCAGTTCTACACCATGACTCCACTACTATAGGTCAGTTCTATATGACTCCACTACTATAGGTAAGTTCTATATGACTCTACTACTATAGGTCAGTTCAATATGACTCCACTACTATAGGTCAGTTCTATATGACTCCACTACTATAGGTCAGGTCTATATGACTCTACTACTATAGGTCAGTTCTATATGACTCTACTACTATAGGTCAGTTCTATATGACTCTACTACTATAGGTCAGTTCTACACCATGACTCCACTACTATAGGTCAGTTCTATATGACTCCACTACTATAGGTCAGTTCAATATGACTCCACTACTATAGGTCAGTTCTATATGACTCCACTACTATAGGTCAGGTCTATA
>NC_056453.1:42523232-42543232 GCF_018296145.1 Oncorhynchus tshawytscha
CACAAAACATGACATCATGTAACAATTTAACATTAAAATACCAGTAAGGTGATGACCTTCGTGGACAGGACAAGTGAATATCAACAGTAACCATATGATGATCAGAGAAACCCACAGGAGTAATGGCACACTTTCCAACCCTACTACAGTATTGCTCAGATACATACAACCTGTCTAACCGTGCTGCACTGACACGACCTTCATTAATTTTTAGCCATGTGTACTGCCTAACTTTGGCATTCCTTACTCTCCACACATCAGAAAGCTCAAACTCAGTTAATAGGCCAGACAGGCAAGTGGCTGACTGCAGGTGAGGTTCTTCAGCGGTGCGATCAACAGTAAAATCCACTGTACAGTTCCAGTCACCCCCTAAAACCATACACCCCTCTTGGTCACACTGTCTTAACATTTCCTTTAGTTGATCAAATACAGCAATACGCTCTGTACCCTCATTAGGAGCATAAACATTCAAAAAAACAAACAAAAACCCCATAACATCCACCTTGACCAATAAAACCCGACCCTTGACAATCTCTGTTGTAGATACCACAGTCACTCCTAAGCCTGAGGAAAACAATATTGCCACCCCAGCACTGAAATTAGTACCATGACTGAGTACATGCTGCCCCTCCCACCACATACCCCAGTCAACCTCATTTTCCTCATCGCTATGTGTCTCCTGTAGGAAAACTACATTAAGCCTTTTCTGTTTTATTACTTCTAATACCCAAGCCCTCTTATTCCTGTCCCTTCCCCCATTCATATTGAGAGAACCTACCCTTAGTACCTCCATGTAGAAAAGAGAAAAGAAAAGCAGAAGAAACCACAGAGAAACCAACGAGAAAAAAGACACCCTATGAAGCATGATCATCGTCATTATTTTTTTTTCTTCTCTTAATCTGAACACGTTTCCCACCACCTTTTGCTGCTGCAACAGCAGTAATAAATTTCCTCAAGCGAAACCGCTTCTTCTCACTCAGCTGGTCTAACCCCACCGTCTTCTGTAACATCACAGCTGACCTCACAAACTTATCAACATCAAAATAATCTGCCAATTTGACAGATTTCCCAAAAGTCTGATCCAGAAACTCATTTACCTCCTCTAGATCATAAACTGAGTCCGTACCAGCAGCTGTCATATCTAAAGAGATATCCATATCCTTCTCTTGATCCTCCTCAGCTGAGAACACAGACAACTGACTCCCCTCTACCACATCCCTTTCAACACTCTCCACTTGCACCTCATCACTCGTACCAGGCATCTCCTCCACTATCTGGGAGACTAGCCCCACCTGAACATCACTACTCATAATGGGCATCTTCTCCACTAACTGAGAACCTAGCTCCACATGAACCCCAGCACTCGTAGTGGGCATCTCCTCCACTACCTGGGAGCTTAGCTCCACATGAAAACCCTCCTGTACTTCATTACTCGTAATGGGCATCTCCTCCACTACCTGGGAGCTTAGCTCCACATGAAAACCCTCCTGTACTTCATTACTCGTAGTGGGCATCTCCTCCACTACCTGGGAGCTTAGCTCCACATGCAAACCCTCCTGTACCTCATTACTCGTAGTGGGCAACTCCTCCACTACCTGGGAGCCTAGCTCTACATGAACCCCAGCACTCGTAGTGGGCATCTCCTCCACTCCCTGGGAGCCTAGCTCCACATGAACCCCCTCCTTTACCCCAGCACTCATACTGGGCACCTGCTCACCAGTCTGAGGAACTGGCTCTTCAGATACATCCTTACCTTCTACAACAATACTTTTCTGTAGCATAACATTTCCTTCTAATACAAGTTGCAACCCCGTGCCCTCAACACGGATAACTTGTTCCTCAGCAACAGGTGCTTGTGGCTGCTCTACCGCTGTCAGCTCACCTCTCCCTACATCAGTGGGCCCAGGCGTTACGATGACCACCTGTGCCCCTCCCTCTGCCTTCTCCCTTTTCGGGCAAGCATGTCGCTTATGACCAACATCCCCACACTCAAAACACCGTTGACTACCCGTACTAGCATAAGCCATATACAATCTATTGTCATACTTGATTTTAAACGATAACTCTAAAGTCTGCTCCGGTGAGTCCAAAAACATAAACACCTGTCGCCGAAATGACATTACCTGTTTCAACGCCGGGTGTTTGCAACCCAACGGGACAACCTTAATTGAACTGGCGAACTTCCCAAAGCGCAATAACTGGTGGTACATTTGAAATCGTTACCCTTGTTGACGGAGAAAAAAGCGGCGTAACTTGAATAAACATTCCTTTAAGAAGTACACCATGCTCAACCATCCGATCAACTAGACACTCTTCTTTAAGAAATACCACCACAGCTTTATTCATCCGGGATGCATACGCAATATTCTCATAGCCTACCTTCTCTCCTACGGCGACCAGAAACTCCTCCACTGTGACAGCAGCTTCAGTAACACACCTAAAGCCATGCCGAAGTGACAGGGACGGCATCCCCATTCCGGCTGCCATCCCCGCCAAAACCAGGGTAATTTCGATACGAAAACAAAATACTTAATTCTACCACAACAAAAATAATAACGTTAATCATGCATCAACAAAAAAATGCCACCAAGAAATAGCAAACCGAAAGAAAGTTGTGAATATCTAACTCTCCACAACACACGCACTCCTTCACTCAAACAATTCCCAGCATGCACCAATCACTCCCAGCATGCAGAGAGAGAGAGAGAGAGAGAGAGAGAGAGAGAGACAGAAAGAGAGAGAGAGAGACAGAAAGAGAGAGAGAGAGAGAGAGAGAGAGAGACAGAGCGAGAGGGGGAATGGGGAATAGAGAGATAGGGGGAGAGAGAGAAAGGGGGAGAGAGAGAAAGAGAGAGAGAGAGAGCGAGAGGGGGATTGGGAAATAGAGAGAGAGAGGAGAAAGATAGGGAGAAGGGGAGAGATATGGAGAGATGGAAACAAGTGTCTCAATATGTTTCTACCCCTGAGGGATGAGGAGGACACCGTGACGTGAACGACACTAACCAAACGTTTCTAAGAAGCAGGAAAGATCAACGATGGAGGCTTTTTCCTTGAACACACACTCTCTCTCTTTCACCCTCTTTATATCCCTCATTCTTTCTTTCTTTCTCTCTTTCTTTCATTCTCTCTTTAAATCTCTCTTTCTTTCATTCTCTCTTTAAATCTCTCTTTCATTCTCTCTTTAAATCTCTCTTTCTCTCTTTCTCTCTTTCTTTTTTTCTCTCTTTCTCTCACCCCTCTATCTCGACACAATATGGGTGGGATGTCTAGGGATGATTCAGAGGGGTGGGTAGAATGTCTAGGGATGATTCAGAGGGGTGGGGGGGGTGACGTCACTGCTGTTATACGGTTCAGGTGTTGGGTTGTGTTCTATGGGCGGGGTGTCTAGGGATGAGTTAGAGGGGTAGGGGGATGTCTACGGATGAGTTAGAGGGGTGGGGGATGTCTAGGGATGAGTTAGAGGGGTGGGGGATGTCTAGGGATGAGTTAGAGGGGTGGGGGTGTCTAGGGATGAGTTAGAGGGGTGGGGTTAGGTGTCTAAGGATGAGTTAAAGGGGTGGGGGATGTCTAGGGATGAGTTAGAGGGGTGGGGGTGTCTAGGGATGAGTTAGAGGGGTGGGGGGATGTCTAGGGATGAGTTAGAGGGGTGGGGGATGTCTAGGGATGAGTTAGAGGGGTGGGGGATGTCTAGGGATGAGTTAGAGGGGTGGGGGATGTCTAGGGATGAGTTAGAGGGGTGGGGGTGTCTAGGGATGAGTTAGAGGGGTGGGGTTAGGTGTCTAAGGATGAGTTAAAGGGGTGGGGGATGTCTAGGGATGAGTTAGAGGGGTGGGGGGTGTCTAGGGATGAGTTAGAGGGGTGGAGGGATGTCTAGGGATGAGTTAGAGGGGTACGGGTGGAGGTGGTAAAGGAGTCTAAGTCAAATAGAGGTAAATTCAGGATATTCTGATCTGGTAAGACTTGTTCCCTGTAGGGGTAAATTCAGGATAGTCTGATCTGATTGGAGTTGTTCCCTGTAGGGTAAATTCAGGATAGTCTGATCTGGTAAGAGTTGTTCCCTGTAGGGGTAAATTCAGGATAGTCTGATCTGATTGGAGTTATTCCCTGGATAGTCTGAACTCTCATCTCCAGACATTTTAATCTACACGCCATCTATGTTGAACTACAGGGGGTGTATATGGGGAAATCAGGGGGTTTATGTGGATAGACCAGGGGGTGTATATGGAGAGACCAGGGGGTGTATAGAGAGAGACCAGAACAGCGACATCTAGTGGGCAAAATGTGGTACTTTCAAACTAATTTATGGGGGTAAAATGCAAGCAACCTCAATGGCTAATTTACTTGAACAAGGATTAAAAAATATATTTAAAAAACATCACCAAATTCACTGTGAATTCATTACATAGTATGAATAAACAATAGTCCAAGCCACATACTTCATACTACACACCTAGAGAACTGGCAGTGTATACTCGTTGGGGTGGGCTTCGGGTGACTTTTGACTATTTATTTGAAATCCTCATATCTTAATCATTATTGAGAAGAGGTTTTTTGTTCCAAATCGGATGTTGGTACTATATTTATTGAATATTGGAAGAATCCAAGAAATTGATATGGCCAATTTGGGTGCAATCAATTAGCTCAAATTATCTCTCAACAAAACAATGTCCCAGGAATGCTTTTTATTTTTTGGTTTCTAACTACAATTTCAGACCAATCTAAGACCGTGGGTGTCAATCCTATTCGTGGTGTTTTATCAGGTGGAACGACTCAGAAGACTGTATATTTTATTTATATTGTTTCATTTTACCTTTATTTAACTAGGCAAGTCAGTTAAGAACAAATTCTTATTTACAATGACGGCCTACCAAAAGGCAAAAGGCCTCCCGCGGAGACGAGGGGCCTGGGATTTAAAAAATAAATACGATATAAATATATAGGACAAAACACACATCACAACAAGAGAGACAACACAACACTACATAAAGAGAGACCTAAGACAACAACACTACATAAAGAGAGACCTAAGACAACAACACTACATGAAGAGAGACCTAAGACAACAACACTACATGAAGAGAGACCTAAGACAACAACACTACATGAAGAGAGACCTAAGACAACAACACTACATAAAGAGAGACAACAACACTACATAAAGAGAGACCTAAGACAACAACACTACATAAAGAGAGACAACAACACTACATAAAGAGAGACCTAAGACAACACTACATAAAGAGAGACCTAAGACAACAACACTACATAAAGAGAGACAACAACACTACATAAAGAGAGACAACAACACTACATAAAGAGAGACAACAACACTACATAAAGAGAGACCTAAGACAACAACACTACATAAAGAGAGACCTAAGACAACAACACTACATAAAGAGAGACAACAACACTACATAAAGAGAGACCTAAGACAACACTACATAAAGAGAGACCTAAGACAACAACACTACATAAAGAGAGACAACAACACTACATAAAGAGAGACAACAACACTACATAAAGAGAGACAACAACACTACATAAAGAGAGACCTAAGACAACAACACTACATAAAGAGAGACCTAAGACAACAACACTACATAAAGAGAGACCTAAGACAACACTACATAAAGAGAGACAACAACACTACATAAAGAGAGACCTAAGACAACAACACTACATAAAGAGAGACAACAACACTACATAAAGAGAGACCTAAGACAACAACACTACATAAAGAGAGACAACAACACTACATAAAGAGAGACAACAACACTACATAAAGAGAGACCTAAGACAACAACACTACATGAAGAGAGACAACAACACTACATAAAGAGAGACAACAACACTACATAAAGAGAGACCTAAGACAACAACACTACATAAAGAGAGACCTAAGACAACAACACTACATAAAGAGAGACCTAAGACAACACTACATAAAGAGAGACCTAAGACAACAACACTACATAAAGAGAGACCTAAGACAACAACACTACATGAAGAGAGACCTAAGACAACAACACTACATAAAGAGAGACCTAAGACAACAACACTACATGAAGAGAGACAACAACACTACATAAAGAGAGACCTAAGACAACACTACATAAAGAGAGACCTAAGACAACACTACATAAAGAGAGACCTAAGACAACAACACTACATAAAGAGAGACCTAAGACAACAACACTACATGAAGAGAGACCTAAGACAACACTACATAAAGAGAGACCTAAGACAACAACACTACATAAAGAGAGACCTAAGACAACAACACTACATAAAGAGAGACCTAAGACAACAACACTACATGAAGAGAGACAACAACACTACATAAAGAGAGACCTAAGACAACAACACTACATAAAGAGAGACCTAAGACAACAACACTACATGAAGAGAGACAACAACACTACATAAAGAGAGACCTAAGACAACACTACATAAAGAGAGACCTAAGACAACACTACATAAAGAGAGACCTAAGACAACAACACTACATAAAGAGAGACCTAAGACAACAACACTACATGAAGAGAGACCTAAGACAACACTACATAAAGAGAGACCTAAGACAACAACACTACATAAAGAGAGACCTAAGACAACAACACTACATAAAGAGAGACCTAAGACAACAACACTACATAAAGAGAGACAACACTACATAAAGAGAGACCTAAGACAACACTACATAAAGAGAGACCTAAGACAACAACACTACATAAAGAGAGACCTAAGACTACAACACTACATAAAGAGAGACCTAAGACTACAACACTACATAAAGAGAGACAACAACACTACATAAAGAGACACCACAACACTACATAAAGAGAGACGTAAGACTACAACATAGCAAGGCAGCAACACATAACAACACAGCATGGTAGCAACACAACATAACAACAACATGGTAGCAGCACAAAACATGGTACAAACATTTTTGGGAACAGACAACAGCACAAAGGTCAAGAAGGTAGAGACAACAATACATCATACAAAGCAGCCACAACGTTCAGTAACAGTGGCCATGATTGAGATAAAACTGTCCAGTTTGAGTGTTTGTTGCAGCTCGTTCCAGTCACTAGCTGCAGCAAACTGAAAAAGGGAGCGACCCAGGGATGTGTGTGCTTTGGGGACCTTTAACAGAATGTGACTGGCAGAACAAGTGTTGTATGTGCAGGATGAGGGCTGCAGTAGATATCTCAGATAGGGGGGAGTGAGGCTTAAGAGGGTTTTATAAATAAGCTTCAACCAGTGGGTCTTGCATCAGGTATACAGAGATGACCAGTTTACAGAGGAGTATAGAGTGAGTGATGTGTCCTATAAGGAGCATTGGTGGCCAATCTGATGGCCGAATGGTAATGTACATGTAGCCGCACAAGAGCACCCTCACCTGCCGACCAATACATTATGTCTCCTTAATCTAGCATGGGTAGGATGGTCATCTGAATCAGGGTTAGTTTGGCAGCTGGGGGTGAAAGAGGAGCGATTACGATAGAGAAAACCAAGTCCAGATTTATCTTTAGCCTCTATATTTGATATGTGCTGAGAGAAGGACAGTGTACCATCTAGACATACTCTCGGGTACTTGTATGAGGTGACTACCTCAAGCTCTAAACCTTCAGAGGTAGTAATAACACCTGTAAGAGGAGGGGCATTCTTCTTACCAAACTACATGACCTTTGTTTAGGAGATGTTCAGAACAAGGTTAAGGGTAAAGAAAGCTTGTTGGACAATAACAAGGCTTTGTTGTAGAGCCTTTAACACAATATCCGGGGAGGGGCCAGCTGAGTATAAGACTGTATCATCTGCGTATGGATGAGAGAGCTCCCTGTTGCCTGAGCTATGATTTTTGATGTAAATTGAGAACATCGTGGGGCCTAGGATCGAGCCTTGGGGTACTCCCTTGGTGACAGGCAGTAGCTGAGACAGCAGATGTTCTGACATTATACACTGAACTATTTGAGAATGTAATCTGAATCAAACTGACGTTCTAGCATCAAAAACAACAAATGACATAACAAGTATCCCAAACAGCAAAACAACAGCTCAACCTACAGTGGTGCAAAAAAGTATTTAGTCAGCCACCAATTGTGCAAGTTCTCCCACTTAAAAAGATGAGAGAGGCCTGTAATTTTCATCATAGGTACACTTCAACTATGACAGACAAAATGAGGAAAAAAAATCCAGAAAATCACATTGTAGGATTTTTAATTAATTTATTTGCAAATTGTGGTGGAAAATAAGTATTTGGTCAATAACAAAAGTTTTTCTCAATACTTTGTTATATACCCTTTGTTGGCAATGACAGAGGTCAAACGTTTTCTGCAAGTCTTCACAAGGTTTTTACACACTGTTGCTGGTATTTTGGCCCATTCCTCCATGCAGATCTCCTCTAGAGCAGTGATGTTTTGGAGCTGTTGCTGGGCAACACGGACTTTCAACTCCCTCCAAAGATTTTCTATGGGGTTGAGATCTGGAGACTGGCTAGGCCACTCCAGGACCTTGAAATGCTTCTTACGAAGCTACTCCTTCGTTGCCCGGGCGGTGTGTTTGGGATCATTGTCATGCTGAAAGACACAGCCACGTTTCATCTTCAATGCCCTTGCTGATGGAAGGAGTTTTCACACAAAATGCATGGCCCCATTCATTCTTTCCTTTACACGGATCAGTCATCCTGGTCCCTTTGCAGAAAAACAGCCCCAAAGCATGATGTTTCCACCCCCATGCTTCACAGTAGGTATGGTGTTCTTTAGATGCAACTCAGCATTCTTTGTCCTCCAAACATGAAGAGTTGAGTTTTTACCAAAAAGTTATATTTTGGTTTCATCTGACCATATGACATTCTCCCAATCTTCTTCTGGATCATCCAAATGCTCTCTAGCAAACTTCAGACGGGCCTGGACATGTACTGGCTTAAGCAGGGTGACACGTCCGGCACTGCAGGATTTGAGTCCCTGGTGGCGTAGTGTATTACTGATGGTAGGCTTTGTTACCTTGGTCCCAGCTCTCTGCAAGTCCTTCACTAGGTCCCCCGGGGTGAGATCTTGCGTGGAGCCCCAGATCGAAGGAGATTATCAGTGGTCTTGTATGTCTTCCATTTCCTAATAATTGCTCCCACAGTTGATTTCTTCAAACCAAGCTGCTTACCTGTTGCATATTCAGTCTTCCCAGCCTGGTGCAGGTCTACAATTTTGTTTCTGGTGTCCTTTGACAGCTCTTTGGTCTTGGCCATAGTGGAGTTTGGAGTGTGACTGTTTGAGGTTGTGGACAGGTGTATTTTATACTGATAACAAGTTCAAACAGGTGCCATTATAACAGGTAACGAGTGGAGGACAGAGGAGCCTCTTAAAGAAGAGTTACAGGTCTGCGAGAGCCAGAAATCTTGCTTGATTGTAGGTGACCGAATACTTATTTTCCACCATAATTTGCAAATAAATTCATAAAAAATCCTACAATGTGATTTTCTGGATTTTTTTCTTCTCATTTTGTATGTCATAGTTGAAGTGTACCTATGATGAAAATTACAGGCCTCTCTCATCTTTTTGTAGTGGGAGAACTTGCACAATTGGTGGCTGACTAAATATTTTTTTGCCCCACTGTATACTCTCAATTGCCCCACTGTATACTCTCAATTGATGTGTTGGCAATATAATTATTGCCAACACATCACACCCACTATACACTATACAGAATAATTGTTCATGTTCTTAGAGTAGACACCCACTGGAATTAATACAGCGTACAGTCTGTATATAGGGAATACAGAAACACTGGACGCTATATGAAGAACAAACACAATAAAACTATTGACAGCAAAAGTAATTCTTAGCGGAGCCAAAAGAGTAAACACAGTGATCCATGCAAGAGTAAACACAGTGATCCATGCAATAACAGTAAAATGTCTCTCTCTCTCTCTCTCTCTCTCTCTCTCTCTCTCTCTCTCTCTCTCTCTCTCTCTCTCTCTCTCTCTCTCTCTCTCTCTCTCTGACACACACACCAAGCCTCAGAACTGTGCACTAGGTGAGATCCATTAGATATTGATCCACTAGGTAGGTCCACAACTTGAGATCCACTAGGTGAGAACCACTAGGTGAGTTCCAATGGAAGAGGTCCAGTAGGTGAGGTCCACTAGGTGAGAGGCACGAGGTGAGGTCCAGTAGAAGAGGTCCACTATGTGAGGTCCACTAGGTGAGAACCACTGGAAGAGTTCCAGTAGGTGAGATCCAGTAGATGAGGTCCACTAGGTGAGAAGCACGAGGTGAGGTCCAGTAGAAGAGGTCCACTATGTGAGGTCCACTATGTGAGATCCACTAGGAGAGATCCAGTAGAAGAAGTCCACTATGTGAGGTCCACTATGTGAGATCCACTAGGAGAGATCCACTAGGTGAGGTCCACTAGGAGAGGTCCACTATGTGAGACCCAGTAGGTGAGGTCCACTATGTGAGGTCCACTATGTGAGGTCCACTATGTGAGGACCACTAGGAGAGGTCCAGTAGAAGAGGTCCACTAGGTGAGATCCACTAGGTGAGGCCCAGTAGGTGAGGTCCACTCGGCGAGGTCCACTAGGTGAGGTCCACTAGGTGAGGTCCACTAGGTGAGGTCCACTCTGTGAGGTCCACTAGGTGAGGTCCACTCTGTGAGGTCCACTCTGTGAGGTCCACTAGGTGAGGTCCACTACCTGAGAGATCCATACACTGAGGAGAAGTCCTTATCTGTTTTATAGGCCTACTGCAAGTAGCCGATACGCAGACAAGACAGAAAGATAAATGTGGTCAGAGACCCACTAGAGAACCACCGCCTCCATCAAGAGTCTGAGCCTGCCTGGCAGGTTTGGTTCTACAAAGCCAAAGCCCCCTGATGGGAGAGCATAATATACAAGGAATTTCTCAAAGCTGCTAATGAGAATCTTGACGACCTTGTACCTAGCCGGTGGGAACTCCGTTGGATTCCCCCACCCAGGTTGTGGCAGAGCTGGCAACAATAGTTGCAGTAACCCATGGGAAGGGGGTCACACTCTGACAACAAAAGAAGGGGCAAATTTTTCTGGCACTGGCGACACAAAATAACCGAAAGGTCGGACAGCTCAGAGATGCTTGGGAAAATGGTCACAACGGGGGACCAGAGTGTGTGTATTCCAGGGGAACGGGGGCGTGTCTGAGCTCCTTCACCTAAGACTTGACATTGGTTCATCAAATTTCCTCATTCTTGCCAAATGTTGCATGCTTTCTCAAACAGCTACAACTGTATATGCATTCGCACATCAAGTCTTCTCGAGTTGAGCTCTGGGGAGGAACGTCTGCTGAACATCTGAGCTTGTGGTTGGTTGTGGGGGAAGGGTGGTGAGTGTGTGTGTAAGTATCTCACATCTGTTGCTAAAGTGTTAATGATGTTAGGGACACAGAATAGGATGAATCACAACCCATGTTTCCCAAAATAATAATTGTTTGGCCCCAAAAAATGTAATTTTTGTCATGCCAGTCCTGGTTATAGGTAACAATCCTTCATATGAAGTGCCTAGAATATTATGCATATTATTTATTAATTGTGGAAATAAATTAAGATATGCAACAAAAAATTGTATACCTCTTAATTTCTTTCACTAAAAGTACGCATCACAATGGAGGTGAGGGCGTTGGAAATGCTGTTGGCAGTCAATCAGCTTCCGTTCTGTGGGTGGCACTGTGTGCCCTGTTTAGGATGGGTACCAATCTCTCAAAGGCCCTGGGATACAGATGGACAGGGATGGTCTGCCAATCACTGGAACGACAACCTAACTTGGGGGGGGGGGTTTGCGGGTGGAATAGTGGAGAACAATTGAAGTAGTAGTGCAAGTACCATGGTATAGCTATACAGACTCAATCATTATGGTACTTTTTTAAATGTAAAGTTTACAAACACACACTATATTATATATCATTCAACAATTTTAGAAAAAGTACTGACCTACTTCTCCCATGACCTAGTGAGATATACATGGAGGAGGTTTAATACCCTGACCTAGTGAGATATACATGGAGGAGGTTTAATATCCTGACCAAGTGAGATATACATGGAGGAGGTTTAATATCCTGACCTAGTGAGATATACATGGAGGAGGTTTAATATCCTGACCTAGTGAGATATACATGGATGAGGTTTAATATCCTGACCTAGTGAGATATACATGGAGGAGGTTTAATATCCTGCCCTAGTGAGATATACATGGAGGAGGTTTAATATCCTGACCTAGTGAGATATACATGGATGAGGTTTAATATCCTGACCTAGTGAGATATACATGGAGGAGGTTTAATATCCTGCCCTAGTGAGATATACATGGAGGAGGTTTAATATCCTGACCTAGTGAGATATACATGGAGGAGGTTTAATATCCTGACCTAGTGAGATATACATGGAGGTTTAATATCCTGACCTAGTGAGATATACATGGAGGAGGTTTAATATCCTGACCTAGTGAGATATACATGGAGGAGGTTTAATATCCTGACCTAGTGAGATATACATGGAGGAGGTTTAATACCCTGACCTAGTGAGATATACATGGAGGAGGTTTAATATCCTGACCTAGTGAGATATACATGGAGGAGGTTTAATATCCTGACCTAGTGAGATATACATGGAGGAGGTTTAATATCCTGACCTAGTGAGATATACATGGAGGAGGTTTAATATCCTGACCTAGTGAGATATACATGGAGGAGGTTTAATATCCTGACCTAGTGAGATATACATGGAGGAGGTTTAATATCCTGACCTAGTGAGATATACATGGAGGAGGTTTAATATCCTGACCTAGTGAGATATACATGGAGGAGGTTTAATATCCTGACTTAGTGAGATATACATGGAGGAGGTTTAATATCCTGACCTAGTGAGATATACATGGAGGAGGTTTAATATCCTGACTTAGTGAGATATACATGGAGGAGGTTTAATATCCTGACTTAGTGAGATATACATGGAGGAGGTTTAATATCCTGACCTAGTGAGATATACATGGAGGAGGTTTAATATCCTGACTTAGTGAGATATACATGGAGGAGGTTTAATATCCTGACTTAGTGAGATATACATGGAGGAGGTTTAATATCCTGACCTAGTGAGATATACATGGAGGAGGTTTAATATCCTGACTTAGTGAGATATACATGGAGGAGGTTTAATATCCTGACTTAGTGAGATATACATGGAGGAGGTTTAATATCCTGACCTAGTGAGATATACATGGAGGAGGTTTAATATCCTGACCTAGTGAGATATACATGGATTTATTAATTGAGGTTTAATATCCTGACCTAGTGAGATATACATGGAGGAGGTTTAATATCCTGACCTAGTGAGATATACATGGAGGAGGTTTAATATCCTGACCTAGTGAGATATACATGGAGGAGGTTTAATATCCTGACCTAGTGAGATATACATGGAGGAGGTTTAATATCCTGACCTAGTGAGATATACATGGAGGAGGTTTAATATCCTGACCTAGTGAGATATACATGGAGGAGGTTTAATATCCTGACCTAGTGAGATATACATGGAGGAGGTTTAATATCCTGACTTAGTGAGATATACATGGAGGAGGTTTAATATCCTGACTTAGTGAGATATACATGGAGGAGGTTTAATATCCTGACCTAGTGAGATATACATGGAGGAGGTTTAATATCCTGACCTAGTGAGATATACATGGAGGAGGTTTAATATCCTGACCTAGTGAGATATACATGGAGGAGGTTTAATATCCTGACCTAGTGAGATATACATGGAGGAGGTTTAATATCCTCACCTAGTGAGATATACATGGTGGAGGTTTAATATCCTGACCTAGTGAGATATACATGGAGGAGGTTTAATATCCTGACCTAGTGAGATATACATGGAGGAGGTTTAATATCCTGACCTAGTGAGATATACATGGAGGAGGTTTAATATCCTGACCTAGTGAGATATACATGGTGGAGGTTTAATATCCTGACCTAGTGAGATATACATGGAGGAGGTTTAATACCCTGACCTAGTGAGATGTACATGGAGGAGGTTTAATATCCTGACCTAGTGAGATATACATGGAGGAGGTTTAATATCCTGACCTAGTGAGATATACATGGAGGAGGTTTAATATCCTGACCTAGTGAGATATACATGGAGGAGGTTTAATATCCTGACCTAGTGAGATATACATGGAGGAGGTTTAATATCCTGACCTAGTGAGATATACATGGAGGAGGTTTAATATCCTGACTTAGTGAGATATACATGGAGGAGGTTTAATATCCTGACCTAGTGAGATATACATGGAGGAGGTTTAATATCCTGACTTAGTGAGATATACATGGAGGAGGTTTAATATCCTGACTTAGTGAGATATACATGGAGGAGGTTTAATATCCTGACCTAGTGAGATATACATGGAGGAGGTTTAATATCCTGACTTAGTGAGATATACATGGAGGAGGTTTAATATCCTGACTTAGTGAGATATACATGGAGGAGGTTTAATATCCTGACCTAGTGAGATATACATGGAGGAGGTTTAATATCCTGACCTAGTGAGATATACATGGAGGAGGTTTAATATCCTGACCTAGTGAGATATACATGGAGGAGGTTTAATATCCTGACCTAGTGAGATATACATGGAGGAGGTTTAATATCCTGACCTAGTGAGATATACATGGAGGAGGTTTAATATCCTGACCTAGTGAGATATACATGGAGGAGGTTTAATATCCTGACCTAGTGAGATATACATGGAGGAGGTTTAATATCCTGACCTAGTGAGATATACATGGAGGAGGTTTAATATCCTGACCTAGTGAGATATACATGGAGGAGGTTTAATATCCTGACTTAGTGAGATATACATGGAGGAGGTTTAATATCCTGACCTAGTGAGATATACATGGAGGAGGTTTAATATCCTGACCTAGTGAGATATACATGGAGGAGGTTTAATATCCTGACCTAGTGAGATATACATGGAGGAGGTTTAATATCCTGACCTAGTGAGATATACATGGAGGAGGTTTAATATCCTGACCTAGTGAGATATACATGGAGGAGGTTTAATATCCTGACCTAGTGAGATATACATGGAGGAGGTTTAATATCCTGACCTAGTGAGATATACATGGAGGAGGTTTAATATCCTGACCTAGTGAGATATACATGGAGGAGGTTTAATATCCTGACTTAGTGTGATATACATGGAGGTTTAATATCCTGACCTAGTGAGATATACATGGAGGAGGTTTAATATCCTGACCTAGTGAGATATACATGGAATTAGGTTTAATATCCTGACCTAGTGAGATATACATGGAGGTGGCTCAATCAAGCTATTCATCTCAACTACTGTCTTATGTCATTCATTCTTGTGTCACCAAAAGTTTTAAAAAGTGTTGCTAGGGGACAGAATACAGTCGGACCATCAAATAAAAATACATGTACATTACTCTTACGGAATGTCCACATGGGCGAGGATGTTGGAAATTTAATCAAAGCCTATTGGATAACATCTTTTTTTAAACCAGGACAGAATAATTTATAACTGACTTTTTCAGACATAACATAGGTACAGCAAATCCTCTTATTGTATGGGACACTATTAAATGTGCCTTCAGAGGCCACGCAATTCAACACTCGTCTTTAAAACAACAGCAATTTAGGTCAAAAAGATTTGATATCAACAAAGGAAATAGAGGGACTAACAGAACAGGTAACAATAAACACTGTAAAATAAATACAACAGAAAGAAATGGATATCAGTTATCAAGGTAAGACCCAAGAGGAGACTGTGTGAAGTTACATTGTGCATTGTAACAACGGGGGCAGGCAAACGACAGGTCAAAAGCAGGCAGGGGGTCGATAAACCAGAGTAGAAGCAAAGGTACATGATGGCAGGCAGGCTCAGGGGGGCTCAGGGACAGGCAGAGTGGTCAGGCGGGCGAGAACAGGGTCAGGACAGACAAGGGTCAAAGAACAGGAGGACGAGAAAAGGCTGGGAAAAGACAGGAGTTGACAGGACGAAACACTGGTCAGCTTGACAAACAAGACGAACTGGCAACAGACAGACAGAAAACACAGGTATAAATACCCAGGGGATAATGAGGAAGATGGGCGACACCTGGAGGGGTTGGAGACAACCACAAGGACAGGTGAAACAGATCAGGGCGTGACACAGGAGGACCTTATTTCAAGAAAGATCAAGTGTTATACAGTATATTATAAGACATAGAGCGAACTGGATAGAATATGGGGGGGGATGCACCAAATTATTTAATTTTGTATCTTCAACATAGAAATTATACCAAAAATGGTTTATGCAACAAATGAGAGTGTCACCCATGATTCAACAAACTGTATTTTTTAAAGACGAAGCACAGTACTTTATTAAGTATATGTTTCTTTTGCGTCTCCTGTATCGCCACTAACCAAAGTCAATTTTAAGGATATTTTTCCAACAGCTCTTAGGGAGTTTCGACATACAGTTGAAGTCAGAAGTTTACATACACCTTAGCCAAATACATTTACACTCAGTTTTACACAATTACTGACATTTAATCCAAGTAAAAAAAAATTCCTGTCTGTCACGCCCTGACCTGAGATATCTCTGTTTTCTTTATATTTTGGTTAGGTCAGGGTGTGACTAGGGTGGATTCGTTAGTTTTTATTGTCTAGGGTTTTTGTACATCTAGGGGTTTTGTAGGCCTAGGTATTTGTATGTTTATGGTGGCCTGATATGGTTCCCAATCAGAGGCAGCTGTTTATCGTTGTCTCTGATTGGGGATCATATTTATGTAGACATTTCCCTTGTTCGATAGTTAGTTGCCTGTCTGCACTATTCATATAGCTTCACGGTTAGTTTTGTTATTTTGTTCAGTGTTTCTTTAAATAAAGAAGAATGCACACATACCACGCTGCCCCTTGGTCTCATTCGTATGACGAACGTGTCTTAGATCAGTTAGGATCACCACTTTATTTTAAGAATGTGAAATGTCAGAATAGTAGTAGAGAGAATGATTTATTTCAGCTTTTATTTCTTTCATCACATTCCCAGTGGGTCAGACGTTTACCTACACTCAATTAGTATCTGGTAGCATTGCCTTTAAATTGTTAACTTAGGTCAAACATTGCTGGTAGCCTTCCACAAAATTTTCCCACAATATATTTGTTGAGTTTTGTCCCATTCTTCCTGACAGAGCTGGTGTAACTGAGTCAGGTTTGTAGGCCTCCTTGCTCGCACACACTTTTTCAGTTCTGCCCACACATTATTTATGGGATTGAGGTCAGGGCTTTGTGATGGCCACTCCAATACATTGACTTTGTTGTCCTTAAGCCATTTTGCCACAACTTTGGTAGTATGCTTGGGGTCCTTGTCCATTTGGAAGACCCATTTGCGACCAAGCTTAAACTTCCTGACTGATGTCTTGAGATGTTGCTTCAATTTATTCACATGATTTTCCTCCCTCATTATTTTGTGAAGTGCACCAGTCCCTCCTGCAGCAAAGCACCCCCACAACATGATGCTGCCACCCCTGTGCTTCACGGTTTGGATGGTGTTCCTCGTCTTGCAAGCGTCCCCCTTTTTCCTCCAAACATAACAATGGTCATTATGGCCAAACAGTTGATTTTTGTTTCATCAGACCAGAGGACATTTCTCCAAAAAAGTACTATCTTTGTCCCCATTTGCAGTTGCAAACAGTAGTCTGGCTTTTTTATGGCGGTTTTGGAGCAGTGGCTTCTTCCTTGCTGAGCGGCCTTGCAGGTTATGTCGATATAGGACTCGTTTTACTGTTGTTATAGATACTTTTGTACCTGTTTCCTCCAGCATCTTCACACTGAGTTTGACGTTTTGAAGATAGGCCTTGATATACATCCACAGGTACACCTCCAATTGACTCAAATTATGTCAATTAGCCTATCAGAAGCTTCTAAAGCCATGACATTATTTTCTGGAATGTTCCAAGCTGTTTAAAGGCACAGTATGTAAACTTCTGACCCACTGGAAATGTGATACAGAAAAATATAAGTGAAATAATCTGTCTGTAAAGAATTGTTGGAAAAATTACTTGTGTCATGCACAAAGTAGATGTCCTAAACGACTTGACAAAACTGTAGTTTGTTAACTTCTTGGATATAGGGCTCTTTTAATTTATGGATAAAAAACGTGCCCGTTTTAAGCGCAATATTTTGGCACGAAAAGATGATCGACTATGCATATAATTGGCAGCTTTGGAAAGAAAACACTCTAACGTTTCCAAAACTGCAAAGATATTATCTGTGAGTGCCACAGAACTCATGCTACAGGCGAAACCAAGATGAAACTTCAACCAGGAAATGGGCAGAATTTTTGAGGCTCTGTTTTCCATTGTCTCCTTATATGGCTGTGAATGCGTCGGGAATGAGCCTGCCCTTTCTATCGTTTCTCCAAGGTGTCTGCAGCATTGTGACGTATTTGTAGGCATATCATTGGAAGATTGGCTAAATTGGTGCGTAAATCTTCAACTGGAGGCATTTTCCATTGAGATTCAGAGGAGAACGCAGACTTCCACGAACGATATATCATCGAAGAGATATGTGAAAAACACGTTGAGGATTGATTCTAAACAACGTTTACCGTGTTTCAGTCGATATTATGGAGTTAATTTGGAAAAAAGTTTGACGTTTTGATGACTGAATTTTCGTTTTTTTTGGTAGCCAAACGTGACGCACCAAACGGAGCGATTTCTCCTAAACAAATAATCTTTCAGGAAAAACTGAACATTTGCTATCTAACTGAGAGTCTCCTAATTGAAAACATCCGAAGTTCTTCAAAGGTAAATGATTTATTTGAATGTTTTTCTGGTTTTTGTGAAAATGTTGCCTGCTGATGCTAATGCTAAATGCTACGCTAGCTGCACTAGCTATCAATACTGTTACACAAATGCTTGTTTTGCTGTGGTTGAGAAGCATATTTTGAAAATCTGAGATGACAGTGTTGTTAACAAAAGGCTAAGCTTTAGAGCTAGCATATTAATTTCATTTCATTTGCGATTTTCATGAATAGTTAACGTTGTGTTATGCTAATGAGCTGCGGGGATAATTACACTCCTGGATACAGGTTTTTTTCGTAGCTAAACGTGATGAACAAAACAGAGCGATTTGTCCTAAACAAATAATCTTTTTGGAAAAACTGAACATCTGCTATCTAACTGAGAGTCTCCTCATTGAAAACATCTGAAGTTCTTTAAAGGTAAATGATTTTATTTGAATGCTTTTCTTGTTTTTGTGAAAATGTTGCATGCTGAATGCTACGCTAAATGCTACGCTAGCTATCAATAATCTTACACAAATGCTTGTTTTGCTATGGTTGAAAAGCATATTTTGAAAATCTGAGATGACAGTGTTGTTAACAAAAGGCTAAGCTTGAGAGCTAGCATATTTATTTCATTTCATTTGCGATTTTCATGAATAGTTAACGTTGCGTTATGGTAATGAGCTTGAGGCTGTATTCACGATCCCGGATCCGGGATGGCTAGAATCAAGACAAGAAATGTGTGGAGTGGTTGAAAAACAAATTTTAATGACTCCAACCTGAGTGTATGTAAACCCCCGACATCAACTGTATGCTGAGCACTTGTTGGCTGATTTTCCTTCACTCTGCGGTCCAACTCATCCCAAACCATCTCATTTGGGTAAGGTGATTGTGGTGGCCAGGTCGTCTGATGCAGCACTCCATCACTCTCCTTCTTGATCAAATAGCCCTTACACAGCCTGGAGGTGTGGTTTGGCCATTGAAAAACACATTTTAGTCCCACTAAGTACAAATCAGATGGGATGGCGTATCGCTGCAGAATGCTGTGGTAGTCATGCTGGTCTAGTGTGTCTTGAAATCTAAATAAATCCCCAACAGTGTCACTAGCAAAAGACCCCCCCACACATCACACCACCTCCTCCATGCTTCACGCTGGGAACCACACGTGGAGATCATCCATTCA
>NC_056453.1:42548232-42565732 GCF_018296145.1 Oncorhynchus tshawytscha
GACACGGCACAATGAGTTTGTGGCACAGTCAGGGACACGGCACAATGAGTTTGTGGCACAGTCAGGGACAATGAGTTTGTGGCACAGCACAATGAGTTTGTGGCACAGTCAGGGACACGGCACAATGAGTTTGTGGCACAGTCAGGGACACGGCACAATGAGTTTGTGGCACAGTCAGGGACACGGCACAATGAGTTTGTGGCACAGTCAGGGACACGGCACAATGAGTTTGTGGCACAGTCAGGGACACGGCACAATGAGTTTGTGGCACAGTCAGGGACACGGCACAATGAGTTTGTGGCACAGTCAGGGACACGGCACAATGAGTTTGTGGCACAGTCAGTGACACGGCACAATGAGTTTGTGGCACAGTCAGGGACATGGCACAATGAGTTTGTGGCACAGTCAGGGACACGGCACAATGAGTTTGTGGCACAGTCAGGGACATGGCAAAATGCACAGTCATATTGTCACTCCACTCTATGTAATGTTTCGCTCTGAAGTGGCATTGATAAAATTCAGTCCCATTTAAAAACAGAGGCTCTCAGAGAGAAACACACACCACAGTCCACGGTCTACTAATATCTAGGTCTAATAGATAGACATGTCTGTGGTATAGGCCTAATGATATGATGCCTTTGAAATGTATCATTTTGTTACGATGGGGAGGTGTGTGTGTGTGTGTGTGTGTGTGTGTGTGTGTGTGTGTGCACAGCGTGGGCAGCACCATGAATATTCCCCCCAAAATAGCAATGGCGAAGACTCACCTCCACCGCCTCCCAGAAGACTGAGGTTAGCTGAAAAACAAAGAGAAAACACAACATAAAAATCTTTCGTCCTCTTCATCAAACTAACACACCGAACTGTTAGACTAGAGCTGTGTTGGAATACCCATTCTAACACACTGTATACTACGTACTTAATGAGTACCCATTCTAACACACTGTATACTACGTACTTAATGAGTACCCATTCTAACACACTGTATACTACGTACTTAATGAGTACCCATTCTAACACACTGTATACTACGTACTTAATGAGTACCCATTCTAACACACTGTATACTACGTACTTAATGAGTACCCATTCTAACACACTGTATACTACATACTTAATGAGTACCCATTCTAACACACTGTATACTACATACTTAATGAGTACCCATTCTAACACACTGTATACTACGTACTTAATGAGTACCCATTCTAACACTGTATACCGCATACTTAATGAGTACTCATTCTAGCATACTGTATACTACATACTTAATGAGTACTCATTCTAGCATACTATATACTACATACTTAATGAGTACCCATTCTAACACACTATATAATACATACTTAATGAGTACCCATTCTAACACACTATATACTACATACTTAATGAGTACCCATTCTAACACACTATATAATACACACTTAATGAGTACCCATTCTAACACACTGTATTCTACATACTTAATGAGTACTCATTCTAGCATACTGTATTCTACATACTTAATGAGTACTCATTCTAGCATACTGTATACTACATACTTAATGAGTACCCAAATAACACACTGTATAATACATACTTAATGAGTACCCAAATAACACACTGTCTACTGCATACTTAATGAGTATATACTACATACTACTAGTTCATTTTTAGTATTCTGTAAACGAACGGTTTCCTTTCAGTTGAGCGTACTAGAGCTTTGCCTGTCTACCTGGAAGTTGATGCTGTTGCTATGCAACCTCTTGCTAGCTTGTTAGCGTAACAAATTACTAGCTAGACTTTGAGTGTGTTCGTAAATTCCATCTGGATTACCAGAGTGCGCTCTGAGCATTCGTAAATTCAGGGTGTTTTCAGAGTGTCCGTTCAATCTGACAATGGCCACACTTGTAGACTGGTGTTGCTTTCCGAGACGTCATTGATTGTTCCTGAATTGGCTTAAAAATCTATGACAATACTTGAAAAGTGGCTGTCTAGCTATGATCAACAAACAACTGGACAGCGCTTGAATAATTTTTTAAAAGAATTACGAGCAAATATTGTACAATTCACGTGTGCAAAGCTTTTAGAGACTTAGCCAGAAAGACTCAACAGCTGTAATAGCTGTCAAACGTCATTTGAACACGTATTGACTCAGGGGTGGTAGAACTTCTGTAAATTAGATGTTTATGCATTTCATTTTCCCCAAAATTGCAAAATTGTCTAGAAACACTTTGTCATTATGAAGTTTTGTGTGTAGATGGGTGTGGAAAAAATGGATCCAGGTCAAAGGTTACAAATACACGCTGAAGGCACTGTGTGTGTGTGTGTGTGTGTGTGTCTGTGTGTGTGTGTGTGTCTTTGTTGATCCCTTGGCATGTTCTCAACAGAAACCCTCGTCCAGGTCATTCTCTACTGATAGAGGTGTTTGTGCTTTTTTTCAATCTCAGTTTACTTTTACAGAAATGTCATTTTTTACAGCCCAGCCTCACCCTAGCCCAGCCTCACCCTAGCCCAGCCTCACCCTAGCCCAGCTCACCCTAGCCCAGCCTCGCCCTAGCCCAGCCTCGCCCTAGCCCAGCCTCACCCTAGCCCAGCCTCGCCCTAGCCCAGCCTCGCCCCCAGCCTCGCCCAGCCCAGCCTCACCCTAGCCCAGCCTCACCCCTAGCCCAGCCTCACCCTAGCCCAGCCTCGCCCTAGCCCAGCCTCACGCCCTAGCCCAGCCTCGCCCTAGCCCAGCCTCGCCCTAGCCCAGCCTCGCCCCTAGCCCAGCCTCGCCCTAGCCCAGCCTCGCCCTAGCCCAGCCTCACCCTAGCCCAGCCTCGCCCTAGCCCAGCCTCGCCCGCAGCCTCGCCCAGCCCAGCCTTCCCAGCCTCGCCCTAGCCCAGCCTCGCCCTAGCCCAGCCTCGCCCTAGCCCAGCCTCACCCTAGCCCAGCCTCACCCTAGCCCAGCCTCGCCCTAGCCCAGCCTCACCCTAGCCCAGCCTCACCCTAGCCCAGCCTCGCCCTAGCCCAGCCTCGCCCTAGCCCAGCCTCACCCTAGCCCAGCCTCACCCTAGCCCAGCCTCACCCTAGCCCAGCCTCAGCCCTAGCCCAGCCTCGCCCTAGCCCAGCCTCACCCTAGCCCAGCCTTGCCCTAGCCCAGCCTCACCCTAGCCCAGCCTCACCCTAGCCCAGCCTCACCCTAGCCCAGCCTCACCCTAGCCCAGCCTTGCCCTAGCCCAGCCAGCTCAACCCCTAGACAGAGCAGACAGTGTATTACTGTACTTCATAATTAATACCACACTATTAAATATGCATTATGGGCTGCACATAAGTATTGATTTTTGTTTAGATTTTTCACTCAAGATAATTGAAGCCCTTTTTATATGCATATACAATATATATATATATATATAAATATATAATATAATATAATATATATGTCATATTGAATAGGTCTATAGCCAAACACAACGCTGCTATGTTGTGTCTAGTACAAAGCAAAGGATCTGTGGACTGTGCTTTACTTGATATGCGGTGCACTGAAACTCTTTTTGGGGGGGGGGATTTGTACCTATAATGTTTAACTCCCATCTGGTGCTCCACACTGTGTGACTGTGTGAGTTTGTGTGTGTGTGTGTGTGAGTGATACACTGTGAGAGTGTAGTTAGCTTTACTATTTTTCTTTTCTCAGTACCTGTTCCCCTTCTTCTTCCTTATACACCTACTGCAAACTGTGTACGTGACCAATTCAATTTGGTTTTGAAGAGATATTGTAAAAAAAAAAATGAATAAAAAAAAACACGAGTCCACGGATTCGAATGTCTCCCTTGATATTTGTCTGTCGCCGAGGGTTGGATGGTCTGGTTCTCTCCCAATGTGAACCTAACTGATATTCTGTGTGCGCCAAAAAGGGATGGTGTTCAGATACTTCTTCTTTTTGGTCACCTGTGAGAGTAAATGTCACTGTGGTTAATCTGTTCTGCTGTATTGTCGTCTGTGTTTTAAAGAGATGACTGTTATACACAGGAGTATGAGTTCCTTAGAGTGCCTATGCATATCCTAAAGTTGGGAGTTACCACATTGTTATAACAGTTTAGATCATAATGATATTGGTTGTATATTAAACTATACAGTATAAATATTATTGAAGGGAAAGTAACATTTGCAGTGTAAAAAAAACTTAAACTTACATTTACTCTCATGGGTGGCCAAAAATAACTTTGTGAAAGATGACTTTCCACAGAGTTAAGATGAAAATTGATTTAAAAGAAATCTCTGTCTGATAATCACACGCTGATATTTATTATTTTCCCTATTGGGCATTGTGAACAATTAATGAAATATTTTTCCAGCACAATTTTGTGAAAGCACCGAAGCATTCAGAAAGCCTCGGTTGCCCATCACTAGTTATTATATCAACATTGGAATAGGCACATGAGGAACTCATTCTCTCGGGGGTAAGACTCATTAAAGATACAAAAGTGTCAGTACTCAACCTTAGCATCTGATGACAGTACAACAAAACAGATAAACAGGAATGACCTTTACTTTCACGGGTGGCCCAAAAAATATTATATGACAGCCACACCCCTTCTAAGTTACGCCTCCAGTCTTCAAAGAAAATAACCCAACGTGTGTTCTGTCCACTATTTACCCAGCGCTGGGTTGATTTTAACCCAGCATTCTTTAGAGTGTAGTCCAAGTCCTCCAATTGTGTCCTAGCAAGAGTCCTCACTTCTTCTATTATCCTCTCATGTGGCATTCTATGCCAGTCATCTGTACTGGTTTTCATCCATAGTGTCAGTCGCCACTCTATCTTCTCCTGTGGTGTCATCCCTGAGCTATTAAAGCTCCAGGGTGTAATTATGGAGATCCACACCTAAGGGGGTGACTTCATTTACACACACACACTTGCAAGCACACCAACACACCGACACACAGACACACACACACACACACAGACACACACACACACACACAGACACACACACACACCAGTGGAGGCTGCTGAGGGGAGGACGGCTCATAATAATGTCTGAAACGGAGTAAATGGAATGGTATCAAACACATGGAAACCATGGAAACCACGCGTTTGATGTGTTTGATACCATTCCACTCACAGCCATTACCATGTGCCTGTCCTCCCCAATTAAGTTGCCACCAACCTCCTGTGGTACAGACGTTCACACACACACACACCTTTGAGGAGGTGCATTACTCCATCACGGAGCAAACCTCAGGATGCTAATCAATGTGACAGAATTTCTGCTCTCACACACTGAGAGCTGTCCAAAAGGGTTGAGTACAGATGCTCCCTAACCACACGAGAGAGAGAGAGAGAGAGAGAGAGAGAGAGAGGGGGGGAGAGGGAGGGGAGGGGAGGGGAGAGGGGGAGCAAGGAATATAGAGATTTGGAGAGAAATAGGAAGAGAGAGCGAGATTGAGAGAGTAAGAATGAGAGAGAGAGAGAGAGAGAGGGGGGGGAGGGAGAGGGAGGGGGAGAGGGAGGGGGAGAGGGAGAGGGAGGGGAGGGGAGAGGGGGAGCAAGGAATATAGAGATTTGGAGAGAAATAGGAAGAGAGAGCGAGATCGAGAGAGTAAGAATGAGAGAGAGAGAGACACACACCCTCTGGGAAACAGAGTGATCAGTAGCCGTCTCCTCTCAGTGGAGACTGTGTGGTAAATGTTCACACTCAAAGGTAGACGGGGGAAAACACTGTGTCTTTTCTTCCCTCCCTTCATGATGTGAATCTCTCCCTCCCCCTATCCTCCCTCCCTCCCTCCCTCCCTTCATGATGTGAATCTCTCCCTCCCCCTCTCCTCCTCCCTCCCTCCTCCCTCCCTCCCTCCCTCCCTTCATGATGTGAATCTCTGAGAGCTTTGTCTCCTTTTTTTCTATTTAATTCTTATTTTACACACTGAGCTTCTATATTTGTGCACACAGACTATGAGTTTCAGTTCACAGTGGGAGCCACCCATCCAGTCTTCTTGTCTGATCCAGTGGATCATAGCTCAATAACCCAGCATCAATAACCCAGCATCAATAACCCAGCACCCAGCATCAATAACCCAGCACCAATAACCCAGCACCCAGCATCAATAACCCAGCATCAATAACCCAGCATCAATAACCCAGCATTAATATCCCAGCAACAATAACCCAGCATCAATAACCCAGCATCGATAACCCAGCATCGATAACCCAGCATCAATAACCCAGCATCAATAACCCAGCACCCAGCATCAATAACCCAGCATCAATAACCCAGCATCAATAACCCAGCATTAATATCCCAGCAACAATAACCCAGCATCAATAACCCAGCATCGATAACCCAGCATCAATAACCCAGCATCAATAACCCAGCACCCAGCATCAATAACCCAGCACCAATAACCCAGCACCCAGCATCAATAACCCAGCATCAATAACCCAGCATCAATAACCCAGCATTAATATCCCAGCAACAATAACCCAGCATCAATAACCCAGCATCGATAACCCAACATCGATAACCCAGCATCGATAACCCAGCATCAATAACCCAGCATCAATAACCCAGCATCAATAACCCAGCATCAATAACCCAGCATCAATAACCCAGCATCAATAACCCAGCATCAATAATCCAGCATCAAAGCATCAATAACCCAGCATCAATAACCCAGCATCAATAACCCAGCATCAAAGCATCAATAACAGCATCAATAACCCAGCATCAAAGCATCAATAACCCAGCATCAATAACCCAGCATCAATAACCCAGCATCAAAGCATCAATAACCCAGCATCAATAACCCAGCATCAATAACCCAGCATCAATAACCCAGCATCAATAACCCAGCATCAATAACCCAGCATCAATAACCCAGCATCAAAGCATCAATAACCCAGCATCAATAACCCAGCATCAATAACCCAACATCAATAACCCAGCATCAATAACCCAGCATCAATAACCCAGCATCAATAACCCAACAACTCAACTAAGTGACCCAACTGACTGGGTCAAAATAACCGTTAGAGTGTTCTGTCCAACATTTACTGAAATTAGGTTTTTAACCCAGCAATTTTTTGGACTGTAGGGTCTGCCTGTCTGTCTGCACATCGGTCTGTCTCTCTCTGCCTAACTGTCTGTCTATTTGCCCGTGTCTGTCAACATGAACACTCAGCCTCCAGCTACCCAGACAGACGATATAACATGAACACTCAGCCTCCAGCCTACCCAGACAGACGATATAACATGAACACTCAGCCTCCAGCCTACCCAGACAGACAATATAACATGAACACTCAGCCTCCAGCCTACCCAGACAGACAATATAACATGAACACTCAGCCTCCAGCCTACCCAGACAGACAATATAACATGAACACTCAGCCTCCAGCCTACCCAGACAGACAATATAACATGAACACTCAGCCTCCAGCCTACCCAGACAGACAATATAACATGAACACTCAGCCTCCAGCCTACCCAGACAGACAATATAACATGAACACTCAGCCTCCAGCCTACCCAGACAGACAATATAACATGAACACTCAGCCTCCAGCCTACCCAGACAGACAATATAACATGAACACTCAGCCTCCAGCCTACCCAGACAGACAATATAACATGAACACTCAGCCTCCAGCCTACCCAGACAGACAATATAACATGAACACTCAGCCTCCAGCCTACCCAGACAGACAATATAACATGAACACTCAGCCTCCAGCCTACCCAGACAGACAATATAACATGAACACTCAGCCTCCAGCTACCCAGACAGACAATATAACATGAACACTCAGCCTCCAGCTACCCAGACAGACAATATAACATGAACACTCAGCCTCCAGCTACCCAGACAGACAATATAACATGAACACTCAGCCTCCAGCAGACAATATAACCCAGACAGACAGACATATAACATGAACACTCAGCCTCCAGCCTACCCAGACAGACAATATAACATGAACACTCATAACATGAACACTCAGCCTCCAGCCTACCCAGACAGACAATATAACATGAACACTCAGCCTCCAGCCTACCCAGACAGACAATATAACATGAACACTCAGCCTCCAGCTACCCAGACAGACAATATAACATGAACACTCAGCCTCCAGCCTACCCAGACAGACAATATAACATGAACACTCAGCCTCCAGCTACCCAGACAGACAATATAACATGAACACTCAGCCTCCAGCTACCCAGACAGACAATATAACATGAACACTCAGCCTCCAGCCTACCCAGACAGACAATATAACATGAACACTCAGCCTCCAGCCTACCCAGACAGACAATATAACATGAACACTCAGCCTCCAGCTACCCAGACAGACAATATAACATGAACACTCAGCCTCCAGCCTACCCAGACAGACAATATAACATGAACACTCAGCCTCCAGCCTACCCAGACAGACAATATAACATGAACACTCAGCCTCCAGCCTACCCAGACAGACAATATAACATGAACACTCAGCCTCCAGCCTACCCAGACAGACAATATAACATGAACACTCAGCCTCCAGCTACCCAGACAGACAATATAACATGAACACTCAGCCTCCAGCTACCCAGACAGACAATATAACATGAACACTCAGCCTCCAGCCTACCCAGACAGACAATATAACATGAACACTCAGCCTCCAGCCTACCCAGACAGACAATATAACATGAACACTCAGCCTCCAGCTACCCAGACAGACAATATAACATGAACACTCAGCCTCCAGCTACCCAGACAGACAATATAACATGAACACTCAGCCTCCAGCTACCCAGACAGACAATATAACATGAACACTCAGCCTCCAGCTACCCAGACAGACAATATAACATGAACACTCAGCCTCCAGCCTACCCAGACAGACAATATAACATGAACACTCAGCCTCCAGCTACCCAGACAGACAATATAACATGAACACTCAGCCTCCAGCCTACCCAGACAGACAATATAACATGAACACTCAGCCTCCAGCCTACCCAGACAGACAATATAACATGAACACTCAGCCTCCAGCTACCCAGACAGACAATATAACATGAACACTCAGCCTCCAGCCTACCCAGACAGACAATATAACATGAACACTCAGCCTCCAGCCTACCCAGACAGACAATATAACATGAACACTCAGCCTCCAGCTACCCAGACAGACAATATAACATGAACACTCAGCCTCCAGCTACCCAGACAGACAATATAACATAAACACTCAGCCTCCAGCCTACCCAGACAGACAATATAACATGAACACTCAGCCTCCAGCTACCCAGACAGACAATATAACATGAACACTCAGCCTCCAGCCTACCCAGACAGACAATATAACATGAACACTCAGCCTCCAGCCTACCCAGACAGACAATATAACATGAACACTCAGCCTCCAGCTACCCAGACAGACAATATAACATGAACACTCAGCCTCCAGCTACCCAGACAGACAATATAACATGAACACTCAGCCTCCAGCTACCCAGACAGACAATATAACATGAACACTCAGCCTCCAGCTACCCAGACAGACAATATAACATGAACACTCAGCCTCCAGCTACCCAGACAGACAATATAACATGAACACTCAGCCTCCAGCTACCCAGACAGACAATATAACATGAACAAAACCTCCAGCTACCCAGACAGACAATATAACATGAACACTCAGCCTCCAGCCTACCCAGACAGACAATATAACATAAAACAGCCTCCAGCCTACCCAGACAGACAATATAACAGAACACTCAGCCTCCAGCTACCCAGACAGACAATATAACATGAACACTCAGCCTCCAGCTACCCAGACAGACAATATAACATGAACACTCAGCCTCCAGCCTACCCAGACAGACAATATAACATGGTCACTCAGCCTCCAGCTACCCAGACAGACAATATAACATGAACACTCAGCCTCCAGCCTACCCAGACAGACAATATAGACATGAACACTCAGCCTCCCTCTAGCAACATTACAGCTCGAGACAGACAATATAACATGAACACTCAGCCTCCAGCTACCCAGACAGACAATATAACAAAACTCAGCCTCCAGCTACCCAGACAGACGATATAACATGAAAACTCAGCCTCCAGCTCCCAGACAGACTGAATCTTAAACATGAACACTCAGCCTCCAGCTGAAGCAATGACTGGCTAATAGCCTCAGTGGACAGACAATATAACATGAACACTCAGCCTCCAGCTACCCAGACAGACAATATAACATGAACACTCAGCCTCCAGCCTACCCAGACAGACAATATAACATGAACACTCAGCCTCCAGCTACCCAGACAGACAATATAACATGAACACTCAGCCTCCAGCTACCCAGACAGACAATATAACATGAACACTCAGCCTCCAGCTACCCAGACAGACGATATAACATAAAAACTCTCCAACTCTCTTTTATTTTCTGCTTCACCAGATATTAGCAGTGGAGTCATAAAAACAGGTGTGGGTCATACATTATAGAGCTTTGTGTGGGTAGAGTAGCAAACCTGGGTTCAATTAGTATTTGCAATCTTACAATCAAGCCAGGTGCATGGGGACTTTTCTAATTGGTCACTACTTTAGACCAGGTAAGCCCTATTAAGCACCCTATTACCCTGAAATGGTCTTTGTACGTGGTACTTTAACCAGGGGAGATGGCACCCTATTCCCTAGATTGTACACTACTTTAGGCCAGGGGGTTGGCAGCCTCTAGCAACATTAGAGTTGTATCAGCTCGACGATCGGTCACTACTTTAGACAAGGGCCCTATGGCACCCTGATTCTGACTATAAATATTTTAAAACCTACCAATGCTAATTATATATGCGATGCTATGATAAACAGACTATCCCAGAATCTCTGAATCTTAAACAGGGACAACAATGGGCTCTGAAGCTGACTGGCTAATAGCACAGTGGAGAGTGTGAACTAGTGTGAACCTATTCCCTATATAGTACACTACTTTAGACTAGGGCCCTATGGCACCCTATTCCCTATATTGTACACTACTTTAGACCAGGGCCCTATGGCACCCTATTCCCTATATCGTACACTACTTTAGACCAGGGCCATATGGCACCCTATTCCCTATATAGTGGACTACTTTAGACTAGGACCCTATGGCACCCTATTCCCTATATAGTGGACTACTTTAGACCAGAGCCTATGGGGAATAGGTTGTCATTTGGGATGCGGTGAATGATTTGCTGTGTTAAGAGCTGTTTGATAGTCATTAGGTGACTGCAGCAGTTTGACGTCTCTGAATTCTAGTGTTCACATGATCAGCCGACTGGAAACGACTGAAATTAAATTCTCCATGAATGAATGGAGAAAATGGGTAACACAAACACACACACACATTCTCAAACACACAGGCACGTACACACAGGCAGGCACGCAGATAGGTAAGACACACACACTTTACACCCCACAAGTCTCTCTAATAGGCTCTAACAATTGTCTCTGAATGGAAGCTCCATCAGCAGAGCAGGGAGCCCAATGCATTACTGGTCACTCACACACACACACACACACACACACACACACACACACACACACATACCATCACTCATTCATATATCCTTATGTACATATTCTTTATCCCCTTACACTGTGTATAAGACAGTAGTTTTGGAATTGTTAGTTAGATTACTTGCTCGTTATTACTGCATTGTCGGAACTAGAAGCACAAGCATTTCGCTACACTCGCATTAACATCTGCTAACCATGTGTATGTGACAAATAAAATTTGATTTGATTTGATTTGATTTGACACACACAGAGAGAGAGAGAGAGATATGCTGTCCAGGGTTTTCAAGAACCTCATGTTTCATGAGAAGCACTGCGTTAAAGCAACTGTACTGTGTAATGATAAGACTTTTTCTGCTTGTATTAGCTGATGAAACACACACACACACACTTACCAGGGAGACTGGAGGAGAGGAGAGGAGAGGAGAGGAGAGGAGAGGAGAGGAGAGGAGAGGAGAGGGGAGGAGAGGAAGAGAGGAGAAGAGAGGAGAGGAGAGAGGAGAGGAGAGAGGAGAGGAGCGGAGAGGAGAGGAGAGGAGAGGAGAGGAGAGGAGAGGAGAGGAGAGGAGAGGAGAGGAGAGGAGAGGAGAGGAGAGGAGAGGAGGAGAGGAGAGGAGAGAGAGGAGAGGAGAGGGAAGAGAGCAGAGGGAGGGGAGGGGAGAGGAGAGGAGAGGAGAGGAGAGGAGAGGAGAGGAGAGGAGAGGAGAGGAGAGGGAGAGAGGAGAGGGAGAGGGGAGGGGAGGGGAGGAGAGGAGAGGAGAGGAGAGAGGAGAGGAGAGGAGAGGAGAGGAGAGGAGAGGAGAGGAGAGGAGGAGAGGGAGAGGAGGGGGAGGAGAGGGCAAGAGAGCAGAGTAGAGGGGATTAGAGAAGAGAAGAGGGAGAAGAGAAGAGAAGAGAGGGGAGGAAAGGGGGAAAGGAGAGGAGTGATATTTCTAATTTGTGTTGCATTAAAAATCCATGTAATTTCTCCCTTGTACACGATGCCTCGACCCGATAATTCTGGTGAGGTCTTTTTTGTTTTGTTTATTTTTTGCTACGGAGGGGAGGAAGTGTTTTCAGACCAATCGGAACCCACAGTCAATCTAGAAGTGAAAAATACCTTCCAAAAGAGAACTACAGTACATCATATAAGAACACCGGACAGAATAATCATGACCCCTCCGTGTAATTATCTGTAACAAATTATCAATCTATACTAATAGGTGTAGTTGATGATAATAGGCTGAATACTGATTCATGAGTTACATATGCATTATAATGCTTAATGCCATAATCAGATATCTAATTGTGTCTTTTAGTATCTAGGTCAGTCGTCAGACATTGCACAGATAAGTACATATCCGAGGTGATGTAACAGTAGTGTCTTGATGTACGTCTGGAATTACTGTCATAAACTCCAATCCAAGACACAGTTAAGCAGATGTTTGAGATGGGTGCAGCAGTGAAATGTTTGAGTTACTAGCTCCTAACAGTTCCAGTCAAACAAATGTCAGACAAATAATCATCTAGATATGTAACTGTTGTTTGACACGGTGGCATAATGATGAATCCCACTGTGCATCACCTAATCTCCATTAATTACAAAGCAACAATAGCAGGAGCCAGTCTACCCACGCTCTGGATTTGCATCCAAAATGGCACCCTATTCCTTATTTAGTGAACTAAAGTCCATACAGCTCTGGTCAAAAGTAGTGAACTATTAATGGAATAGGGCATTTGAGAAACACCTTCACTATATTGTCATAATTAGCCTGTTCTCTTTCAGCATCTGATTTCCTTTTAATCTGACAAGGCTTTCTGCTGCGCTCCATCCGACAGCATCCGACAGCATCCAACAGCATCCTACAGCATCCTACAGCATCCTACAGCTTCCGACAGCATCCGACAGCATCCTACAGCATCCGACAGCATCCGACAGCATCTTACAGCATCCGACAGCATCTTACAGCATCCGACAGCATCTTTGTCACGAACCTCGCCGAAGATGGTGCCTCTTCCTGTTCAGGCGGTGCTCGGCGGTCGTCGTCGCCGGCCTATTAGCTGCCATCGATTCCCTTTCCGTTTGTTTCGGGTTATTGGGTAATTGGTTACACCTGTTTTGTATTAGGGTTTGTTTGTAGGGTATTTAAGGGCACTAGGCCCGCTGGGTATTTGTGCGGGCTTGTTTTTTGTTACTCTGTGTTTGATGGTGTGATTTATTCCTGTATTTATTCTCCGCACTATTTTGTCCTGTTGTTTGGACAGGCAACGTATTTCTGTGTTGGCGTGACTGTTTTGTCCTGTGTTTGGACAGGCAACGTATATACGCCCTCTGTGTTGGCGTGACTGTTTTGTCCTGTTGTTTGGACAGGCAACGTATATACGCCCTCTGTGTTGGCGTGACTGTTTTGTCCTGTTGTTTGGACAGGCAACGTATATACGCCCTCTGTGTTGGCGTGACTGTTTTGTCCTGTTGTTTGGACAGGCAACGTATATACCCCTCTGTGTTGGCGTGACTGTTTTGTCCTGTTGTTTGGACAGGCAACGTATATACGCCCTCTGTGTTGGCGGGACTGTTTTGTCTGTGTTTGGACAGGCAACGACTGTTTTGTCCTGTTGTTTGGACAGGCAACGTATATACGCCCTCTGTGTTGGCGTGACTGTTTTGTCCTGTTGTTTGGACAGGCAACGTATATACGCCCTCTGTGTTGGGGACTGTTTTGTCCTGTTGTTTGGACAGGCAACGTATATACGCCCTCTGTGTTGGCTGACTGTTTTGTCCTGTTGTTTGGACAGGCAACGTATGCCCTCTGTGTTGGCGGGACTGTTTTGTCCTGTTGTTTGGACAGGCAACGTATATACGCCCTGTGTGTTGGCGTGACTGTTTTGTCCTGTTGTTTGGACAGGCAACGTATATACGCCCTCTGTGTTGGCGGGACTGTTTTGTTGCGCTGGGGAATACATTTGAAAGGAAAGACTGAACCCTGCTCTCTGCGCCTGATTCCACCCACCACTCCTAGTCGATCGTAACAATCTTACAGCATCCGACAGCATCCGACAGCATCCGACAGCATCCGACAGCATCCAACAGCATCCTACAGCATCCTACAGCATCCTACAGCATCCGACAGCATCCTACAGCATCCGACAGCATCCTACAGCATCCTACAGCATCCTACAGCATCCTACAGCATCCTACAGCATCCTACAGCATCCTACAGCATCCGACAGCATCCGGCAGCATCCTACAGCATCCTACACTTCATAAATATACAGCCATTTGCATCTGTTCAACCCTAAGACAAGATGGTGGAGAGGCGGCTTGGAGACATTTCACCAATGAAAGAAGTATCATGTAAGTTTTAAAGTTTCATACCCAGCCTTTACAGATACCCAGCCTTCACCGATACTGAGCCTTTACAGATACCCAGCCTAAAACCCCAAAGAGCAAACAGAAGTAATAATGATCTTATTGACTTTAAAAGAGTAACTAACACTTGTACGGCACTCATACCAACATCGTGTTTATGTCCGATTATTACCGGATGTTAATTAGAATTCGATGTGCCAGTAAAACTAACTTTAATTTACTAAAGTATGTAGACGTCTCGGTAGGCAGTACACAACACATAAACTTCATTAGATTTGGATTTACTCAATCTGCTATGTTTTTTTTCAACAAGGGGCACAGCCAGGGATGTCCAATGTCCCCTCTGCTGTCGGCCTTTGCAATAGAACCCTTTTTTATTACACTGAAGGTCAAATTCAATACAGGGTATTGCCAGAAGTGAAGTTGCTCTCCTAATGTGACAACCAAGAGGTCTTAAAAAAGGAGTCTGGATGGAGGATTCATGATCCTGAGTGACGTCAGGTAGCCTAGCTGTTAAGAGCCGACTAGGTGAAAAAACAGTTGATGTGCTTTTCAGCAAGACACTTAACCCTAATTGCTCTGGATTAGAGAGTCTGCAAATTTTTTATTTTACCTTTATTTAACTAGTCAAGTCAGTTAAAACAGGTTGAGTGTAGGGGGCAGTATTTTGATGTTTGGATGAAAAACGTGCCCAAATTAAACTGCCTATTTCTCAGGCCCAGAAGCTAGAATATGCATATAATTGTCAGATTAGGAAAGTTTAAAGTTACTGTCAAAATATTGTCTGTGAGTATAACAGAACTGATATTGCAGGCGAAGACGTGAGGAAATTCCAACCCGGAAGTGCTGTTTTTCCTGAAAGCTCTCTGTTCCATTGCCTGCCTATGCTCCATTTAAAGGGATATCAACCAGATTCCTTTTCCTATAGCTTCCCCATGGTGTGAACAGTCTTTAGACATAGTTTCAGGCTTTTATTTAGAAAAATTTGCGAGAAAGATAACATCGCGTCAGTGGATGGCTGGGTGCCAGCAGCGTTTTGCATGTGCAACAGCTTGGAGCAGACATTTCTCTCTCTCTCTTATTGAAGAAGCTACAGTCCCGGTTGAAATATTAACGATTATATATTGTAAAAACAACCTGAGGATTGATTATAAAAAATGTTTGACATGTTTCTGCGAACTTTACGGATACTATTTGGAATTTTCTTCTGAAATGTCGTGACCGCTCAAGCATGTGATTTCCGGACATAACACACCAACCAAATGGAGGTATTCTGGATATAAAAATAATCTTTATGGAACAAAAATAACATTTATTGTGTAACTGGGAGTCTCGTGAGTGCAAACATCTGAAGATTATCAAAGGTAAGCGATTTAATTTATTGCTTTTCTGACTTTCGTGACCAATCTACTTGGGTGCTAGCTGTTTGTAATATTTTGTCTACTGAGAGAGATGTTCTTACATAAATGCTTGTTATGCTTTCGCCGAAAAGCTTTATTGAAATCTGACACGCCAGGTGGATTGACAACAAGCTAAGTTGTGTTTTGCTATATTGCACTTGTGATTTCATGAAAATTCAATATTTTTAGTAATTTAATTTGAATTCGGCACTCTGCAATGCAGAGGATGTTGACGAAAATGATCCCGCTAACGGGATGGGTGCATCAAGAAGTTTTTAAGAACACATTCTTATTTACAATGACGGCCTAGGAACAGTGGGTTACAAGTATCCAGCAGAAGGACAGGTTTTTTACCTTGTCAGCTCGGGGATTTGATCTAACAACCATTTCAGTTACTAGTCCAACGCTATAACCACTCGGCTACCCTGCCACCCCAAATGACAAACATTTTAACCTCCTCTGCTATAGTTCTGCTACTTTCACTCTTCAACAAACTAGAGTTGGATTCCTAAGGAAGTTAATAAAGTTAAAGTTTTCCTCAAAAATCTGCGAAATCCACAGCTTGTTTGTTGTTTCAGTCTTTTCTTACTCAGAGAGAGAGAGAAACAGCAATGATGCGTTTCTTCTTGGCGCTGACGCGATAGTATTGTAATCATATTGTCTATGGCTTCTAAGGCTTCCAAGTTCCAATTCTGCCATTGTTACATCAGTCATCAAAGCAGCATTCTGCCATTGTTACATCAGAATCATCAAAGCAGCATTCTGCCATTGTTACATCAGAGTCATCAAAGCGGCATTCTGCCATTGTTACATCAGAGTCATCAAAGCAGCATTCTGCCATTGTTACATCAGAGTCATCAAAGCGGCATTCTGCCATTGTTACATCAGAGTCATCAAAGCAGCATTCTGCCATTGTTACATCAGAATCATCAAAGCAGCATTCTGCCATTGTTACATCAGAATCATCAAAGCGGCATTCTGCCATTGTTACATCCATTTTTAACCGTCATTATAAATTATATGAACTCACTGATACATGAAGAATATAACTTAGAAATGCCTTACAATCTTAGTTCAACTATTGTACCCTAATCTTATTTTTCTCCAATGTTTGTAAACAATGTAAATGTAAAGAAATCCTATATATTTCAAGGTTAAAACAATACTTTTTTAAATATAATGGATGGTCAGTCCTTCCATCCAAAGATCTGTGTATGAATTTGAGAGTTTTTACATT
>NC_056453.1:42573232-42583232 GCF_018296145.1 Oncorhynchus tshawytscha
AAAATGGGACAAACACCAAATTGAGACTCTGCACGCAGAATTCTGCAAAATAATTATTAATTAATTCTGCAAAATTAATTATCAAAATCCAGAAAAGAGCTGTTAAATTCTACAACCACCTAAAAGGAAGCGATTCACAAACCTTCCATAACAAAGCCATCACCTACAGAGAGATGAACCTGGAGAAGAGTCCCCTAAGCAAGCTGGTCCTGGGGCTCTGTTCACAAACACAAACACACACTACAGAGCCCCAGGACAGCAGCACAATTAGACCCAACCAATTCATGAGAAAACAAAAAGATAACTACTTAACACATTGGAAAGAATTAACAAAAAAACAGAGCAAACTAGAATGCTATTTGGCCCTACACAGAGAGTACACAGCGGCAGAATACCTGACCACTGTGACTGACCCAAAATTAAGGAAAGCCTTGACTATGTACAGACTCAGTGAGCATAGCCTTGCTATTGAGAAAGGCCGCCGTAGGCAGACATGGCTCTCAAGAGAAGACAGGCTATGTGCTCACTGCCCACAAAATGAGGTGGAAACTGAGCTGCACTTCCTAACCTCCTGCCCAATGTATGACCATATTAGAGAGACATATTTCCCTCAGATTACACAGATCCACAAAGAATTCGAAAACAAATCCAATTTTGAAAAACTCCCAAATCTAATGGGTGAAATTCCACAGTGTGCCATCACAGCAGCAAGATTTGTGACCTGTTGCCACGAGAAAAGGGCAACCAGTGAAGAACAAACACCATTGTAAATACAACCCATATTTATGCTTATTTATTTTATCTTGTGTCCTTTAGCCATTTGTACATTGTTAGAACACTGTATATATATATAATATGACATTTGTAATGTCTTTACTGTTTTGAAACTTCTGTATGTGTAATGTTTACTGTTAATTTTTGTTGTTTTTCACTTTATATATTCACTTTGTATGTTGTCTACCTCACTTGCTTTGGCAATGTTAACACATGTTTCCCATGCCAATAAAGCCCTTGAATTGAATTGAATTGAATTGAATTGAGACAGACACATTGTAGGGAAATCTGACACGCCAGACAGAGACAGAGAGACAGACACATTGTAGGGAAATCTGACACGCCAGACAGAGACAGAGAGACAGACACATTGTAGGGAAATCTGACACGCCAGACAGAGACAGAGAGACAGACACATTGTAGGGAAATCTGACACGCCAGACAGAGACAGAGAGACAGACACATTGTAGGGAAATCTGACACGCCAGACAGAGACAGAGAGACAGACACATTGTAGGGGAATCTGACACGCCAGACAGAGACAGAGAGACAGACACATTGTAGGGGAATCTGACACGCCAGACAGAGACAGAGACAGACACATTGTAGGGGAATCTGACACGCCAGACAGAGACAGAGAGACAGACACATTGTAGGGGAATCTGACACGCCAGACAGAGACAGAGAGACAGACACATTGTAGGGAAATCTGACACGCCAGACAGAGACAGAGAGACAGACACATTGTAGGGAAATCTGACACGCCAGACAGAGACAGAGAGACAGACACATTGTAGGGAAATCTGACACGCCAGACAGAGACAGAGAGACAGACACATTGTAGGGAAATCTGACACGCCAGACAGAGACAGAGAGACAGACACATTGTAGGGAAATCTGACACGCCAGACAGAGACAGAGAGACAGACACATTGTAGGGAAATCTGACACGCCAGACAGAGACAGAGAGACAGACACATTGTAGGGAAATCTGACACGCCAGACAGAGACAGAGAGACAGACACATTGTAGGGGAATCTGACACGCCAGACAGAGACAGAGAGACAGACACATTGTAGGGGAATCTGACACGCCAGACAGAGACAGAGACAGACACATTGTAGGGGAATCTGACACGCCAGACAGAGACAGAGAGACAGACACATTGTAGGGAATCTGACACGCCAGACAGAGACAGAGAGACAGACACATTGTAGGGAAATCTGACACGCCAGACAGAGACAGAGAGACAGACACATTGTAGGGAAATCTGACACGCCAGACAGAGACAGAGAGACAGACACATTGTAGGGAAATCTGACACGCCAGACAGAGACAGAGAGACAGACACATTGTAGGGAAATCTGACACGCCAGACAGAGACAGAGAGACAGACACATTGTAGGGAAATCTGACACGCCAGACAGAGACAGAGAGACAGACACATTGTAGGGAAATCTGACACGCCAGACAGAGACAGAGAGACAGACACATTGTAGGGAAATCTGACACGCCAGACAGAGACAGAGAGACAGACACATTGTAGGGGAATCTGACACGCCAGACAGAGACAGAGAGACAGACACATTGTAGGGGAATCTGACACGCCAGACAGAGACAGAGAGACAGACACATTGTAGGGGAATCTGACACGCCAGACAGAGACAGAGAGACAGACACATTGTAGGGAAATCTGACACGCCAGACAGAGACAGAGAGACAGACACATTGTAGGGAAATCTGACACGCCAGACAGAGACAGAGAGACAGACACATTGTAGGGGAATCTGACACGCCAGACAGAGACAGAGAGACAGACACATTGTAGGGAAATCTGACACGCCAGACAGAGACAGAGAGACAGACAGTTTTGTAACACATTGTTTTTGTGAGACCCAAAAGTTGTGTGTTTTTTTTTTGTTGAATTAGGGAGATATCTGAAATACATTCTGAGTTCTGGGATTGAAATCTTTTGTGACTATCCAAATATTAACACCCAAATTAACACCCATCCTCTAATTTTACACTGTGTGTGTGTGTGTGTGTGTGTGTGTGTGTGTGTGTGTGTGTGTGTGTGTGTGTGTGTGTGTGTGTGTGTGTGTGTGTGTGTGTGTGTGTGTGTTTGGAGTTGAATTTCAGTAAATAAAACATTACGCTAATTGAGACATCTGACAGGACAGACTGGGAGAGAGAGAGAGAGAAAGAGATACATTATAATTGAACCTGAGAAAGCAGAAACTGCAGCACTGACAGAGGGTTAGGTGTTAGATTACTGCAGTACAAATGGGAAGTGATGAAAATGAAGCAGAAAGTATGGTAATGGTTGAGAAAATCTGATTGGGAGAGGTAACGAGACAGAGAGCGATGGGGAGAGAGAGAGAGAGAGAGTTGGTGAGAGTGATATTCTTGATTATAAAAAAAACATGCATAGGCAAGACCCTTCCTCTGCCTGATTATAGCTGTGTTCCAGCTTTCCTCTCTTCCCTTCCCTTTTCACTGATGGACACACTAAACATGGGATGTTACATCTCAGAGGCAAGTCTGAACACATTAAAGACATCAAACTACAGACTGACAGACTGATAGGAACCAACAGATTGTCCTCAAAGGGGGAAAAGAAGGCATTTCGTTTGTCTGGAAGCATGGCAAAGAATGGCGCCGACAGAGATGGTCGCTTCGCGTTCTTAGGAAACTACGCAGTATTTTGTTTTTTTATGTATTATTTCTTACACTGTTACCCCAGGAAATCTTGAGTCTTATTACGTACAGCCGGGAGGAACTATTGGATATAAGAGCGACATCAACTTACCAACATTACGGCCAGGAATACAACTTTCCCAAAGCGCATCCTTTGTTCAGATCTCCACCCTGGACAGTGGATCTAATCCCAGTAGCCCGACCCAAAACAACGGCGCCGCAGAAGGTGCAGATAGAGCGGCCTCCTGGTCAGGCTCAGTGGACGTGCACATCGCTCACCAATCCCGAGTATACTTCTCGCCAATGTCCAGTCTCTTGACAACAAGGTAGACGAAATTTGAGCAAGGGTTTTCTTCCAGAAAGACATCAGTGATTGTAACATTCTCTGTTTTGCGGTAACATGGCTCTCTCTGGATATGTTGTTGGAATCGGTTCAGCCACCGGGCTTCTCCATGCATCGCGCCGACAGAGATAAACACCTCTCTGGGAAGAGGAAGAGCGGGGGTGTATGCGTTATGATTAACGACACATGGTGTAATCATAACAACATACAGGAACAGGAAGTCCTTCTGTTCACCCGACCTAGGATATCCAATATTCAAGGTTGTTGGGGTGAAACACAAATGGTCACAAATGCAAATAAAAGGAGTCTGTAGTCTGTACAAGTATATTTAATATGGGAGAAACTTTGTAGCATTTCCACACCAATTGAAGCATACATAACATAGAGAGACTGTCAACTTGCAATATTCAAGGTTCACATGCATTTACTACGTAATAGAAATAGAAATGCCACAAGCGTGTTAGATCAGCATTGTGTCGGTTTCCAATTCCAGGTCCGCGGTTGATACTTCCGTCATCATGAAGTGCTTTGAGAGACCAGCTGGCTGGTGTGTTTATGGAGATATTCCATCCATCCTTATCCCAGTCTGCTGTTCCCACATGCTTCAAGAGGGCCACCATTGTTCCTGTACCCAAGAAGGCAAAGATATCTGAACTAAATGACTACCACACCGTAGCACTCACTTCTGTCATCATGAAGTGCTTTGAGAGACTAGTCAAGGACCATATCACCTCCACCCTACCTGACCCCCTAGACCCACTCCAATTTGCTTACCGCCCCAACAGGTCCACAGACGACACAATCACCATCACACTGCACACTGCCCTGTCCCATTTGGACAAAAATAATAGCTATGTAAGAATGCTGTTCATTGACTACAGCTCAGCATTCAACACCATAGTACCCTCCAAGCTCGTCATCAGGCTCGAGGCCCCGGGTCTCAACCCCGCGCTGTGCAACTGGGTCCTGGACTTTCTGACGGGCCGACCCCAGGTGGTGAAAGCCCTCTCCTGTACTCCCTGTTCGCCCATGACTGCATGGCAATGCACACCTCCAACTCAATCATAAAGTTTGCAAACGACACAACAGTAGTGGGCTTGATTACCAACAACGACGAGACGGCCTACAGGGAGGAGGTGAGGGCACTCGGAGTGTGGTGTCAGGAAAACAACCTCTCACTCAACGCCAACAAAAAAAGGAGATGATTGTGGACTTCAGGAAACAGCAGAGGAATAACTATCCACCTCGAGGGACAGCAGTGGAGAAAGTTTTAAGTTCCTGGGCATCATAGACAAACTGATATGGTCCACCAACACAGACAGTGTGGTGAAGAAGGTGCAACAGCACCTCTTCAACCTCTTCAACCTCACCCAAAACCCCCGACAAACTTTTACAGATGCACAATTGATTGCATCCTGTCGAGCTGTATCACCGCGTGGAACGGCAACTGCACCGTCCTCAACCGCAAGGCTCTCCAGAGGGTAGTGAGGTCTGCACAATGCATCACCGGAGGCAAACTACCTGCCCTTCATGACAACTACAGCACCTGATGTCACAGGAAGGCCAACAAGATCATCAAG
The DNA here is from genome assembly GCF_018296145.1 of Oncorhynchus tshawytscha. NCBI lineage: Eukaryota > Metazoa > Chordata > Actinopteri > Salmoniformes > Salmonidae > Oncorhynchus > Oncorhynchus tshawytscha. The sequence goes on from NC_056453.1 coordinate 42,578,627, forward strand.
GACAACAACCACCTGAGCCACTGCCTTTTCACAGAAGGTGAGGTCAGTACAGGTGCATCAAAGCAGGGACCGAGAGATTGAAAAACAGCTTCTATCTCAAGGCCATCAGACTGCTAAACAGCCATCACTAACTCAGAGAGGCTGCTACCTACATTGAGACCCAATCACTGGACACTTCAATAATGGATCACTAGTCACTTTAAACAATGCCACTTTAATAATGTTTACATATCTTACGTTACTCATATCACCAGTACATGTATATACTTTATTTTATACCATCTACTGCATATTGCCTGTGCCGCTCAGCCATTGCTCATCCATATACTTGTATGTACATATTCTCATTCACCCCTTTAGATGTATGTGTACAAGGTAGTTGTTGGAGAATTGTTAGATTACTTGTTAGATATTACTGCACTGTCGGAACTAGAAGCACAAGCATTTCGCTACAGTCGTATTAACATCTGCTAATCATGTGTATGTGACCAATAACATCTGCTGACCATGTGCATGTGACCAATAACATTTGCTATCCATGTGTATGTGACCAATAACATCTGCTAATCATGTGTATGTGACCAATAATATCTGCTAATCATGTGTATGTGACCAATAACATCTGCTAATCATGTGTATGTGACCAATAACATCTGCTAATCATGTGTATGTGACCAATAAAATTAGATTTCATCTGATTTGAGATTGCCGCTAGAACATTAAAAAAAAATGTAATCTCTGAAAAAATAGATTAATTGATCATTGATCTTCAACTTCACCAAGGCATAGTTTTGACACTAAAACATGCCCAGGGAACATCTCGACAGTCCAGGGACTTCTCTCTCCACCAGTTCAATCTGACAGAATTAAAGTCAATGGGTGGAACCTAAATGGGTCCCTATTCATATCAAATCAAATCAAATCAAATCTATTCATATCAAATCAAATCAGATCAAATCTATTCATATCAAATCAGATCAAATCAAATATATTAATATCAAATCAAATCAGATCAAATATATTCATATCAAATCAAATCAGATCAAATATATTCATATCAAATCAGATCAAATCAAATATATTAATATCAAATCAAATCAGATCAAATATATTCATATCAAATCAAATCAGATCAAATATATTCATATCAAATCAAATCAAATATATGCATATCAAATCAAATATATTCAAATCAAATCTATTCATATCAAATCAAATCAGATCAAATATATTCATATGAAATCAAATCTATTCAAATCAAATCTATTCATAACAACTCATATCAAATCAAATAAATTCATATCAAATCAAATCAAATGTTATTTGTCACATGCGCTGAATACAACAGGTTCAGGTAGACCTTACAGTAAAATGCTTGTTTACTGTCCAACAATGCAGTATAATTGTAAAAAAATACGAATAAGAATAGGAAATAAATGAAGCTCCCATAGTTGCTCTGATCATATAGTGACACAGTGACATAGTGATACAGACATACATGTTGTAATCTGACCTGTGACCTCCCAGGGGCTCCCGAGTAGCACCAGCAGTCTAAAGCACTGCATCTCAGTGCTAGAGGCGTCACTACAGACCCTGGTTCAATTCTAGGGTGTGTCACAACCGGCTGTGATTGGGAGTCCCAATTGGGTGGCGTACAATTGGCCCAGTGTCGTCCGGGATAGGGTTTGGCCGAGGTAGGCCGTACCATTGCAAATACGAATCTGTTCTTTATTAACTGACTTGCCTAGATTAATAAAGGTAAAATAAAAAAGTCCAAACACCAAAATAGCAGATTGACTGAAGTATTCAACAGATGGTGACTTTCCGTAATGTTTCTAGACTAACTGATGTCCACTGGCGTTCTCCATATTAAAGTCTATGGGTCTACGTGTTGTTAACGCCAGGTCAGGTTTAGTTCTCCATCCATCTCCCTGTCACTAATTGAATTTCAGTGTCAGGTTAATCACGTATGTGTTAGGCCATCTGTTGCATTACTTTGTTACTGTTAACTTCCCCTCAGCACTGTTAATGGACCCAACTTAAACAGACAAGACACACGGACAAGCGGACGGACGGACAGAAGTTTTTCTTTTCTTTTCTTCTTCTTCTTCTTCTTCTTCTTCTTCCTCTTCTTCTTCTTCTTCTTCCTCTTCTTCTTCTTCTTCTTCTTCTTCTTCTTCTTCTTCTTCTTCTTCTTCTTCTTCTTCTTCTTCTTCTTCTTCTTCTTCTTCTTCTTCTTCTTCTTCTTCTTCCATATATGGGTCCCTTTCCTGTCACGCCCTGATCTTAGAGAGACCTGTCATGTATCTATTCGGTTTGGTCAGGGTGTGATGTAGGGTGGGCATTCTATGTTTTGTTTTCTATGTTTCTTAATTTCTATGTTTTGGCCGGGTATGGTTCTCAATCAGGGACAGCTGTCTATCGTTGTCGTTGTTGGGAATCATACTTAGGCAGCCCTTTTCCCCTTTTGTCATGTCATTGTGGGTAGTTGAATTTGTTAGGGGCACTATAGACCTCGTAAGCGGCATGGTCATTTTTTTGTTATTTCTTGTTTTGTTGGCGACATTTTAACAAATAAAAGAAAATGTATGTTCACGACGCTGCACCTTGGTCTCATTCCGACGACGGCGTGACATTTCCCTATGTGAAGTTTTTTTTCATCCAACTTCCTTTATGTGACCTTTATGTGCATCTATCTTATCTACGGGACAGGCAGACAGCCTTTACCTGGGTATACTGTCCTTTCTGGTGGCCATTTGGAGTGCACCCACAGACATTTTCTTTAGCAAAGTCTCTTTTAACCTCTATTTCACAAATCATTGTCAATCTCGGCAAAAAAAATTGCATCATGAAATTGGTGTTCCAAAAAAAATTGTTTCATGTTTAAACAATTGAAAGATGAAGTTGCATCAAGGAGATCCTACATTAGTCAGGACATTACGTATTGTTTAAAAAAAAAATATATATATATATTCTTTACTAATTCTGTTATTCAACTTCCTTATGTCATCGTCAAACTTGATGATCACATAACCTTCTGAGCAGAAGTCCGTCCGTCCGCCCGCGCGCCTGTCTGTCTGCCTGCCTGCCTGCTTGCCAGCCAGCCAGCCACAGAGACAGATAAGTAGTAATAGAAATTGATCCAGCTCAGAAGGTTATGTGAACATCAAGTTTGACGATGACATAAGGAAGTTGAATAACAGAATTAGTAAAGAATATATACGGACGGACGGGCGGGCGGGCAGGCAGGCAGGCAGGCAGGCAGGCAGACAGACAGACTGTGGATACCCCATATGAGAACATCTTGACTGGCTGCATCACCGCTTGGTATGGCAACTGACTAAAAAGCATGACAGAGGGTAATGCGGAAAGCCCAGGACCTCTGTAGCAGGCGGAGTCAGGAAAGCCCAGGACCTCTATACCAGGGGGAGTCAGGAAAGCTCAGGACCTCTATACCAGGGGGAGTCAGGAAAGCCCAGGACCTCTATACCAGGGGGAGTCAGGAAAGCCCAGGACCTCTATACCAGGGGGAGTCAGGAAAGCCCAGGACCTCTATACCAGGGGGAGTCAGGAAAGCCCTAAAAACTGCCATAGACTCCAACCACCCAAGACTTTTCTCTCTGATACCGCGTGAAAAGCGGTACCAATGCACCATAGTCTGGAACCAACAGGACCCTGAACAGCATCTACCCCCAAGCCATGAGACTGATAAATAGTTAGTTAAATAGTTAACCAAATAGCTACCCGGACTATCTGCATTGAACCGTTTTTGACTCACCACCTACGCTGCTGCTACTGTTCACTATCTGTCACTGTATTCCTAGTTATATGCACATATCTACCTCATTTTATTGTTCTATTATGTCTCTATTTCCTATCTCTCTGCATTGCTGGGAAGAGAACTTAAGTAAACATTTCAGTTGGGGGGGTATGTCCTATAGGTTATAGTGGACGGTGGGGGGATGTCCTATAGGTTATAGTGGACGGGGGGGGATGTCCTATAGGTTATAGTGGACGAGGGGGATGTCCAATAGGTTATAGTGGACGAGGGAGTGATGTCCTATAGGTTATAGTGGACGGAGGGGGATGTCCTATAGGTTATAGTGGACGAGGGGGATGTTTTATAGGTTATAGTGGACGAGGGGGATGTCCTATAGGTTATAGGGGACAGTTGGGGGATGTTTTGTAGGTTATAGGGGACAGTGGGGGATGTTTTGTAGGTTTTAGGGGACGGTTGGGGTATGTCCTATAGGTTATAGTGGACGGTGGGGGGATGTCCTATAGGTTATAGTGGACGAGGGGGGATGTTTTATAGGTTATAGGGGACGGTTGGGGTATGTCCTATAGGTTATAGTGGATGGTGGGGGGATGTCCTATAGGTTATAGTGGACGAGGGGGATGTTTTATAGGTTATAGTGGACGAGGGGGATGTCCTATAGGTTATAGGGGACAGTTGGGGGATGTTTTGTAGGTTATAGGGGACGGTTGGGGTATGTCCTATAGGTTATAGTGGACGGTGGGGTGGATGTCCTATAGGTTATAGGGGACGGTTGGGGGATGTCCTATAGGTTATAGTGGACGGAGGGGTGGATGTCCTATAGGTTAT
>NC_056453.1:42588232-42615732 GCF_018296145.1 Oncorhynchus tshawytscha
CTGTATAGACGGTGTGGCTGTAAGCTTCCTAAAGCCAGTATGCTACTGGCTGTATAGACGGTGTGGCTGTAAGCTTCCTAAAACCACTATGCTACTGGCTGTATAGACGGTGTGGCTGTAAGCTTCCTAAAACCACTATGCTACTGGCTGTATAGACGGTGTGGCTGTAAGCCTCCTAAAGCCAGTATGCTACAGGCTGTATAGACGGTGTGGCTGTAAGCTTCCTAAAGCCAGTATGCTACTGGCTGTATAGACGGTGTGGCTGTAAGCTTCCTAAAACCACTATGCTACTGGCTGTATAGACGGTGTGGCTGTAAGCCTCCTAAAACCACTATGCTACTGGCTGTATAGACGGTGTGGCTGTAAGCTTCCTAAAACCACTATGCTACTGGCTGTATAGACGGTGTGGCTGTAAGCCTCCTAAAACCACTATGCTACTGGCTGTCTAGACGGTGTGGCTGTAAGCTTCCTAAAACCACTATGCTACTGGCTGTATAGACGGTGTGGCTGTAAGCCTCCTAAAACCACTATGCTACTGGCTGTATAGACGGTGTGGCTGTAAGCTTCCTAAAACCACTATGCTACTGGCTGTATAGACGGTGTGGCTGTAAGCTTCCTAAAACCACTATGCTACTGGCTGTATAGACGGTGTGGCTGTAAGCTTCCTAAAACCACTATGCTACTGGCTGTATAGACGGTGTGGCTGTAAGCTTCCTAAAACCACTATGCTACTGGCTGTATAGACGGTGTGGCTGTAAGCTTCCTAAAACCACTATGCTACTGGCTGTATAGACGGTGTGGCTGTAAGCTTCCTAAAACCACTATGCTACTGGCTGTATAGACGGTGTGGCTGTAAGCCTCCTAAAACCACTATGCTACTGGCTGTCTAGACGGTGTGGCTGTAAGCTTCCTAAAACCACTATGCTACTGGCTGTATAGACGGTGTGGCTGTAAGCCTCCTAAAACCACTATGCTACTGGCTGTATAGACGGTGTGGCTGTAAGCTTCCTAAAACCACTATGCTACTGGCTGTATAGACGGTGTGGCTGTAAGCTTCCTAAAACCACTATGCTACTGGCTGTATAGACGGTGTGGCTGTAAGCTTCCTAAAACCACTATGCTACTGGCTGTATAGACGGTGTGGCTGTAAGCTTCCTAAAACCACTATGCTACTGGCTGTATAGACGGTGTGGCTGTAAGCCTCCTAAAACCACTATGCTACTGGCTGTATAGACGGTGTGGCTGTAAGCTTCCTAAAACCACTATGCTACTGGCTGTATAGACGGTGTGGCTGTAAGCCTCCTAAAGCCAGTATGCTACTGGCTGTATAGACGGTGTGGCTGTAAGCTTCCTAAAGCCAGTATGCTACTGGCTGTATAGACGGTGTGGCTGTAAGCTTCCTAAAACCACTATGCTACTGGCTGTATAGACGGTGTGGCTGTAAGCTTCCTAAAACCACTATGCTACTGGCTGTATAGACGGTGTGGCTGTAAGCCTCCTAAAGCCAGTATGCTACTGGCTGTATAGACGGTGTGGCTGTAAGCTTCCTAAAGCCAGTATGCTACTGGCTGTATAGACGGTGTGGCTGTAAGCTTCCTAAAACCACTATGCTACTGGCTGTATAGACGGTGTGGCTGTAAGCTTCCTAAAACCACTATGCTACTGGCTGTATAGACGGTGTGGCTGTAAGCCTCCTAAAGCCAGTATGCTACAGGCTGTATAGACGGTGTGGCTGTAAGCTTCCTAAAGCCAGTATGCTACTGGCTGTATAGACGGTGTGGCTGTAAGCTTCCTAAAACCACTATGCTACTGGCTGTATAGACGGTGTGGCTGTAAGCCTCCTAAAACCACTATGCTACTGGCTGTATAGACGGTGTGGCTGTAAGCTTCCTAAAACCACTATGCTACTGGCTGTATAGACGGTGTGGCTGTAAGCCTCCTAAAACCACTATGCTACTGGCTGTCTAGACGGTGTGGCTGTAAGCTTCCTAAAACCACTATGCTACTGGCTGTATAGACGGTGTGGCTGTAAGCCTCCTAAAACCACTATGCTACTGGCTGTATAGACGGTGTGGCTGTAAGCTTCCTAAAACCACTATGCTACTGGCTGTATAGACGGTGTGGCTGTAAGCCTCCTAAAACCACTATGCTACTGGCTGTATAGACGGTGTGGCTGTAAGCTTCCTAAAACCACTATGCTACTGGCTGTATAGACGGTGTGGCTGTAAGCCTCCTAAAACCACTATGCTACTGGCTGTATAGACGGTGTGGCTGTAAGCTTCCTAAAACCACTATGCTACTGGCTGTATAGACGGTGTGGCTGTAAGCCTCCTAAAACCACTATGCTACTGGCTGTATAGACGGTGTGGCTGTAAGCTTCCTAAAACCACTATGCTACTGGCTGTATAGACGGTGTGGCTGTAAGCCTCCTAAAACCACTATGCTACTGGCTGTATAGACGGTGTGGCTGTAAGCTTCCTAAAACCACTATGCTACTGGCTGTATAGACGGTGTGGCTGTAAGCCTCCTAAAACCACTATGCTACTGGCTGTATAGACGGTGTGGCTGTAAGCCTCCTAAAACCACTATGCTACTGGCTGTATAGACGGTGTGGCTGTAAGCTTCCTAAAACCACTATGCTACTGGCTGTATAGACGGTGTGGCTGTAAGCCTCCTAAAGCCAGTATGCTACTGGCTGTATAGACGGTGTGGCTGTAAGCTTCCTAAAGCCAGTATGCTACTGGCTGTATAGACGGTGTGGCTGTAAGCTTCCTAAAACCACTATGTTACTGGCTGTATAGACGGTGTGGCTGTAAGCTTCCTAAAACCACTATGCTACTGGCTGTATAGACGGTGTGGCTGTAAGCCTCCTAAAGCCAGTATGCTACTGGCTGTATAGACGGTGTGGCTGTAAGCTTCCTAAAGCCAGTATGCTACTGGCTGTATAGACGGTGTGGCTGTAAGCTTCCTAAAACCACTATGCTACTGGCTGTATAGACGGTGTGGCTGTAAGCTTCCTAAAACCACTATGCTACTGGCTGTATAGACGGTGTGGCTGTAAGCCTCCTAAAGCCAGTATGCTACAGGCTGTATAGACGGTGTGGCTGTAAGCTTCCTAAAGCCAGTATGCTACTGGCTGTATAGACGGTGTGGCTGTAAGCTTCCTAAAACCACTATGCTACTGGCTGTATAGACGGTGTGGCTGTAAGCCTCCTAAAACCACTATGCTACTGGCTGTATAGACGGTGTGGCTGTAAGCTTCCTAAAACCACTATGCTACTGGCTGTATAGACGGTGTGGCTGTAAGCCTCCTAAAACCACTATGCTACTGGCTGTCTAGACGGTGTGGCTGTAAGCTTCCTAAAACCACTATGCTACTGGCTGTATAGACGGTGTGGCTGTAAGCCTCCTAAAACCACTATGCTACTGGCTGTATAGACGGTGTGGCTGTAAGCTTCCTAAAACCACTATGCTACTGGCTGTATAGACGGTGTGGCTGTAAGCTTCCTAAAACCACTATGCTACTGGCTGTATAGACGGTGTGGCTGTAAGCTTCCTAAAACCACTATGCTACTGGCTGTATAGACGGTGTGGCTGTAAGCTTCCTAAAACCACTATGCTACTGGCTGTATAGACGGTGTGGCTGTAAGCTTCCTAAAACCACTATGCTACTGGCTGTATAGACGGTGTGGCTGTAAGCTTCCTAAAACCACTATGCTACTGGCTGTATAGACGGTGTGGCTGTAAGCCTCCTAAAACCACTATGCTACTGGCTGTCTAGACGGTGTGGCTGTAAGCTTCCTAAAACCACTATGCTACTGGCTGTATAGACGGTGTGGCTGTAAGCCTCCTAAAACCACTATGCTACTGGCTGTATAGACGGTGTGGCTGTAAGCTTCCTAAAACCACTATGCTACTGGCTGTATAGACGGTGTGGCTGTAAGCTTCCTAAAACCACTATGCTACTGGCTGTATAGACGGTGTGGCTGTAAGCTTCCTAAAACCACTATGCTACTGGCTGTATAGACGGTGTGGCTGTAAGCTTCCTAAAACCACTATGCTACTGGCTGTATAGACGGTGTGGCTGTAAGCCTCCTAAAACCACTATGCTACTGGCTGTATAGACGGTGTGGCTGTAAGCTTCCTAAAACCACTATGCTACTGGCTGTATAGACGGTGTGGCTGTAAGCCTCCTAAAACCACTATGCTACTGGCTGTATAGACGGTGTGGCTGTAAGCTTCCTAAAGCCAGTATGCTACTGGCTGTATAGACGGTGTGGCTGTAAGCTTCCTAAAACCACTATGCTACTGGCTGTATAGACGGTGTGGCTGTAAGCCTCCTAAAACCACTATGCTACTGGCTGTATAGACGGTGTGGCTGTAAGCCTCCTAAAGCCAGTATGCTACTGGCTGTATAGACGGTGTGGCTGTAAGCTTCCTAAAGCCAGTATGCTACTGGCTGTATAGACGGTGTGGCTGTAAGCTTCCTAAAACCACTATGCTACTGGCTGTATAGACGGTGTGGCTGTAAGCTTCCTAAAACCACTATGCTACTGGCTGTATAGACGGTGTGGCTGTAAGCCTCCTAAAGCCAGTATGCTACAGGCTGTATAGACGGTGTGGCTGTAAGCTTCCTAAAGCCAGTATGCTACTGGCTGTATAGACGGTGTGGCTGTAAGCTTCCTAAAACCACTATGCTACTGGCTGTATAGACGGTGTGGCTGTAAGCCTCCTAAAACCACTATGCTACTGGCTGTATAGACGGTGTGGCTGTAAGCTTCCTAAAACCACTATGCTACTGGCTGTATAGACGGTGTGGCTGTAAGCCTCCTAAAACCACTATGCTACTGGCTGTCTAGACGGTGTGGCTGTAAGCTTCCTAAAACCACTATGCTACTGGCTGTATAGACGGTGTGGCTGTAAGCCTCCTAAAACCACTATGCTACTGGCTGTATAGACGGTGTGGCTGTAAGCTTCCTAAAACCACTATGCTACTGGCTGTATAGACGGTGTGGCTGTAAGCTTCCTAAAACCACTATGCTACTGGCTGTATAGACGGTGTGGCTGTAAGCTTCCTAAAACCACTATGCTACTGGCTGTATAGACGGTGTGGCTGTAAGCTTCCTAAAACCACTATGCTACTGGCTGTATAGACGGTGTGGCTGTAAGCTTCCTAAAACCACTATGCTACTGGCTGTATAGACGGTGTGGCTGTAAGCTTCCTAAAACCACTATGCTACTGGCTGTATAGACGGTGTGGCTGTAAGCTTCCTAAAACCACTATGCTACTGGCTGTATAGACGGTGTGGCTGTAAGCTTCCTAAAACCACTATGCTACTGGCTGTATAGACGGTGTGGCTGTAAGCTTCCTAAAACCACTATGCTACTGGCTGTATAGACGGTGTGGCTGTAAGCCTCCTAAAACCACTATGCTACTGGCTGTATAGACGGTGTGGCTGTAAGCTTCCTAAAACCACTATGCTACTGGCTGTATAGACGGTGTGGCTGTAAGCTTCCTAAAACCACTATGCTACTGGCTGTATAGACGGTGTGGCTGTAAGCTTCCTAAAACCACTATGCTACTGGCTGTATAGACGGTGTGGCTGTAAGCTTCCTAAAACCACTATGCTACTGGCTGTATAGACGGTGTGGCTGTAAGCTTCCTAAAACCACTATGCTACTGGCTGTATAGACGGTGTGGCTGTAAGCTTCCTAAAACCACTATGCTACTGGCTGTATAGACGGTGTGGCTGTAAGCTTCCTAAAACCACTATGCTACTGGCTGTATAGACGGTGTGGCTGTAAGCTTCCTAAAACCACTATGCTACTGGCTGTCTAGACGGTGTGGCTGTAAGCTTCCTAAAACCACTATGCTACTGGCTGTATAGACGGTGTGGCTGTAAGCCTCCTAAAACCACTATGCTACTGGCTGTATAGACGGTGTGGCTGTAAGCCTCCTAAAACCACTATGCTACTGGCTGTATAGACGGTGTGGCTGTAAGCTTCCTAAAACCACTATGCTACTGGCTGTATAGACGGTGTGGCTGTAAGCTTCCTAAAACCACTATGCTACTGGCTGTATAGACGGTGTGGCTGTAAGCTTCCTAAAACCACTATGCTACTGGCTGTATAGACGGTGTGGCTGTAAGCTTCCTAAAACCACTATGCTACTGGCTGTATAGACGGTGTGGCTGTAAGCTTCCTAAAACCACTATGCTACTGGCTGTATAGACGGTGTGGCTGTAAGCTTCCTAAAACCACTATGCTACTGGCTGTATAGACGGTGTGGCTGTAAGCTTCCTAAAACCACTATGCTACTGGCTGTATAGACGGTGTGGCTGTAAGCTTCCTAAAACCACTATGCTACTGGCTGTATAGACGGTGTGGCTGTAAGCTTCCTAAAACCACTATGCTACTGGCTGTATAGACGGTGTGGCTATTCCTAAAACCACTATGCTGTCTAGGCTGGCTAAGCCTCCTAAAACCACTATGCTACTGGCTGTATAGACGGTGTGGCTGTAAGCTTCCTAAAACCACTATGCTACTGGCTGTATAGACGGTGTGGCTGTAAGCTTCCTAAAACCACTATGCTACTGGCTGTAAGCCTCCTAGACGGTGTGGCTGTAAGCTTCCTAAAACCACTATGCTACTGGCTGTATAGACGGTGTGGCTGTAAGCCTCCTAAAACCACTATGCTACTGGCTGTATAGACGGTGTGGCTGTAAGCTTCCTAAAACCACTATGCTACTGGCTGTATAGACGGTGTGGCTGTAAGCTTCCTAAAACCACTATGCTACTGGCTGTATAGACGGTGTGGCTGTAAGCTTCCTAAAACCACTATGCTACTGGCTGTATAGACGGTGTGGCTGTAAGCTTCCTAAAACCACTATGCTACTGGCTGTATAGACGGTGTGGGCTCTAAGCTTCCTAAAACCACTATGCTACTGGCTGTATAGACGGTGTGCTTCCTAAAACCACTATGCTACTGGCTGTATAGACGGTGTGGCTGTAAGCTTCCTAAAACCACTATGCTACTGGCTGTATAGACGGTGTGGCTGTAAGCTTCCTAAAACCACTATGCTACTGGCTGTATAGACGGTGTGGCTGTAAGCTTCCTAAAACCACTATGCTACTGGCTGTATAGACGGTGTGGCTGTAAGCCTCCTAAAACCACTATGCTACTGGCTGTATAGACGGTGTGGCTGTAAGCCTCCTAAAACCACTATGCTACTGGCTGTATAGACGGTGTGGCTAGCCCTCCTGTCTGTCTGGGCTGCAGTGAACTCCCGTATTCCTATGGAAATTAAAAATGCCCAGGGGAGCCCATTGACGTTCCATATCTGTAACTAGAGCGCCGGTCTAGATTGACACAGAGGGTTGTACTCTATTCAAACTGGGTTAGGTCAAATTGAGGAATGAATGTTCTCCCCAATCTCTGGGTTAGGGTAGGACGGGAGGCTACACACACACACACGCACACACACACACACACAGCACACACACACACACACACACACACACACACACACACACACACACACACACACACACACACACACACACACACACACACACACACACACACACACACACACAGCACAGCAACACACACACACACACACACACAGCACACACAGCACACACACACACACACAAACACACCTGACACACACACACACACACCTGACACACACACACACACACACACACACACACACACACACACATACACACAGCAACACACACACACACACACACAAAGAGGTGGAAGTAAGGGCCACAGGGGTTATTGACATTGTCACGTTGCTCTCTATACAGGTCGAGGTTTTGGGCAGTGAGTTGTTATTCCTCACTATTGCTTCAAGCGAAAGGGGGATTCTGGGTAGAAACTGTAACAACAGCCAGAGTATTAGAGGGAGCTCTCAATGATCCCGTCTGTCAACACTAACCCACACCTCTCTCAGGCTCTGGTAGAGTTCAGCACATACATACCCGACACACACACACACAGACACACACACACACACACACAGAGACACACACACACACACTCATACACACACACACACACACACACTCATACATACCTGACACACACACACACACACACAAACACACCTGACACACACACACACTCATACACACCTGACACACACACACACACACACACACCACACACACACACACACACATACACACCTGACACACACACACACACTCATACATACCTTACACACACACACACACACACACACACACACACACACACACACACACACACAACACACCTGACACACACACACTCATACACACCTGACACACACACAGACACACACACACACCTGACACACACACATACACACCTGACACACACACACACTCGTAAATACCGGTGTCAGTGAGTTTCCACCCTTTCTGTCTGTCTGTCTGTCTGTCTGTCTGTCTGTCTGTCTGTCTGTCTGTCTGTCTGTCTGTCTGTCTGTCTGTCTGTCTGTCTGTCTGTCTGTCTGACTGTCTGTCTGTCTGTCTATCTGTCAGTTTCCACCCTGTCTGTCAGTCAGTGAGTTTCCACTCTGTCTGTCTGTCTGTCTGTCTGTCTGTGGTCTGGTTCTACTTGCCTATGTTCTATCACGTCCATTGTTTCACTACAGCTCTTTACAGAGATCCCAAACACCACAGAACATCACCTTCTTTGTTTGAGAGACCAAAGATGTGAAGCAGTGCGCAGATAGAATCTAGTATGGCTCTACATAGCAGTAAAGAAAGACCATGGGTGGATTGGACTGTTCCAAGTGACTTGAGAGAACAAGAGAGAACCTATTAATGAACCTTTGGGGGGCACCATCTCATCTACACACCATTGAATTTGATTGCATCTTTAACTTTGAATTCAATGCAGATCTTTTAAATTCAGAATGCTTAATTTGGTTATGTTATTTTATTACAGTATAATGACAACAACAACAACAACAAAAGAAATAGAGAATAAACCTACTTCTTTATTCTAATGAAGGTCTCTGCTGCCTCCTAGTTACATCAATAAAAGATTTCCATAGTGGGGTGCCTGTGGTGAGGTAGTGCATAGCTAATGATCTCTGCATGGGGTTAGTGAATAGCTCCGAGCTCCGACTCCCAAGCCTATCTACACAATACAAACAAATGGTTATATACAGTAACACATATGGGATCGTTGGCTTGTAAGCAGAGTGGAAATGTTTATGGTGCTGTAAGGTTATAATGTCTGGAAACTTCTTTTTTTAAAGATTCTCATAAGGTTATAAATGGAACCAGGTAAGCTGCTTTAAATAACAATTTTCGAAGGTTGTGTAAAGAACCATAGAGTACAAGGTTTTTAAATCTGGTTTAACAGCCATATTATTTTGTAAAAATGTCCTAGGTTTTATTATAGTGTTTATTAACTAGATGAATCGGGTGTACTAGCTCTGAAATGGCTGGAGGTCCCTAAGGAGACAATTGGGAAATTCTGACTTACTCAACAGTGACACAGAGACATACACACATTTTTCTCAACACACCATCACAGGCAACAGTCATTTATGACATGAAAGAGCATAGCACAACAGATTAGATCAACTTGACTGACACTGTCACTCACGGTGACACAAAAAAAAAAGATCTGTGCTTAAACCACGCCCCAAAATATTCAAATGAGCTGCCAACCCCTACGTTTTTAATGATCACTAAAAGAGGAAAGGACCCTTTTCTAAAATGCAAAAGAACCACCGAAGGGCTTCAAAGGGTTCTTTGGGTCGGTACGGTTCCACATATGAACCCTCATTTTTTGAGTGTATACTGTTCCTTACTCACAGCTAAACGGATGACACATTTCAGCAGGAAAAAAGAACATTCCACACCTCAATCAATTCTACAGGATTCTACAGGATTCTACAGGATTCTACAGGATTCTACAGGATTCTATAGCATTCTACAGGATTCTACAGGATTCTACAGGATTCTATAGCATTCTTTGTGGTGGGATCCTATATGTTTTGAGGAGGAGGTGAGGAGAGAGGATGTGAGGACTGGACCAATGACCAACAACTAACGACTAACTGAGATAGAACCTAAACCATGCCAACGCATCCAGAGAACAAGTACGCAGGACAAACATGGTTAGCGGCAGGTAGCCTAGTGGCTAGAGCGTTGGGCCAGTAACCAAAAGGTTGCTGGATCAAATCTATTGTTATGCGCCTGAACAAGTCAGTTAACCCACTGTTCCCCCGGTAGGCCGTCATTGTAAATAAACATTTGTTCTTAACTGACTTGCCTAGTTAAATAAATATACAAATAAGAATTGTATATATCAAAATCTCTGAATGAGCATCAACTCACAGGATTTTAAGAAACAATGGTCATAAGATCTGGATGACTCTATGATGTCATCTCCTTGAACAAGAAGAGTCAACATTCTAGAATGAAAAGTACATCTCTTTGAACAAGATGAGTCAACATTCTAGAATGAAAAGTACATCTCTTTGAACAAGATGAGTCAACATTCTAGAATGAAAAGTACATCTCTTTGAACAAGATGAGTCAACATTCTAGAATGAACCGAAACAAGATGAGTCAACATTCTAGAATGAACCGTACATCTCTTTGAACAAGATGAGTCAACATTCTAGAATGAACCGTACATCTCTTTGAACAAGATGAGTCAACATTCTAGAATGAACCGTACATCTCTTTGAACAAGATGAGTCAACATTCTAGAATGAAACATACGTCGGCTGGAACTCGTGCTTTGACACACACAAACACACAACCAAGATCACTTTGGGTAGCTAAGCAACAGGACTCCAGGTGTAGAGGATGCCAACACCATGGCAATGTCACACGGTCTGTCTGACAGGCCGGGATGACAGACTAAAACAGGCCAATCAATGCTCTGTGTTTAATGTTTATTAACTGAAGGAAATGATACGTGTGAAAGAACCTGACGAGCCCGAGGAATAATCAGTCAGACTAACTAAAGGGATGAATATCTATTCAGGCTGTCAGCTTCAGTATTTGTTCCTGACACTCTTTGTTAAATTATTTCTGGCTGTGTCATCTTTTTTTCAGTTGAGTAGGTTTGGCAAAATATAGCTCAATTATTATACATTTTTAAATGTATAAATTTGTATAAATTTGTATTCAACAGCGCGTAAAGAACTTGTACCAAAGATACACAACATATCTATCTACTATATCTATCACAATATATCTATGTACTAGATCTATAACAACATATCTATCTACTATATCTATCACAATATATCTATGTACTATATCTATCACAATATATCTATCTACTATATCTATCACAATATATCTATCTACTATATCTATCACAATATATCTATCTACTATATCTATCACAACATATCTATCTACTATATCTATCACAATATATCTATCTACTATATCTATCACAATATATCTATCTACTATATCTATCACAACATATCTATCTACTATATCTATCACAATATATCTATGTACTATATCTATCAAAATATATCTATCTACTATATCTATCACAATATATCTATGTACTATATCTATCACAATATATCTATCTACTATATCTATCACAATATATCTATGTACTATATCTATCACAATATATCTATCTACTATATCTATCACAATATATCTATGTACTATATCTATCACAATATATCTATCTACTATATCTATCACAATATATCTATCTACTATATCTATCACAATATATCTATCTACTAGATCTATCACAACATATCTATGTACTATATCTATCACAATATATCTATGTACTAGATCTATCACAACATATCTATGTACTATATCTATCACAATATATCTATGTACTAGATCTATAACAACATATCTACTATATCTATCACAATATATCTATGTACTAGATCTATAACAACATATCTACTATATCTATCACAATATATCTATGTACTAGATCTATAACAACATATCTACTATATCTATCACAATATATCTATGTACTAGATCTATAACAACATATCTACTATATCTATCACAATATATCTATGTACTAGATCTATAACAACATATCTACTATATCTATCACAATATATCTATGTACTAGATCTATAACAACATATCTACTATATCTATCACAATATATCTATGTACTAGATCTATAACAACATATCTACTATATCTATCACAATATATCTATGTACTAGATCTATAACAACATATCTACTATATCTATCACAATATATCTATGTACTAGATCTATAACAACACATCTACTATATCTATCACAACATATCTACCTACTATATCTATCACAACATATCTACAATATCTATCACAACATATCTACTATATCTATCATAACATATCTATCTATATCTATCACAACATATCTACTATACCTGTCACAACATATCTACTATATCTATCACTACATATCTACTATATCTATCATAACATATCTACTATATCTATCATAACATATCTACTATATCTATCACAACATATCTACTATATCTATCATAACATATCTACTATATCTATCATAACATATCTACTATATGCATCACAACATATCTATCTATATCTATCATAACATATCTACTATATCTATCATAACATATCTACTATATCTATCATAACATATCTACTATATCTATCATAACATATCTATCTATATCTATCATAACATATCTACTATATGCATCACAACATATCTACTATATCTATCATAACATATCTATCTATATCTATCATAACATATCTATCTATATCTATCATAACATATCTATCTATATCTATCATAACATATCTACTATATCTATCATAACATATCTACTATATCTATCATAACATATCTATCTATATCTATCATAACATATCTATCTATATCTATCATAACATATCTATCTATATCTATCATAACATATCTATCTATATCTATCATAACATATCTACTATATCTATCATAACATATCTATCTATATCTATCATAACATATCTACTATATCTATCATAACATATCTATCTATATCTATCATAACATATCTACTATATGCATCACAACATATCTACTATATCTATCATAACATATCTACTATATCTATCATAACATATCTATCTATATCTATCATAACATATCTATCTATATCTATCATAACATATCTATCTATATCTATCATAACATATCTACTATATCTATCATAACATATCTATCTATATCTATCATAACATATCTATCTATATCTATCATAACATATATACTATATCTATCATAACATATCTACTATATCTATCACAACATATCTATCTATATCTATCACAACATATCTACTATATCTATCATAACATATCTATCTATATCTATCATAACATATCTACTATATCTATCATAACATATCTATCTATATCTATCATAACATATCTACTATATCTATCATAACATATCTATCTATATCTATCATAACATATCTACTATATCTATCATAACATATCTATCTATATCTATCACAACATATCTACTATATCTATCATAACATATCTATCTATATCTATCATAACATATCTACTATATCTATCATAACATATCTATCTATATCTATCATAACATATCTACTATATCTATCATAACATATCTATCTATATCTATCATAACATATCTACTATATCTATCATAACATATCTATCTATATCTATCATAACATATCTACTATATCTATCATAACATATCTATCTATATCTATCATAACATATCTACTATATCTATCATAACATATCTATCTATATCTATCATAACATATCTACTATATCTATCATAACATATCTATCTATATCTATCATAACATATCTACTATATCTATCATAACATATCTATCTATATCTATCATAACATATCTACTATATCTATCATAACATATCTATCTATATCTATCATAACATATCTACTATATCTATCATAACATATCTATCTATATCTATCATAACATATCTACTATATCTATCATAACATATCTATCTATATCTATCATAACATATCTACTATATGCATCACAACATATCTATCTATATCTATCATAACATATCTACTATATCTATCATAACATATCTACTATATCTATCATAACATATCTACTATATCTATCATAACATATCTACTATATCTATCATAACATATCTATCTATATCTATCATAACATATCTATCTATATCTATCATAACATATCTACTATATCTATCATAACATATCTATCTATATCTATCATAACATATCTATCTATATCTATCATAACATATCTATCTATATCTATCATAACATATCTATCTATATCTATCATAACATATCTACTATATCTATCATAACATATCTACTATATCTATCATAACATATCTACTATATCTATCATAACATATCTATCTATATCTATCATAACATATCTACTATATCTATCATAACATATCTACTATATCTATCATAACATATCTATCTATATCTATCATAACATATCTATCTATATCTATCATAACATATCTATCTATATCTATCATAACATATCTACTATATCTATCATAACATATCTATCTATATCTATCATAACATACAACGGATAGCTCAATTATTTCATAAAGAAATAATTGGTTCCTAAACTCTGTCCTAAATTGTAGCCTACTCCCGACATGGAACCCACCTTTTGACCAGGGCCCATAGGGGTGTTAAGTAGTGCACTACGTAGGGAATAGGGGCCACTCGGGATTTAGGCCGTGAGAAACCTTAACAGTGAGACAAACTTGGATGAAAATTGGAGTTTTATATGCAGGCGCAAACACACACACACACACACACACACACACACACACACACACACACACACACACACACACACAAACAAATTAAATACTTTATTTGAATCCACCAATCAAATCACACTCAAACAGCTAGGCCGCCCACGACAGCTGAAACACAACATTACCTAGCAATTGCTTTCCCGTAGGTCTTTGGTCAGGCCTGCAATCTGGATGCCATGTGCTGGAAGCCTGTCAACGTGACAAAGACTTACAAATATCAGCTCCGCCGGCTTGCACCTTCACCCAAGGCTGTCCTAGCACGCCACTAATGGCTGGTATTTATACAGCTTCTCTGTAAAGGCCTGCTCCATGTAGTCGGGATGCTGTTCCATGTAAAGGCCTGCTCCATGTAGTCGGGATGCTGTTCTCTGTAAAGGCCTGCTCCATGTAGTCGGGATGCTGTTTTCTGTATGTAAAGGCCTGCTCCATGTAGTCGGGATGCTGTTTTCTGTATGTAAAGGCCTGCTCCATGTAGTCGGGATGCTGCTCTCTGTAAAGGCCTGCTCCATGTAGTCGGGATGCTGTTTTCTGTATGTAAAGGCCTGCTCCATGTAGTCGGGATGCTGTTCTCTGTAAAGGCCTGCTCCATGTAGTCGGGATGCTGTTCTCTGTAAAGGCCTGCTCCATGTAGTCGGGATGCTGTTCCATGTAAAGGCCTGCTCCATGTAGTCGGGATGCTGTTCTCTGTAAAGGCCTGCTCCATGTAGTCGGGATGCTGTTCTCTGTAAAGGCCTGCTCCATGTAGTCGGGATGCTGTTCTCTGTAAAGGCCTGCTCCATGTAGTCGGGATGCTGTTCTCTGTAAAGGCCTGCTCCATGTAGTCGGGATGCTGTTCTCTGTAAAGGCCTGCTCCATGTAGTCGGGATGCTGTTCTCTGTAAAGGCCTGCTCCATGTAGTCGGGATGCTGTTCCATGTAAAGGCCTGCTCCATGTAGTCGGGATGCTGTTCTCTGTAAAGGCCTGCTCCATGTAGTCGGGATGCTGTTTTCTGTATGTAAAGGCCTGCTCCATGTAGTCGGGATGCTGTTCTCTGTAAAGGCCTGCTCCATGTAGTCGGGATGCTGTTTTCTGTATGTAAAGGCCTGCTCCATGTAGTCGGGATGCTGTTTTCTGTATGTAAAGGCCTGCTCCATGTAGTCGGGATGCTGTTTTCTGTATGTAAAGGCCTGCTCCATGTAGTCGGGATGCTGTTCCATGTAAAGGCCTGCTCCATGTAGTCGGGATGCTGTTCTCTGTAAAGGCCTGCTCCATGTAGTCGGGATGCTGTTCTCTGTAAAGGCCTGCTCCATGTAGTCGGGATGCTGTTCCATGTAAAGGCCTGCTCCATGTAGTCGGGATGCTGTTCTCTGTAAAGGCCTGCTCCATGTAGTCGGGATGCTGTTTTCTGTATGTAAAGGCCTGCTCCATGTAGTCGGGATGCTGTTCTCTGTAAAGGCCTGCTCCATGTAGTCGGGATGCTGTTCTCTGTAAAGGCCTGCTCCATGTAGTCGGGATGCTGTTCCATGTAAAGGCCTGCTCCATGTAGTCGGGATGCTGTTCTCTGTAAAGGCCTGCTCCATGTAGTCGGGATGCTGTTCTCTGTAAAGGCCTGCTCCATGTAGTCGGGATGCTATTCTCTGTAAAGGCCTGCTCCATGTAGTCGGGATGCTGTTCTCTGTAAAGGCCTGCTCCATGTAGTCGGGATGCTGTTCTCTGTAAAGGCCTGCTCCATGTAGTCGGGATGCTGTTCCATGTAAAGGCCTGCTCCATGTAGTCGGGATGCTGTTTTCTGTATGTAAAGGCCTGCTCCATGTAGTCGGGATGCTGTTTTCTGTATGTAAAGGCCTGCTCCATGTAGTCGGGATGCTGTTTTCTGTATGTAAAGGCCTGCTCCATGTAGTCGGGATGCTGTTCCATGTAAAGGCCTGCTCCATGTAGTCGGGATGCTGTTCTCTGTAAAGGCCTGCTCCATGTAGTCGGGATGCTGTTCTCTGTAAAGGCCTGCTCCATGTAGTCGGGATGCTGTTCCATGTAAAGGCCTGCTCCATGTAGTCGGGATGCTGTTCTCTGTAAAGGCCTGCTCCATGTAGTCGGGATGCTGTTTTCTGTATGTAAAGGCCTGCTCCATGTAGTCGGGATGCTGTTCTCTGTAAAGGCCTGCTCCATGTAGTCGGGATGCTGTTCTCTGTAAAGGCCTGCTCCATGTAGTCGGGATGCTGTTCCATGTAAAGGCCTGCTCCATGTAGTCGGGATGCTGTTCTCTGTAAAGGCCTGCTCCATGTAGTCGGGATGCTGTTCTCTGTAAAGGCCTGCTCCATGTAGTCGGGATGCTATTCTCTGTAAAGGCCTGCTCCATGTAGTCGGGATGCTGTTCTCTGTAAAGGCCTGCTCCATGTAGTCGGGATGCTGTTCTCTGTAAAGGCCTGCTCCATGTAGTCGGGATGCTGTTCCATGTAAAGGCCTGCTCCATGTAGTCGGGATGCTGTTCTCTGTAAAGGCCTGCTCCATGTAGTCGGGATGCTGTTCTCTGTAAAGGCCTGCTCCATGTAGTCGGGATGCTGTTCCATGTAAAGGCCTGCTCCATGTAGTCGGGATGCTGTTCTCTTTAAAGGCTTGCTCCATGTAGTCGGGATGCTGTTTTCTGTATGTAAAGGCCTGCTCCATGTAGTCGGGATGCTGTTCTCTGTAAAGGCCTGCTCCATGTAGTCGGGATGCTGTTCTCTGTAAAGGCCTGCTCCATGTAGTCGGGATGCTGTCTTCTGTAAAGGCCTGCTCCATGTAGTCGGGATGCTGTTCTCTGTAAAGGCCTGCTCCATGTAGTCGGGATGCTGTTCTCTTTAAAGGCTTGCTCCATGTAGTCGGGATGCTGTTCTCTTTAAAGGCCTGCTCCATGTAGTCGGGATGCTGTTCTCTTTAAAGGCTTGCTCCATGTAGTCGGGATGCTGTTCTCTGTATGTAAAGGCCTGCTCCATGTAGTCGGGATGCTGTTCTCTGTAAAGGCCTGCTCCATGTAGTCGGGATGCTGTTCTCTGTAAAGGCCTGCTCCATGTAGTCGGGATGCTGTTCTCTGTAAAGGCCTGCTCCATGTAGTCGGGATGCTGTTCTCTGTAAAGGCCTGCTCCATGTAGTCGGGATGCTGTTCCATGTAAAGGCCTGCTCCATGTAGTCAGGATGCTGTTTAGTTCATGAGACATTCTTCACCCACATTAAATAACTACCACACTTACTTGATTTGGAGAAGCTAAGCCATACATCACATGACTACAAAAACACATTGATTGGGTGGAGGGGGTGACTCTTCATCAGAAAATCAGTCGGAGGACCATGGCGGAGAATATGAGCAGCATCGCTGAGCCCATAGTTCATAGGCCCATAGCGCCCATAGTTCATAGGCCCATAAAGCCCATAGTTCATAGGCCCATAGCGCCCA
The DNA here is from genome assembly GCF_018296145.1 of Oncorhynchus tshawytscha. Classification (NCBI taxonomy): domain Eukaryota; kingdom Metazoa; phylum Chordata; class Actinopteri; order Salmoniformes; family Salmonidae; genus Oncorhynchus; species Oncorhynchus tshawytscha. The sequence continues at coordinate 42,606,483 of NC_056453.1, forward strand.
TAGTTCATAGGCCCATAAAGCCCATAGTTCATAGGCCCATAAAGCCCATAGTTCATAGGCCCATAAAGCCCATAGTTCATAGGCCCATAGCGCCCATAGTTCATAGGCCCATAGCGCCCATAGTTCATAGGCCCATAAAGCCCATAGTTCATAGGCGCATAAAGCCCACAGTTCATAGGTCCATAAAGCCCATAGTTCATAGGCCCATAAAGCCCATAGTTCATAGGGCCATAAAGCCCATAGTTCATAGGCCCATAGTTCATCAGGACAACATTGACCCCAAGAGACACATGCAAGAAGGGGTGTGTTATGATGAGCCTCTGTTGGCTGCCATGGACAAAGAGCAATATTTGTTGTTGTATGTATCCTAAATATATATATATATATTTCATTCTCATGATTATTGGCCATCAATATAGGATAAGAAGAGGCTGGGAATTCCCTGACACACACACATACACACACACAATTCCCTGACACACACACAAACAGGGAATAGACAGGGAATAGACAGGGAATAGATAGGGAATAGAAAGTCAGGGAATGGACAGCCAGGGAATAGACCGGGACTAGTCAGCAAGGGAATAGACAGGGAATAGACAGGGAATAGACAGGGAATAGACAGTCAGGGAAGAGACAGGGAATAGACAGTCAGGGAAGAGACAGGGAAAAGACAGGGAATAGACAGGGAATAGACAGGGAATAGACAGGGAATAGACAGCCAGGGAAGAGTCAGCCACACTCTGACACACACTCCGACTCACACTCCGAAACACACTCCGACTCACACTCCGACACACACACTGACACACACACTGACACACACTCCGACACACTCCGACACACACACTGTCACACACACTGACACACACACTGACACACACTCCGACACACACACTAACACACACACTGACACACACACTGACACACACACCGACACACACAATAACACACACTCCGACACACACAATAACACACACACTGACACACACACTGAAACACACACTGACACACACACTGACACACACACTGACACACACACTGACACACACTCCGACACACACACTAACACACACATTGACACACACTCCGACACACACTGACACACACACTGACACACACTCCGACACACACTGACACACACTCTGACACACACACTGACACACACACCGACACACACTCCGACACACTCCGAAACACACACTAACACACACACTGACACACACACTGACACACACACTGACACACACACTGACACACACTCTGACACACACTCTGACACACACTCTGACACACACACTAACACACACACTGACACACACACTGACACACACACTGACACACACTCTGACACACACTCCGACACACACAATAACACACACTCCGACACACACAATAACACACACACTGACACACACACTGAAACACACACTGATACACACACTAACACACACACTGACACACACACTGACACACACACTGACACACACACTGACACACACACTGACACACACTCTGACACACACTCTGACACACACTCCGACACACACAATAACACACACTCCGACACACACAATAACACACACACTGACACACACACTGAAACACACACTGACACACACACTAACACACACACTGACACACACACTGACACACACACTGACACACACTCTGACACACACTCCGACACACACAATAACACACACTCCGACACACACAATAACACACACACTGACACACACACTGAAACACACACTGATACACACACTAACACACACACTGACACACACACTGACACACACACTGACACACACACTGACACACACTCTGACACACACTCTGACACACACTCTGACACACACGCTAGCCTACATGTTGAAGATAAGCCTGTGTCTGTCAGAGCCACTCCAGAGCCATTCAGAGGAACCCCAACGGTAGACTGTTCCTGAGAGCCTTGCCTGGTAATAAACACGACAGAGAAGTTGCATTTTCCATCACACACACACACACACCCTTGCCGCCCTCAATAGGAATAATTTCCCCTCTGATTTCAGCTTCTTAAGCTCCAACCATATCATCAATGCAACAGTGGAAGAAAATGGAGTTGACAGACTATTCCCTGGCTGTGTATGTTTCTGTAAGCAGAAACTATAGGCAGAACACATAAACATGGCTGTACATATAGCAATGACTAGTTAACCTGTTTTGATGATGACATGACATATAATGACAGGTTGTGATATATCTTTACAGTGCGACTCTCTTTGAAAAAACCCTGGTGTTATCCAGAACATAAAAGGGTTCTTTGGCTGCCCCCAATAGGATAACCCTTTGAAGAACCTTTTTGGTACCAGGTAGAACCTTTTGGTACCAGGTAGAACCTTTTTGTACCAGGTAGAACCTTTTTGGTACCAGGTAGAACCTTTTGAAGAACCCTTTCGGGATCCATGTAGATCCATTTGTAGGGTTTTACATGGATCCCAAAGGGGTTCTCCAATGGGGACAAAAAAGGGTTCTCCTATGGGGACAAAAAAGGGGTTCTCCTATGGGGACAAAAAAGGGTTCTCCTATGGGGATAGTCGAAGAACAATTTTGGAACTCTTTTTATCCAAGAGTGTATGTGACCAAATAAGGGATAGGGATTGTTGTAATTTATGTAATTGTACTTAAGCAGATAACTATGCTACCAGGCTGCCATACAGGCTGTTTCTTAACAGTTACAAACGTATATTCACTGGTAAATGTGTCTGCAGCCAGTCTTGCTGATAGCTGTCCTTTAATCTGTGAGTGCTTTCACTCTGTTGTTTGGAGTGTACGTAGAGTACGGAAATGTATAGCAGATATCAGTCCTACAATCAACCACCTGCGCTGCACTACTGATTTCCTGATGACAGTACTACATACACCCTGCTATAGACCAGGCTGAGAATGACGATGTTAGAACGATACAACAGCGTGATGCTTTTTACCTCCTCCACACACTCTGACACACACTCTGACACACACACTCTGACACACACACACACACTCACACACACTCTGACACACACTCTGACACACACTCTGACACACACTCTGATACACACACTCTGACACACACTCTGACACACACACTCTGACACACACACTCTGATACACACACGCTGACACACACTCTGACACACACTCTGATACACACACTCTGACACACACTCTGACACACACTCTGACACACACTCTGATACACACACTCTGACACACACACACTGACACACACTCTGACAAACACACTCTGACACACACACTCTGATACACACACTCTGACACACACACTCTGACACACACACTGACACACACTCTGATACACACACTCTGACACACACTCTGACACACACACTCTGACACACACACTCTGATACACACACGCTGACACACACTCTGACACACACTCTGATACACACACTCTGACACACACTCTGACACACACTCTGACACACACTCTGATACACACACTCTGACACACACACACTGACACACACTCTGACAAACACACTCTGACACACACACTCTGATACACACACTCTGACACACACACTCTGACACACACACTGACATAAACACACGCACTGACACACACTGACGCACATTGACACACACACTGACACACACTCTGACACACACACTGACACACACACTGACATAAACACACGCACTGACTGACACACACTCTGACACACACTGACACATACACTCCGACACACACACTGACACACATTGACACACACACTGACACACACACTCTGACACACACTCTGACACACTCTGACACACACACTGACATAAACTCTGACACACACACACTTACACACTCTGACATATACACATGGACACACACACACACACACACAGAGACACACACACACAGAGACACACTGACACACTGACACACACACTCTGAAGCACACTGACATGCGCACAGACACACACACTCTGACACATTGACGCACACACACACATTGACACACACTGACACACACACCACTGACACACACATACTCTGACACACACTGACACACATTGACACACACACTGACACACACACTCTGACACACACACTGACACACACACTGACACACACACTGACATAAACACACACACTGACACACACTGACGCACATTGACACACACACTGACACACACACTCTGACACACACACTGACACACACGCTGACATAAACACACGCACTGACACACACTGACGCACATTGACACACACACTGACACACACACTCTGACACACACACTGACACACACACTGACATAAACACACGCACTGACTGACACACACTCTGACACACACTGACACATACACTCCGACACACACACTGACACACATTGACACACACACTGACACACACACTCTGACACACACTCTGACACACTCTGACACACACACTGACATAAACTCTGACACACACACTGACACACACACACTTACACACTCTGACATATACACACGGACACACACACACACACACACACAGAGACACACACACACAGAGACACACTGACACACTGACACACACACTCTGAAGCACACTGACATGCGCACAGACACACACACTCTGACACATTGACGCACACACACACATTGACACACACTGACACACACACCACTGACACACACATACTCTGACACACACACACACACACTTTCTTTCTGTTCCTGTTCCCAAGAAAGCTAAGGTAACTGAGCTAAACGACTACCGCCCCGTAGCACTCACTTCCGTCATCATGAAGTGCTTTGAGAGACTAGTCAAGGACCATATCACCTCCACCCTACCTGACACCCTAGACCCACTCCAATTTGCTTACCGCCCAAATAGGTCCACAGACGATGCAATCTCAACCACACTGCACACTGCCCTAACCCATCTGGACAAGAGGAATACCTATGTGAGAATGCTGTTCATCGACTACAGCTCGGCATTCAACACCATAGTACCCTCCAAGCTCGTCATCAAGCTCGAGACCCTGGGTCTCGACCCCGCCCTGTGCAACTGGGTACTGGACTTCATGACGGGCCGCCCCCAGGTGGTGAGGGTAGGCAACAACATCTCCTCCCCGCTGATCCTCAACACTGGGGCCCCACAAGGGTGCGTTCTGAGCCCTCTCCTGTACTCCCTGTTCACCCACGACTGCGTGGCCACGCACGCCTCCAACTCAATCATCAAGTTTGCGGACGACACAACAGTGGTAGGCTTGATTACCAACAACGACGAGACGGCCTACAGGGAGGAGGTGAGGGCCCTCGGAGTGTGGTGTCAGGAAAATAACCTCACACTCAATGTCAACAAAACTAAGGAGATGATTGTGGACTTCAGGAAACAGCAGAGGGAACACCCCCCTATCCACATCGATCGAACAGTAGTGGAGAGGGTAGCAAGTTTTAAGTTCCTCGGCATACACATCACAGACAAACTGAATTGGTCCACTCACACAGACAGCATCGTGAAGAAGGCGCAGCAGCGCCTCTTCAACCTCAGGAGGCTGAAGAAATTCGGCTTGTCACCAAAAGCACTCACAAACTTCTACAGATGCACAATCGAGAGCATCCTGGCGGGCTGTATTACCGCCTGGTACGGCAACTGCTCCGCCCTCAACCGTAAGGCTCTCCAGAGGGTAGTGAGGTCTGCACAACGCATCACCGGGGCAAACTACCTGCCCTCCAGGACACCTACACCACCCGATGTTACAGGAAGGCCATAAAGATCATCAAGGACATCAACCACCCGAGCCACTGTCTGTTCACCCCGCTATCATCCAGAAGGCGAGGTCAGTACAGGTGCATCAAAGCTGGGACCGAGAGACTGAAAAACAGCTTCTATCTCAAGGCCATCAGACTGTTAAACAGCCACCACTAACATTGAGTGGCAGCTGCCAACAGACTGACACTGACTCAACTCCAGCCACTTTAATAATGGGAATTGATGGGAAATGATGTAAATATATCACTAGCCACTTTAAACAATGCTACCTTATATGTTACTTACCCTACATTATTCATCTCATATGCATACGTGTATACTGTACTCTATATCATCGACTGCATCCTTATGTAATACATGTATCACTAGCCACTTTAACTATGCCACTTTGTTTACATACTCATCTCATATGTATATACTGTATTCGATACCATCTACTGTATCTTGCTGCTCTGTACCATTACTCATTCATATATCCTTATGTACATATTCTTTATCCCCTTACACTGTGTATAAGACAGTAGTTTTGGAATTGTTAGTTAGATTACTTGTTGGTTATTAGTGCATTGTCGGAACTAGAAGCACAAGCATTTCGCTACACTCGCATTAACATCTGCTAACCATGTGTATGTGACAAATACAATTTGATTTGATTTGATTTCTCCACCTCTCTGACACAGCAGTCAAACACTCACCAAAGCATTTTCAAAGGATGTGGACTGTAAATAGTCAACCATTATAATGTTTGGCATGATTTGAGGGAATAATGGTAGTTATGGCAACGATGACAGTTGTGAGTTAATAAAATATGTTTGAAATTGTAATCATCTGTTCACTCACAGACGTAACAGGATGGCTTCACGAATATATCAGACTGTCTACTCCTCCGTTGCTTTATAACAAAACAATTAAAGTTAAATTAAATTAAATTAAAAACAAACATCTTGCCCTTCCTTCCTTTTACCTTTAAAAGCTTTGCTTTTCAGAGTATATTTTTATTTTTATATTTAGCCAATTTTGCTGGAGATGTTTTTCTAATTATCATATATATTAGTCCCAGAACTGGTTCTTAACATCTGGTTTCACCTTTCATACAGTTGAAGTCTGAAGTTTACATACACCTTAGCCAAATACATTTAAACCCAGTTTTTTTACAATTCCTGACATTTAATCTCCGTAAAAATTCCCTGTCTTGGGTCAGTTATGATCCCATCTTTATTTTAAGAATGTGAGAAGTCAGGATAATATTTGAGAGAATTTTTTTATAACTGATTTTATTTTTTCATCAAATTCCCAGTGGGTCAGAAGTTCACATACACTCAATTAGTATTTGGTAGCATTGCCTTTAAAATGTTTAATTTGGGTCAAACGTTTCGGGTAGCCTTCCACAAGCTTCCCACAATAAGTTGGGTGATTTGTGGCCCATTCCTCCTGACAGAGCTGGTGTAACTGAGTTTTGTAGGCCTCTGAGGCTTGTAGGCCTCCTTGTTCGCACACGCATTTTCAGTTCTGCCCACACATTTTCTATGGGATTGAGGTCAGGGCTTTGTGATGGCCACTCCAATACCTTGAATTTGTTGTCCTTAAGCCATTTTGTCACAACTTTGGAGGTACAACTTTGAGGTATGCTTGAGGTCATTATCCATTCTTGTCCATTGTCCAGTTGTCCCGTGCTTCACGGTTGGGATGGTGTTCTTCGGCTTGCAAGCCTCCCCCTTTTTCCTCCAAACATAACGATGGTCATTATGGCCAAACAGTTCTATTTTTGTTTCATCAGACCAGAGGACATTTATCAAAAAGAACGATCTTTTGTCCCCATGTGCAGTTGCAAACCGTAGTCTGGCTTTTGTATGGTGGTTTTGGAGAAGTGGCTTCTTCCTTGCTGAGTGGCCTGTTATGTCAATATAGGACTCGTTTTACTGTGGATATAGATACTTTTGTACCTGTTTTCTCCAGCATCTTCACAAGGTCCTTTTCTGTTGTTCTGGGATTGATTTGCACTTTTCGCACCAAAGTACGTTCATCTCTAGGAGACAGAATGAGTCTCCTTCCTGAGCGGTGTGACGGCTGCGTGGTCCCATGGTGTTTATACTTGCGCAATATTGTTTGTACAGATGAACGTGGTACCTTCAGGCATTTGGAAATTGATCCCAAGGATGAACCAGCCTTGTGTAGGTCTACAATTATTTTTCTGAGGTCTTGGCTGATTTATTTTGATTTCCCCATGATGTCAAGCAAAAATGCACTGAGTTTGAAGGTTGGCCTTAAAATACATTGACAGGTACACCTCCAATTGACTCAAATTATGTCAATTATCCTATCAGAAGCTTCTAAAGCCCTGACATCTGGAATTCTGGAATATTCCAAGCTGTTTAACAGTCAACTTCGTGTATGTACATATCTGACTCACTGGAATTGTGATAGTGTGAATTATAGGTGAAATATTCTGTCTGTAAACAATTGTTGGGTTAATACCTTGAGTCATGCACAAAGTAGATGTCCTAACCGACTTGCCAAAACTATAGTTTGTTAACAAGACATTTGTGGATTGGTTGAAAAATGAGTTTGAATGATTTCAACCTAATTGTTCGTAAACTTCCGACTTCAACTGTACATAGTGCTCTACTTTTGAACAGAGCCCTAAATGGGCACTAAATAGGGAATAGGGTGGCATTTGGGATGTCATTTAATCATTAGATTCAGTAACTTATCTTCTTTTCACAAGAGAGAGAGAGAGAGAGAGAGGGAGAGACAGAGAGACAGAGAGACAGAGAGAGAGAGAGGGAGAGAGAGAGACAGAGAGACAGAGAGAGAGAGAGAGAGAGAGAGACAGAGACAGAGAGACAGAGAGAGAGAGAGAGAGGGAGGGAGAGAGAGAGAGACAGAGAGACGGAGAGAGAGGAGACAGATAGAGACAGAGAGAGAAAGAGAGAGAGAGAGAGAGAGGGAGACAGATAGAGACAGAGAGAGAAAGAGAGAGAGAGAAGTCTGAGTCGTTAATTAAAAAAATATATATATTTTATATATCTAGAAACGTTGAGTCACTATTTTTACCGTAGTCGCTCAATCTGATCTGGATCCTGTTCCTATCTATATGTAAAAGACAAATACGGACCTGTTGTTGTTTTCAAATTAGGGTGTGGGCTTTTTTTAATGATGCCAGCCTTAAAGTAAAGTCAGGTTGGTTCTATAAAAACACCTTATTGAAGGAGAAGAGTGTTCTTTAACAGGTTCTGACAGGAGCTTAATCTGCCACTGAGAGTTGTTCAAGGGCAGAACGACAGATTTTTTTTTTCTTCACCTTGTCAGCTCGGGGATTTGATCTAGCAACTTTCCGGTTACTGGCCCAACGCTCTACCTGCCGCCATGTGTTCCTAATAATAGTCCAGACAGCACTGAGGGGATTCTGGGAGGTGGAGTCTGTAGTGGAGTATTTCACCGCAGGCAGGAACAATGGAGAACAACCCAAGCCTGTATGAGATACTACACGTATTGCTTAATTC
>NC_056453.1:42620732-42628232 GCF_018296145.1 Oncorhynchus tshawytscha
CAAGGCTTTGACCGAGCATCTGTTTGCCAATTCTCGTGAGTGCCTGCAAAGGAGAAGAGGCTGGGTTGTTGTTTTAGATGCATGGAATCGATCGGTTAGAGAGGATTTACCTGAGTAGATTAGAGTTAGGAGCAGCTGGAGAGAGAGACAGAAAGGAAGGAGGGAGAGAGACATGGAGAGAGAGAGAGAGAGAGAGAGAGAGAGAGAGAGAGAGAGAGAGAAAAGAGAGCAAGTGAAAGCGAGAGAGAGAGAGAAAGAGAGCGAGTAGGGGAGAGAGAGAGAGAGACAGAGAGAGAGAGATGGGGAGAGAGAGAGATGGGGGAGAGAGAGAGAGAGAGAGCAAGAGAGAGAAAGAGAGCGAGAGAGAGAGAGTGAGAGAGCAAAAGAGAAAGAGAGAGAGTTTGATCACTACAACTTCTCTCTCCTCCAGTCTTGTTTGTTTTCTGAGCATTAGTAATTAGTGCCACACAGACAATCTCACCGTGGCGGACCAAGAACCCAAAGACACAACTACAGCAGCAGTGCCAGTCACAAACAAAAAGCTTGTGAAGGGTCACACACACAAACGCACACACTCTCAAACCAATTGTTAAGTGGTGCACAGACAACTCAGACAACGAGGTCAATGAAAAACACTGTGTATCTATGCCGTCCCTACAATTTCAAAGTGAAATCCTGTGGAATTACCAACGAATCTGCCAGTCAAGCTGCCACATGGAAAGTTGTCATTGTACAAACACAAGTTCCTGTTTTTTAGTATGCAGCTTACATCGTGTTTGAGTTGGTAAATCTACATGAAAAAGGTACATGGTGTTGCCATAGATTTTCAAGATGATTTCAGTCAAAACTATAACTAGGCCATTCAGGGGCATTCAATGTCGTCTTGGTAAGCAACTCCAGGGTATATTTGTTCTTGTGTTTTTAAGTTATTGTAGTTATTGTAGTTTAGGGCGGGGCGGGGCGGGGCAGGGCAGGGGTGGGGCAGGGCAGGGGCAGGGTGGGGTGGGGCAGGGCGGGGTGGGGCAGGCAGCGTAATACAATCAGTTTTCTCCTATCACAGCCATTAAACTCTATAACTGTTTTAAAGTCACCATTGTCCTCATGATGAAATCCCTGAGCAGTTTCCTTCCTCTCCGGCAACTGAGTTTGGAAGGACACCTGTATCTTTTGTAATGACTGGGTGTGTTGACACACCATCCAAAGTGTAATTAATAACATCATGCTCAAAGAGATATTCAATGTCTGTTTGTTTTTGTACCCATCTACCAATAGGTGCCCTTCTTTGCAGGTCATTGGAAAAACCTCCCTGGTCTTTGTGGTTGAAACTGTGTTTGAAATTCACTGCTTGACTTTACAGATAACTGTATGTGTGGGGAACAAAGATGAGGAAGTCATTAAAATAATTATGTTAAACACTATCATTTCATACAGAGTGAGTCCATGAAACGTATTATGAGACGTGTACATGTTTACTCCTGAACTAATTTAGTTTAATTAATAACAAAGGGGTTGTAAACTTATTGACTCAAGACATTTCAGCTTTTCATTTAACAAAAAAGAAAAATTATAATTCCACTTTGACATTGTGGGCTATTGTGAGTAAGACAGTGACACAAAATCTAAATGTAATCCATTTCAAATTCAGTGTGTGTGTGTGTGTGTGTGTGTGTGTTTGTGTGTGTTGTGTGGTGTGTGTGTGCCCTGCAGCAGGCAGTGGTTCAGATACAAGACATAACGTCCCAGTTTGACCCCAGCAGAGAGGTTATGATCAGTTTGACCCCAGCAGAGAGGTTATGATCAGTTTGACCCCAGCAGAGAGGTTATGATCAGTTTGACCCCAGCAGAGAGATTATGATCAGTTTGACCCCAGCAGAGAGGTTATGATCAGTTTGACCCCAGCAGAGAGGTTATGATCAGTTTGGCCCCAGCAGAGAGGTTATGATCAGTTTGACCCCAGCAGAGAGGTTATGATCAGTTTGACCCCAGCAGAGAGGTTATGATCAGTTCGACCCCAGCAGAGAGGTTATGATCAGTTTGACCCCAGCAGAGAGGTTATGATCAGTTTGACCCCAGCAGAGAGGTTATGATCAGTTCGACCCCAGCAGAGAGGTTATGATCAGTTCGACCCCAGCAGAGAGGTTATGATCAGTTTGACCCCAGCAGAGAGGTTATGATCAGTTTGACCGCAGCAGAGAGGTTATGATCAGTTCGACCCCAGCAGAGAGGTTATGATCAGTTTGACCCCAGTAGAGAGGTTATGATCAGTTTGACCCCAGCAGAGAGGTTATGATCAGTTCGACCCCAGCAGAGAGGTTATGATCAGTTACTATAGTAACGCTGTTCAACTCTCTAATATTTAATCTTACACTTTGACTGACGCCTCGTCCCACTGGTAACATGCAGGATTTGACAGACAGCAGCTGTTTTTACTCTGTTGTACAGCAGAGGTTCTGTACTGAATGATAATGTATGCCTTGTGAGAGAGGCAGAGGTACTGTACTGAACGATAATGCAGGCCTTGTGAGAGAGGCAGAGGTACTGTACTGAACGATAATGTAGGCCTTGTGAGAGAGGCAGAGGTACTGTACTGAACGATAATGTAGGCCTTGTGAGAGAGGCAGAGGTACTGTACTGAACGATAATGCAGGCCTTGTGAGAGAGGCAGAGGTACTGTACTGAACGATAATGCAGGCCTTGTGAGAGAGGCAGAGGTACTGTACTGAACGATAATGTAGGCCTTGTGAGAGAGGCAGAGGTACTGTACTGAACGATAATGTAGGCCTTGTGAGAGAGGCAGAGGAACTGTACTGAACGATAATGTAGGCCTTGTGAGAGAGGCAGAGGTACTGTACTGAACGATAATGAAAATGGCCTAACAAACAGTATAGTTAATCACTGTCACACCAAACACACGTAGCACACGCACACGCACACACACACGCACACACACACACACACACACACGCACACGCACGCACGCACGCACGCACGCACGCACACACGCACACGCGCACACGCACACACGCACACACGCACACACGCACACACGCACGCGCACGCGCACGCACACGCAGACACACACACACACACACACACACACACACACACACACACACACACACACACACACACACACACACACACACACACACACACACTAATAGAGTGGTGTGCTGTAGGTCAGGGATCGATAATAGGCTCTTTAGAATGTATTTCCAACCGAAGGGTGAAAGTACTTTTAACAGAAGAATGAGAGGGTTGGAGAGGTGGGGGGAACCCCAACTCTCTAGGGAAGGTTAGGTCATTCCTTACAGGGAGTTAATTTCAACCCACACACACAGAGACACTGAGACACACACACACACTGAGACACACACACACACATACAGACACTGAGACAAACACACACTAAGACACACACACACACACAGAGACACACACACACTGAGACACACACACACACACTGAGACACACACACACACACACACAGAGACACTGAGACACACACACACACACACACACAGAGACACTGAGACACACACACACTGAGACACTCACACACACACACAGAGACACACACACACACACACACAGACACTGAGACACACACACACACAGAGACACACACACCCACACACACACACACACATACAGAATATGCATTAGTATGAAACTGCACTCCAGTTGAGTGATGTGGAAGGAACACACGCAGGTGTTGCACCTGGGGTCAAAACCCCACTTCTCCATCTTACATGATGCAACTCTTCTTCCTGTGTGTGACATCACATCAGCACCCCCCCCCCTCATTCGTCAAGGCGTCGGTACAAGCGTGAAATGCATCGGGGGCCAGAACGGCCTGCCTCCATGCTGTCTGCCTGTCTGTCTATCTTCCTACCCGTTTTCCTGCCTGCCTGTCTGTCTCCCTGTCTGTCTTCCTGTCTGCCTGTCTGTCTCCCTGTCTGTCTTCCTGTCTGCCTGTCTGTCTTCCTGTCTGCCTGTCTGTCTGCCTGTCTGTCTCCCTGTCTGTCTTCCTGCCTGCCTGTCTGTCTCCCTGTCTGTCTTCCTGTCTGCCTGTCTGTCTTCCTGTCTGCCTGTCTGTCTGTCTGTCTTCCTTCCTAACCGTCTGCCTGCTTGCCTGTCTGAACTTTGAACTCTGAACTGAATCAGAGGCAGATGCATACGTCCATCCGTCATCCCCGTTCACAATGCCCTAGCAAAATAGCAACCAACCCGAAGGTCAAAGCACTCACTGTTCCCCTAGTAGACGGTTGTCAAAGCACTCACTGTTCCCCTAGTAGACGGTTGTCAAAGCACTCACTGTTCCCCTAGTAGACGGTTGTCAAAGCACTCACTGTTCCCCTAGTGGACGGTTGTCAAAGCACTCACAGTTCCCCTAGTGGACCGTTGTCAAAGCACTCACTGTTCCCCTAGTGGACGGTTGTCAAAGCACTCACTGTTCCCCTAGTGGACGGTTGTCAAAGCACTCACTGTTCCCCTAGTAGACGGTTGTCAAAGCACTCACTGTTCCCCTAGTAGACGGTTGTCAAAGCACTCACTGTTCCCCTAGTAGACGGTTGTCAAAGCACTCACTGTTCCCCTAGTAGACGGTTGTCAAAGCACTCACTGTTCCCCTAGTAGACGGTTGTCAAAGCACTCACTGTTCCCCTAGTAGACGGTTGTCAAAGCACTCACTGTTCCCCTAGTAGACGGTTGTCAAAGCACTCACTGTTCCCCTAGTAGACGGTTGTCAAAGCACTCACTGTTCCCCTAGTAGACGGTTGTCAAAGCACTCACTGTTTCCCCTAGTAGACGGTTGTCAAAGCACTCACTGTTTCCCTAGTAGACAGTTGTCAAAGCACTCACTGTTTCCCCTAGTAGACGGTTGTCAAAGCACTCACTGTTCCCCTAGTAGACGGTTGTCAAAGCACTCACTGTTCCCCTAGTAGACGGTTGTCAAAGCACTCACTGTTCCCCTAGTGGACGGTTGTCAAAGCACTCACAGTTCCCCTAGTGGACCGTTGTCAAAGCACTCACTGTTCCCCTAGTGGACGGTTGTCAAAGCACTCACTGTTCCCCTAGTGGACGGTTGTCAAAGCACTCACTGTTCCCCTAGTAGACGGTTGTCAAAGCACTCACTGTTCCCCTAGTAGACGGTTGTCAAAGCACTCACTGTTCCCCTAGTAGACGGTTGTCAAAGCACTCACTGTTCCCCTAGTAGACGGTTGTCAAAGCACTCACTGTTCCCCTAGTAGACGGTTGTCAAAGCACTCACTGTTCCCCTAGTAGACGGTTGTCAAAGCACTCACTGTTCCCCTAGTAGACGGTTGTCAAAGCACTCACTGTTCCCCTAGTAGACGGTTGTCAAAGCACTCACTGTTCCCCTAGTAGACGGTTGTCAAAGCACTCACTGTTCCCTAGTAGACGGTTGTCAAAGCACTCACTGTTCCCCTAGTAGACGGTTGTCAAAGCACTCACTGTTTCCCTAGTAGACGGTTGTCAAAGCACTCACTGTTTCCCCTAGTAGACAGTTGTCAAAGCACTCACTGTTTCCCCTAGTAGACGGTTGTCAAAGCACTCACTGTTCCCCTAGTAGACGGTTGTCAAAGCACTCACTGCTGCCCCTAGTGGGTCAAAGCACTCACTGTTTCCCCTAGTGGACAGTTGTCAAAGCACTCAGTGTTTCCCCTAGTGGACGGTTTCCAACGTCATCTCCCAACGTCCTCAGACACGAACGACCTGGTTAACTTTCCTACCGACTCCACCAATCTTTTTTATTGATTTATTTTTTATTTCACCTTTATTTAACAAGGTAGGCAAGTTGAGAACAAGATCTCATTTGCAATTGCGACCTGGCCAAGATAAAGCAAAGCAGTTCGACACATACAACGACACAGAGTTACACATGGAGTAAAACAAACATACAGTCAATAATACAGTAGAAAAAAAGAAAACAAAGTCTATATACAGTGTTTGCAAATGAGGTCAAATAAGGGAGTTAATTAAGCTTCCCCCTACTTTTTCTGAAATTCTGTTAAAAATCGCGCAACATTTTGGCGTCCTGCTACTCAGGCCAGGAATATAGTATATGCATATGATTAGTATGTGTGGATAGAAAACACTCAGACGTTTCCAAAACTGTTTAAATCACGGCTGTGACTATAACAGAACGTCTGTTTCATCGAAAAGCGCAGGAAAATCTGATCACTGGAGATGGAAAAAAAGTATCCATGCGCCACTCCCATGAATTGTTAAAGGTGAACCGTAATATATTAGGCCAAGCTTGCAGTACCTACAGCTACCACAGGATCTATAGAGTCTCCTCATTTGAATCTGAATTGATTCTTGGTAGATCCGCCCAAAGGGAACCGATTCTCTCCGACCACCAACCCGAGGCATTGTCTGTCTTTTTCTCCGGACATTTTTCCACACGGCAGGCTATCGAATTTACATCGCCTCCTGATGATTTTTATAGCTTATTAACGTGTAGTTATACCTAAAGTTGCATTAGAAAGGTATTTCGAAGTGTTTTGTAAAAGTTTATCGTCGAATTTTTAACTTTTAAAAAATGACGTTACGTTATGAAACGCTCTTTTTTCCGTTTTCCACACAGTCTTCATAGATCGATATCTAGGCTATATATGGACCGATTTAATCCAAAAAAGACCCAGTATTGATTATGGGACATCAAGGTGTGCAAAGAAAGAAGATGGTCAAAGGTAATTAATGTTTTATATTTTATTGTGCGGTTTGTGTAGCGCCGACTATGCTAATTCTTTTGTTTACATCCCCTACGGGTCTTTTGGGGTGTTGCATGCTATCAGATAATAGCTTCTCATGCTTTCGCCGAAAAGCATTTTAAAAATCTGACACGGTGGCTAGATTCACAATGACTGTAGCTTTATTTTAATACCAAACATGTGTATTTTAATGAACGTTTGCGTTTTAACTAATACCATTAGCATATAGCGTCGCGCATGTGCATTTCTAGAGCTCTAGGTGAGACGTCTGCGTCTCAAGTAAGCTCAAGAGGTTATTAAGGCAATAAATAGGCCATGGTGGTGAAGTAATTACAATATAGCAATTAAACACTGGGATGGTAGATGTGCAGAAGATGAATGTGCAAATAGAGATACTGTGTTGCAAAAGGAGCTAAATAAATAAATACAGTATGGGGATGAGGTAGATAGATGGGCTGTATACAGATGGGTTATGAACAGGTGTAGTGATCTGTGAGCTGCTCTGACAGCTGGTTCTTAAAGCTAGTGAGGGAGATGGGAATCTCCAGCTTCAGTGATTTTTGCAGTTCATTCCAGTCATTGGCAGCAGAGAACTGGAAGGAAAGGTGACCAAAGGAGGAATTGGCTTTGGGGGTGACCAGTGAGATATACCTGCTGGAGCGTATGCTACGATGGGGTGCTGCTATAGTGACTAGCGAGCTGAGATAAGGCAGGGCTTTACCTAGCAGAGACTTGTAGATAACCTGTAGCCAGTGGGCCAGC
>NC_056453.1:42630732-42660732 GCF_018296145.1 Oncorhynchus tshawytscha
CGGTGTGTGTGTGAGTGAGTGAGAGCTCTTAGAAATGTCTTAGAAATGTCCTTGTTTTTGAAAGTAAAGCACATTTTTGTCCATTAAAATAACATTAAATTGATCAGAAATACAGTGTAGACATTGTTAATGTTGTACATGACTATTGTAGCTGGAAAAGGCTGATTGTTTACTGTTGCAAAGAAAAAGCCATATCTCAGACTGGCCAATAAAAAGAAAAGATTAAGATGGGCAAAATAACACAGACACTGGACAGAGGAACTCTGCCTAGAAAGGCCAACATCCCGGAGTCACCTCTTCACTGTTGACGTTGAGACTGGTGTTTTGTGGTTACTATTTAATGAAGCTGCCAGTTGAGGACTTGTGTGGCATCTGTTTCTCAAACTAGACACTCTAATGTACTTGTCCTCTTGCTCAGTTGTGCACCGGGACCTCCCACTCCTCTTTCTATTCTGGTTAGGGCCAGTTTGTTCTGTTCTGGTAAGGGAGTAGTACACAGCATTGTACGAGATCTTAAGTTTCTTGGCAATTTCTCAAATAGCTTTCTTTTCTCAGAACAAGAATAGACTGACGAGTTTCAGAAGAAAGTTCTTTGTTTCTGGCCATTTTTAGCCTGTAATTAATTGAACCCACAAATGCTGATGCTCCAGATACTCAACTAGTCTAAAGAAAGACAGTTTTATTGCTTATTTAATCAGCACAACAGTTTTCAGCTGTGCTAACATAGTTGCAAAAGGGTTTTCTAATGATCAGTTAGCCTTTTAAAATGATAAACGTGGATTAGCTAACACAACGTGCCATTGGAACACAGGAGTGATGGTTGCTGATAATGGGCCTCTGGACGCCTATGTAGATATTCCATAAAGAAATCAGCCATTTCCAGCTACAATAGTCATTTACCACATTAACAATGTCTACACTGTATTTCTGATCAATTTGATGTTATTTTAATGGACAAAAATGTGCTTCTCTTTCTATTTCTATGTGACCCCAAACTTTTGAACGATATTGTATGTTTTATCAGTTGCTGGCTCCTGTTTGTGTGCTAACGGCAGCCAAGTGAAACACAGGAGAATATCAACACAGGACTAGTCAACAGTAACAGGAGAATATCAACACAGGACTAGTCAACAGTAACAGGAGAATATCAACACAGGACTAGTCAACAGTAACAGGAGAATATCAACACAGGACTAGTCAACAGTAACAGGGAATATCAACACAGGACTAGTCAACAGGAGAATATCAACACAGGACTAGTCAACAGGAGAATATCAACACAGGACTAGTCAACAGTAACAGGAGAATATCAACACAGGACTAGTCAACAGTAACAGGAGAATATCAACACAGGACTAGTCAACAGTAACAGGAGAATATCAACACAGGACTAGTCAACAGTAACAGGAGAATATCAACACAGGACTAGTCAACAGTAACAGGAGAATATCAACACAGGACTAGTCAACAGGAGAATATCAACACAGGACTAGTCAACAGTAACAGGAGAATATCAACACAGGACTAGTCAACAGTAACAGGAGAATATCAACACAGGAGTAGTCAACAGTAACAGGAGAATATCAACACAGGACTAGTCAACAGGAGAATATCAACACAGGACTAGTCAACAGTAACAGGAGAATATCAACACAGGACTTGTCAACAGTAACAGGAGAACAAGAGCCCCACTTGGTAGTCAGACCCCTGTAGACAAAGGCAGGGGCTTTAAACAATGACCCGTCATGGACTCATGACACCAGACAGGACTATGAAGTCCACTATATATACAGACAGGACTATGAGGTCCACTATATATATACAGAGACCAGACAGGACTATGAGGTCCACTATATATACAGACAGGACTATGAGGTCCACTATATATACAGACAGGACTATGAAGTCCACTATATATACAGACAGGACTATGAGGTCCACTATATATATACAGAGACCAGACAGGACTATGAGGTCCACTATATATACAGACAGGACTACGAGGTCCACTATATATATACAGAGACCAGACAGGACTATGAGGTCCACTATATATACAGACAGGACTATGAGGTCCACTATATATACAGACAGGACTATGAGGTCCACTATATATATATAGAGACCAGACAGGACTATGAGGTCCACTATATATACAGAGACCAGACAGGACTATGAGGTCCACTATATATACAGACAGGACTACGAGGTCCACTATATATACAGACAGGACTACAAGGTCCACTATATATACAGAGACCAGACAGGACTACGAGGTCCAATATATATACAGAAACCAGACAGGACTATGAGGTCCACTTAATATACACTATATCAAATCAAATGTATTTATATAGCCCTTCATCCATCAGCTGATATCTCAAAGTGCTGTACAGAAACCCAGCCTAAAACCCCAAACAGCAAGCAATGCAGGTGTAGAAGCACGGTGGCTTTGAAAATCTCCCTAGAAAGGCCAAAACCTAGGAAGAAACCTCGAGAGGAACCAGGCTATGTGGGGTGGCCAGTCCTCTTCTGGCTGTGCCTGGTGGAGATTATAACAGAACATGGCCAAGATGTTCAAATGTTCATAAATGACTAGCAGGAAGGAGCTGAGCATGAAGGAGTTGAGCATGAAGGAGTTGAGCATGAAGGAGTTGAGCACGAAGGAGTTGAGCAGGTTGCGGGTAAATACTGTCCAAACACCAACTAACATACAACATGAACCTCTCTCTCTTTTTTATTTACAGAGCCACTGAAATGAAAAAATGTAATATAGAGTTAGCTTTCCTTATTAAGTTTTGCTAGTGATGTGACAAAGTTATTCTTACCAAGCCACTAGCTTTGGTATCTATCGCTTACAGGATGTGAACTGGGAGGACAGGGTGCACATGCTATATTCATTTTTTTAAGGGTTACAGTATTAACTATTAGGGTGAGATACAGTATTAACTATTAGTGTGAGTTACAGTATTAACTATTAGTGTGAGTTACAGTATTAACTATAGGGTGAGTTACAGTATTAACTATTAGTGTGAGTTACAGTATTAACTATTAGTGTGAGTTACAGTATTAACTATAGGGGTGAGTTACAGTATTAACTATTAGTGTGAGTTACAGTATTAACTATAGGGGTGAGTTACAGTATTAACTATTAGGGTGAGATACAGTATTAACTATTAGTGTGAGTTACAGTATTAACTATTAGTGTGAGTTACAGTATTAACTATAGGGGTGAGTTACAGTATTAACTATTAGTGTGAGTTACAGTATTAACTATTAGTGTGAGTTACAGTATTAACTATAGGGGTGAGTTACAGTATTAACTATTAGGGTGAGATACAGTATTAACTATTAGTGTGAGTTACAGTATTAACTATTAGTGTGAGTTACAGTATTAACTATTAGTGTGAGTTACAGTATTAACTATTAGGTGAGATACAGTATTAACTATTAGTGTGAGTTACAGTATTAACTATTAGGTGAGATACAGTATTAACTATTAGTGTGAGTTACAGTATTAACTATTAGTGTGAGTTACAGTATTAACTATTAGTGTGAGTTACAGTATTAACTATTAGTGTGAGTTACAGTATTAACTATTAGTGTGAGTTACAGTATTAACTATAGGGGTGGGTTACAGTATTAACTATTAATGTGAGTTACAGTATTAACTATTAGTGTGAGTTACAGTATTAACTATTAGTGTGAGTTACAGTATTAACTATAGGGGTGAGTTACAGTATTAACTATTAATGTGAGTTACAGTATTAACTATTAGTGTGAGTTACAGTATTAACTATTAATGTGAGTTACAGTATTAACTATTAGGGTGAGTTACAGTATTAACTATAGGGGTGAGTTACAGTATTAACTATTAATGTGAGTTACAGTATTAACTATTAGGGTGAGTTACAGTATTAACTATAGGGGTGAGTTACAGTATTAACTATTAATGTGAGTTACAGTATTAACTATTAGTGTGAGTTACAGTATTAACTATTAGTGTGAGTTACAGTATTAACTATTAGTGTGAGTTACAGTATTAACTATAGGGGTGAGTTACAGTATTAACTATAGGGTGAGTTACAGTATTAACTATTAGTGTGAGTTACAGTATTAACTATAGGGGTGAGTTACAGTATTAACTATTAGGTGAGATACAGTATTAACTATTAGTGTGAGTTACAGTATTAACTATTAATGTGAGTTACAGTATTAACTATTAGTGTGAGTTACAGTATTAACTATTAGTGTGAGTTACAGTATTAACTATTAGGTGAGATACAGTATTAACTATAGGGGCGAGTTACAGTATTAACTATTAGTGTGAGTTACAGTATTAACTATTAGGTGAGATACAGTATTAACTATTAGTGTGAGTTACAGTATTAACTATTAATGTGAGTTACAGTATTAACTATTAGGGTGAGATACAGTATTAACTATTAGTGTGAGTTACAGTATTAACTATTAATGTGAGTTACAGTATTAACTATTAGGTGAGATACAGTATTAACTATTAGTGTGAGTTACAGTATTAACTATTAGTGTGAGTTACAGTATTAACTATAGGGGTGAGTTACAGTATTAACTATTAGTGTGAGTTACAGTATTAACTATTAGTGTGAGTTACAGTATTAACTATAGGGGTGAGTTACAGTATTAACTATTAGTGTGAGTTACAGTATTAACTATAGGGGTGAGTTACAGTATTAACTATTAGGGTGAGATACAGTATTAACTATTAGTGTGAGTTACAGTATTAACTATTAGTGTGAGTTACAGTATTAACTATAGGGGTGAGTTACAGTATTAACTATTAGTGTGAGTTACAGTATTAACTATTAGTGTGAGTTACAGTATTAACTATAGGGTGAGTTACAGTATTAACTATTAGGTGAGATACAGTATTAACTATTAGTGAGTTACAGTATTAACTATTAGTGTGAGTTACAGTATTAACTATTAGTGTGAGTTACAGTATTAACTATTAGGGTGAGATACAGTATTAACTATTAGTGTGAGTTACAGTATTAACTATTAGGGTGAGATACAGTATTAACTATTAGTGTGAGTTACAGTATTAACTATTAGTGTGAGTTACAGTATTAACTATTAGTGTGAGTTACAGTATTAACTATTAGTGTGAGTTACAGTATTAACTATTAGTGTGAGTTACAGTATTAACTATAGGGGTGGGTTACAGTATTAACTATTAATGTGAGTTACAGTATTAACTATTAGTGTGAGTTACAGTATTAACTATTAGTGTGAGTTACAGTATTAACTATAGGGGTGAGTTACAGTATTAACTATTAATGTGAGTTACAGTATTAACTATTAGTGTGAGTTACAGTATTAACTATTAATGTGAGTTACAGTATTAACTATTAGGTGAGTTACAGTATTAACTATAGGGGTGAGTTACAGTATTAACTATTAATGTGAGTTACAGTATTAACTATTAGGGTGAGTTACAGTATTAACTATAGGGGTGAGTTACAGTATTAACTATTAATGTGAGTTACAGTATTAACTATTAGTGTGAGTTACAGTATTAACTATTAGTGTGAGTTACAGTATTAACTATTAGTGTGAGTTACAGTATTAACTATAGGGGTGAGTTACAGTATTAACTATAGGGGTGAGTTACAGTATTAACTATTAGTGTGAGTTACAGTATTAACTATAGGGGTGAGTTACAGTATTAACTATTAGGGTGAGATACAGTATTAACTATTAGTGTGAGTTACAGTATTAACTATTAATGTGAGTTACAGTATTAACTATTAGTGTGAGTTACAGTATTAACTATTAGTGTGAGTTACAGTATTAACTATTAGGGTGAGATACAGTATTAACTATAGGGGCGAGTTACAGTATTAACTATTAGTGTGAGTTACAGTATTAACTATTAGGGTGAGATACAGTATTAACTATTAGTGTGAGTTACAGTATTAACTATTAATGTGAGTTACAGTATTAACTATTAGGTGAGATACAGTATTAACTATTAGTGTGAGTTACAGTATTAACTATTAGTGTGAGTTACAGTATTAACTATTAATGTGAGTTACAGTATTAACTATTAATGTGAGTTACAGTATTAACTATTAGTGTGAGTTACAGTATTAACTATAGGGGTGAGTTACAGTATTAACTATTAATGTGAGTTACAGTATTAACTATTAATGTGAGTTACAGTATTAACTATTAGTGTGAGTTACAGTATTAACTATAGGGGTGAGTTACAGTATTAACTATTAGTGTGAGTTACAGTATTAACTATTAGTGTGAGTTACAGTATTAACTATTAATGTGAGTTACAGTATTAACTATTAATGTGAGTTACAGTATTAACTATTAGTGTGAGTTACAGTATTAACTATAGGGGCGAGTTACAGTATTAACTATTAGGGTGAGATACAGTATTAACTATAGGGGCGAGTTACAGTATTAACTATTAGGTGGGTTACATTATTAACTCTTTGGTGGGGATATGTTTGGTAGTTAAGCCTCAACCCACAACATGAAAAAGACAGACTGACTTTCTTTACTTCTCGCCCACCATCCATGAAGCTCCACCCATCCATGAAGCTTCACCCATCCATCAGAGGAAAGATGTAGCTCCACCCATCCATCAGAGGGAAGATGTAGCTCCACCCATCCATCAGAGGGAAGATGTAGCTCCACCCATCCATCAGAGAGAAGATAAAGCTCCACCCATCCATCAGAGAGAAGATGAAGCTCCACCCATCCATCAGAGAGAAGATGAAGCTCCACCCATCCATCAGAGAGAAGATGAAGCTCCACCCATCCATCAGAGAGAAGATGAAGCTCCACCCATCCATCAGAGAGAAGATGAAGCTCCACCCATCCATCAGAGAGAAGATGAAGCTCCACCCATCCATCAGAGAGAAGATGAAGCTCCACCCATCCATCAGAGAGAAGATGAAGCTCCACCCATCCATCAGAGAGAAGATGAAGCTCCACCCATCCATCAGAGAGAAGATGAAGCTCCACCCATCCATCAGAGAGAAGATGAAGCTCCACCCATCCATCAGAGAGAAGATGAAGCTCCACCCATCCATGGACAGGCAGTTAGGCATCAGAGGGTAGATGAAGCTCCACCCATCCATGGACAGGCAGTTAGGAATCAGAGGGAAGATGAAGCTCCACCCATCCATCAGAGGGAAGATGTAGCTCCACCCATCCATCAGAGGGTAGATGTAGCTCCACCCATCCATCAGAGGGTAGATGTAGCTCCACCCATCCATGGACAGGCAGTTAGGAATCAGAGGGAAGATGAAGCTCCACCCATCCATGGACAGGCAGTTAGGAATCAGAGGGAAGATGAAGCTCCACCCATCCATCAGAGGGAAGATGTAGCTCCACCCATCCATGGACAGGCAGTTAGGAATCAGAGGGAAGATGAAGCTCCACCCATCCATCAGAGGGAAGATGAAGCTCCACCCATCCATGGACAGGCAGTTAGGAATCAGAGGGAGGGCTCCGTTGACTTGATACGCTGAGACGTTTTCCCTTTAAACGATGCTACAGCAGGCATGAGAGGTAATCCTCAGGAGTTAAACGAAGGGAGAGGAGGAGGCAGACTCCTCTGGGCTTTTTATTTATTTTCCCATCACATGGGGTTGGGGTGACTGTAGGCTGTAGTAATATTATGGGCCTGGAGTCAACTAAAGTTATGCTGTGGTAAATGCACTTGACAGAACTTCAGCTCAACTTCTACACAGTTAAAATGAGAAAACACTTTCTGCAGAGCTACAATGACAGCAGGAACAATATACAACTTAAATGTACCTGACACACAAAACTTTAGCTCAACTTTTGAAACCAACAACTAAATTACAAAAACAAAAATATACAACTTTTTCAACAACTGCACATTTTTTTAAATTAAAGTTAAAAAAAATGTAATAAAAAAATAAATGTTTTACAAACATTACCAGTAAGTGACAATGTAACTTTGTAGATTAAATCTGAGGCTAGGATTAGAAAGTTTCCTGACCTTTACCGTGATCTTATCTTAACTTAACTTAACTTATCTTATCTTAACTTATTTTATCTTATCTTAACTTATCTTCTTGTCTTAACTTATTTTATCTTATCTTATCTTAACTTATTTTATCTTATCTTAACTTATCTTCTTGTCTTAACTTATCTTAACTTATATTATCTTATCTCACACCACAGCGTCGTGACAAATCAAATGTTATTGGTCACACATGGTTAGCAGATGTTAATGGGACTGAAGAGAAATGCTTGTGCTTCTAGTTCCGACTGTGCAGTATCTAACAAGTAATCTAACAATTCTCCAATAACTACATAATACACATACATCTAAAGGGGTGAATGAGAATATGTACACATAAATATATGGATGAGCGATAGCCGAGCAGCACAGGCAATATGCAATAGATGGTATAAAATACAGTATGTACAATGTGATATGAGTAACGCAAGATTATTTGAAGTGGTATTGTTTAAAGTGACTAGTGATTAATTTATTAAAGTGTCCAGTGATTGGGTCTCAATGTAGGCAGCAGCATCTCTGTGTTAGTGATGGCTGTTTAGAAGTCTGATGGCTTGAGATAGAAGCTGTTTTTCAGTCTTTCGATCCCAGCTTTGATGCACCTATACTGACCTCGCCTTCTGGATGGTAACGGTGTGAACAGGCAGTGGCTTGGGTGGCTGTTGTCTTTGATGATCTTTTTGGCCTTCCTGTGACATCAGATGCTGTAGGTGTCATGGAGGGCAGGTAGTTTGTCCCCGATGATGCGTTGTGCGGACCTCACTACCCTCTGGAGAGCCTTACGGTTGAGGGCATTGCAGTTGCCGTACCAGGCTGTGAAATAGTTCATTCTGTCTATTTGACTGTGTTTCACATTGGCGATAACAAACAAACCTTTTCGAGAGGTTTCTCAAGAGACAATCCTGTTGTGTAAACGTGCGAAATTCTCACATTTCGACCACACCTCGTGAGGTTACGCATGACACTCGCCCGACAGCTGCCCCCTCCCAGCAGGACAGTGAAAACAGACTGGTCTCGTTGAACTCAACACTCCTACAGTATATATGGTAAAAGCAGAGCAATGTTTTTGAAAACAGTTGAAATGTATAGACATTTCCTTATATTTGAGACTTGTTTTATTTATTTTTTACCTGAAATTTCAGTAACAGCATCATTTTACCAGATGCACTGAGTCACGAAACTGGAAGCCTTTTCCAGTTACAATATATATATATATATATATATATATTTTTTTTTTTTTTACAAATGTTAATACTATGGCAAAATGTTGAGATATGCAAGTCAAATTAAAGTGGGTCAAAAAAGTATTTAGTCAGCCACCAATTGTGCAAGTTCTCCCACATAAAAAAGATGAGAGAGGCCTGTAATTTTCATCATATGTTTTCTAATTTAAAAAAAAAGTTATTTACACTTTATTTATCTAGGCAAGTCAGTTAAGAACAAATTCTTATTTTACAATGACGGCATATCCCGGGCCAAACCCGTACGACGCTGAGCCAATTGTGCGCCGCCCTGTGGGACTCCCGATCACGGCCTGTTGTGATACAGCCCAGGATCAAACCAGAGTATGTAGGGACGCCTCTGTTACTGATATGCAGTACCTCAGATCGCTGAACCACTCGATAGCCAAACTCCTGGCATTAAGGAGGATGAAAACATTAAAATCCTGTCAAACAAATCATGAGCCTAAACAACAGTACTTCTCCCACCTCTCCCCTTCACCCCCCTCTCCCCGTAAATCCCTGCCACTTCTACCTCTCCACCACCTCTCCTCTCAACACCCCCGCCTCACACTGTGAGTTGACAGCAAAAACCGGTGGCAACAGACAGAGCAGAGGACAAAGAAAACCCTCACCAGTTTCCACCCAGTCCACACCCCTCCCCCACAGCATGTCATTGACAGCTCCACCACAAGCCATTAACTATGTCTCAAAAGGCCTCCTATTGTTTCTACACTACACTACCTCTGAGGGCAATCTGGGGCTGAGCCAAGTGACCCCTCCTCTCAAACCCACTCATAAACATCTCCTCTCTACTCAACCATTCCATTTATTCCTCTGTCATCACCTTCTCCAGGTTCCATTTATTCCTCTGGCATCACCCTCTTCAGGTTCCATTTATTCCTCTGTCATCACCTTCTCCAGGTTCCATTTATTTCTCTGTCATCACCCTCTTCAGGCTCCATTTATTCCTCTGTCATCACCTTCTCCAGGTTCCATTTATTCCTTTGTCATCACCTTCTCCAGGTTCCATTTATTCCTCTGTCATCGCCCTCTTCAGGTTCCATTTATTCCTCTGTCATCACCTTCTCCAGGTTCCATTCATTCCTCTGTCTTCGCCCTCTTCAGGTTCCATTTATTCCTCTGTCATCACCCTCTCCAGGTTCCATTTATTCCTCTGTCATCACCCTCTCCAGGTTCCATTTATTCCTCTGTCATCACCCTCTTCAGGTTCCATTTATTCCTCTGTCATCACCCTCTCCAGGTTCCATTTATTCCTCTGTCATCGCACTCTTCAGGTTCCCTTTGAATCTGGATCTTTAAGAAAGGAGGACAGGAATTGTTGGAGGGAATGGGGGAGCGAGGGAGGGGGTGAGAGAGGGTGAGAGGGAGGCAGAGAGAGAGGGAGGGAGGGAGGAGGCAGGGAGAGAGAGAGAGAGAGTGGGAGGGGAGAGGGAGGCAGAGAGAGAGAGAGTGGGAGGGAGGGAGCAGAGAGAGAGAGTGGGAGGGAGGGAGCAGAGAGAGAGAGGGGAGGGAGGGAGCAGAGAGAGAGAGAGTGGGAGGGAGGAGAGGCAGAGAGAGAGAGTGGGAGGGGGGAGGCAGAGAGAGAGTGGGAGGGAGGGAGGGGAGGGAGAGAGGCAGAGAGAGAGAGTGGGAGGGAGGGAGAGGAGGCAGAGAGAGAGAGTGGGAGGGAGGGAGGGAGGGAGGGAGCAGAGAGAGAGAGGGGAGGGAGGGAGGCAGAGAGAGAGAGTGGGAGGGAGGGAGCAGAGAGAGAGAGAGTGGGAGGGAGGGAGGTTGCGAGGAAGGGAGAGAGGCATCTCACGCATGCTTCCCACTTCTTCAATAAAGTCTTTGATATCATTCAACGAGAGAAAACTTGTTTTCATGTAAATTTGTTCATTGAAAAATACTGCAAAAAAACATCTTAGTTAGTCGCTCAATTTTATCTCCTCTGCAAAAATGTCAAAATGAATGACAGATTTCTTGAGACAGATTCATTCTGATTATTTTGAGAAAGTGTTATGACATCTGAAAATGGAAAAAAAATTAAAAAATGTATCAAGCGAAAGTCTTTAATTAAGGGAGTATGCAAACACAATCGTTCGGTTCACTAGCCAAGTTAGCCAAGGCGCCAGCCAAACTGAATCATTTTGACACCTTTATTAAACACCTCTTGTGGCCTCTTGGTCCCTGGTCAAAAGTAGTGTACTGTAGCAACATTCCCATTTCCTGTTAGCTCTAATCAGCTAGGCCAATCGGCCTGAGGACTGTGTACGATCGATCTTATCTTATTTTGATTGGCTGAGCGCTGCTTTGTTAAAGATAGGACTGACTTCCTCTCCACACAGCAGAGCTCAGTGACAACAACAATACAGGACTGTCGATACATAAAGAACCATTTATCTGAAAGCTCAGACACACCAGTGGTGTTTGCTGGCCCAGAGAACTTAGCACCTCTGAACGTAGTTTGAGAACCGAGTGTGAATCGATTTGACATGAAACATTCGGTGAGATGACCAAGCTACTAGTTTCAAATACTGTAGAGAGAGTTCACTGATCTAATCAAATCAAATCAAATGTATTTATATAGCCCTTCGTACATCAGCTGATATCTCAAAGTGCTGTACAGAAACCCAGCCTAAAACCCCAAACAGCAAACAATGCAGGTGTAGAAGCACGGTGGCTAGGAAAATCTCCCTAGAAAGGCCAAAACCTAGGAAGAAACCTAGAGAGGAACCAGGCTATGTGGGGTGGCCAGTCCTCTTCTGTGCCGGGTGGAGATTATAACAGAACATGGCCAAGATGTTCAAATGTTCATAAATGACCAGCATGGTCCGATAATAATAAGGCAGAACAGTTGAAACTGGAGCAGCAGCACGGCCAGGTGGACTGAGGACAGCAAGGAGTCATCATGTCAGGTAGTCCTGAGGCATGGTCCTAGGGCTCAGGTCCTCCGAGAGAGAGAAAGAAAGAGAGAATTAGAGAGAGCACACTTAATATCACACAGGACACCGAATAGGACAGGAGAAGTACTCCAGATATAACAAACTGACCCTAGCCCCCCGACACATAAACTACTGCAGCATAAATACTGGAGGCTGAGACAGGAGGGGTCAGGAGATACTGTGGCCCCATCTGAGGACATCCCGGACAGGGCCAAACAGGAAGGATATAACCCCACCCACTTTGCCAAAGCACAGCCCCCACACCACTAGAGGATATCTTCAACCACCAACTTACCATCCTGAGACAAGGCTGAGTATAGCCCACAAAGATCTCCGCCATGGCACAACCCAAGGGGAGCGCCAACCCAGACAGGATGACCACATCAGCGAATCAACCCACTCAGGTGACGCACCCCTTCCAGGGACGGCATGAGAGAGCCCCAGTAAGCCAGTGACTCAGTCCCTGTAATAGGGTTAGAGGCAGAGAATCCCAGTGGAAAGAGGGGAACCGGCCAGGCAGAGACAGCAAGGGCGGTTCGTTGCTCCAGAGCCTTTCCGTTCACCTTCACACTCCTGGGCCAGACTACACTCAATCATATGACCCACTGAAGAGATGAGTCTTCAGTAAAGACGTAAAGGTTGAGACCGAGTTTGCGTCTCTGACATGGGTAGGCAGACCGTTCCATAAAAATGGAGCTCTATAGGAGAAAGCCCTGCCTCCAGCTGTTTGCTTAGAAATTCTAGGGACAATTAGGAGGCCTGCGTCTTGTGACCGTAGCGTACGTGTAGGTATGTACGGCAGGACCAAATCAGAGAGATAGGTAGGAGCAAGCCCATGTAATGCTTTGTAGGTTAGCAGTAAAACCTGCTTTGACAAGAAGCCCTTGCTTTGACAGGAAGCTAGTGTAGGGAGGCTAGCACTGGAGTAATATGATCAAATTTTTTGGGTTCTAGTCAGGATTCTAGCAGCCGTATTTAGCACTAATTGAAGTTTATTTAGTGCTTTATCCGGGTAGCCAGAAAGTAGAGCATTGCAGTAGTCTAACCTAGAAGTGACAAAAGCATGGATTAATTTTTCTGCATCATTTTTGGACAGAAAGTTTCTGATTTTTGCAATGTTACTTAGATGGAAAAAAGCTGTCCTTGAAATGGTCTTGATATGTTCTTCAAAAGAGAGATCAGGGTCCAGAGTAACGCCGAGGTCCTTCACAGTTTTATTTGAGACAACTGTACAACCATTAAGATTAATTGTCAGATTCAACAGAAGATCTCTTTGTTTCTTGGGACCTAGAACAAGCATCTCTGTTTTGTCTGAGTTTAAAAGTAGAAAGTTTGCAGCCATCCACTTCCTTATGTCTGAAACACATGCTTCTGATCTAATCTAATCACTCTAGATGAGTATTCAAATCACAGTAGCTCGTAGCTAACAGAGCATTAAAATCACAGTCGCTCATAGCTAACACAACATTAAAATCGCAGTAGCTCACAGAGTTGACAAGTTGACAAGACACAGAGCATTAAATTCACAGTAGCTCACAGAGCATTAAAATCACAGTAGCTCACAGAGCTCTTCAAACACACATCACATGAGCTGGCTGTCTTTTCATGAGAAGGGACAAAATACTCAAATGCTGAGACGAGCAAAAAAAAAAATTCTAGATGAATCCAGCGTCTGTGAAAAGCAAAAATTACTACAATTCTGCCTTCTTTATTTGACGGATAAATAAAGACTGTATTATATTGTAGAGGAACACTTCTTTACAGACTTCTACGCGAATGTATTCAAACATTATCAAGGTTCACAACAGGTCAAAATATCTATTTTTCAATGGAGACCTTACAAGTACTGTGAGTCTCCTACTTAAAACCAGGTTGTTGAAACCAGGGCTCCTCAATTGAAACTAAAAGTTACATATTGGCTCCATTGTAGGGATAAAATGCTAGCATATAACTAAATGTTCAGGGGAAAGATGCTAAGTCTGCTAATTAGGAGATTTAGTGCTGGGATAGGCAGTAAACCAATTACAATAGATAGAGTTAGGTGCTTGAATGAGCCACATTAGAGCAAAGCACACTGGACTGTGAAGGCATTGTTGAAGACCCATTATATGCTGATCCCATCTTTTACCTCACTGTGTGTGTGTGTGTGTGTGTGTGTGTGTGTGTGTGTGTGTGTGTGTGTGTGTGTGTGTGTGTGTGTGTGTGTGTGTGTGTGTGTGTGTGTGTGTGTGTGTGATTAGATACAAGCCTCTAGGGAAGAGGCTTGTAGTATCTAATCAGATCACAAGGTATTGTTTCGTAGGTCATTAACCTTTGGGGGTTCTGGGGGTTCTGGGGGTTAACCCTGAGTTGACAAGTCACCCCTTACCACCCCGCCCTCTTCTCGCTCTACCCCATCCTACCCCTTACCCCCTCCTAGAGTACCTCTTATCTAGTCAAGAAAATGTCCATTTCCTGAAGACAATGCGTGTGCTTGCTCAGCATTCTAAGTGGAACCAGGTTGAATTGTTAGTAGCTAATGTACAATTCAAGCTGAATAAAAGCTGAAAGAGTTTCATGAAGTAAAAGATGGCATCTCATTGTTTTAGTCAATGCCTTGTCTCCTCTCCTACCCCCTCGCTGCTACCCCCTCGCTGTAGCTAGGAGAGGCCCAATACAACCAATCAGAGGAGCTATTAGTGTTGTTCTCTGTCCACACACTCTTTTTTCTCTCTCTCTCTCTCTCTCTGTTCTCTGTTCTCTCTCTGTACTCTCTCATGTTCTCTCTTTCTTTTTTTCTTCAATTCAATTCAATTCAAGGGCTTTATTGGCATGGGAAACATGTGTTAACATTGCCGAAGCAAGTGAGGTAGATAATATATAAAGTGAATATATAAAGTGAAATAAACAATAAAAATTAACAGTAAACATCACACATACAGAAGTTTCAAAACAATAAAGACATTACAAATGTCATATTATATATATACAGTGCCTTGCGATAGTATTCGGCCCCCTTGAATAATAATTGAATAAATTGAATAATTTTGCACGCCCAATTTTTCAGTTTCTGATTTGTTAAAAAAGTTTGAAATATCCAATAAATGTCGTTCCACTTCATGATTGTGTCCCACTTGTTGTTGATTCTTCACAAAAAAATACAGTTTTATATCTTTATGTTTGAAGCCTGAAATGTGGCAAAAGGTCGCAAAGTTCAAGGGGGCCGAATACTTTCGCAAGGCACTGTATATGTTGAAGAGGGTGGGGCTTAAGCTGCATCCCTGTCTAACCCCACGACCCTGTGTGAAGAAATGTGTGTGTTTTTTGCCAATTTTAACCGCACACTTGTTGTTTGTGTACATGGATTTTATAATGTTGTATGTTTTACCCCCAACACCACTTTCCATCAGTTTGTATAGCAGACCCTCATGCCAAATTGAGTCGAAGGCTTTTTTTAAATCAACAAAGCATGAGAAGACTTTGCCTTTGTTTTGGTTTGTTTGGTGGTCAATTAGGGTGTGCAGGGTGAATACATGGTCTGTTGTACGGTAATTTGGTAAAAAGCCAATTTGCCATTTGCTCAGTACACTGTTTTCATTGAGGACGTGTACGAGTCTGCTGTTAATGATGATGCAGAGGATTTTCCCAATGTTACTGTTGACGCATATTCCACGGTAGTTATTGGGGTCAAATTTGTCTCCACTTTTGTGGATTGGGGTGATCAGTCCTTGGTTCCAAATATTGGGGAAGATGCCAGAGCTAAGGATGATGTTAAAGAGTTTTAGTATAGCCAATTGGAATTTGTTGTCTGTATATTTGATCATTTCATTGAGGATACCATCAACACCACAGGCCTTTTGGGGTTGGAGGGTTTTTATTTTGTCCTGTAACTCATTCAATGTAATTGTTCTCTCTCTCTGTCTCTGTTCTAACTCTCTGTTCTGTCTCTGTTCTCTCTCTCTGTTCTGTCTCTGTTCTCTCTCTCTGTTCTGTCTCTGTTCTCTCTCTCTCTCTGTCTCTGTTCTAACTCTCTGTTCTGTCTCTGTTCTCTCTCTCTGTTCTGTCTCTGTTCTCTCTCTCTGTCTCTGTTCTCTCTCTCTCGGTTCTCTCTCTGTACTCTATTCTCTCTCTCTGCTCTCTCTCTCGGTTCTCTCTCTCTCTGTACTCTCATGTTCTCTCTCTCAGTTCTCTCTTCTCTGTTATCTCTCTCCTGGTATCACTCTCCTGGTATCACTCTCCTGGTATCTCTCTCCTGGTATCTCTCTCCTGTTATCTCTCTCCTGTTATCTCTCTCTGTTATCTCTCTCCTGGTATCTCTCTCCTGGTATCTCTCTCCTGTTATCTCTCTCTGTTCTCTCTCTCTGTTATCTCTCTCCTGGTATCTCTCTCCTGGTATCACTCTCCTGGTATCACTCTCCTGGTATCACTCTCCTGGTATCTCTCTCCTGTTCTCTCTCTCTCTCCTGTTCTCTCTCTCTGTTATCTCTCTCTCTGTTATCTCTCTCTGTTCTCTCTCTCTGTTCTCTCTCTCTGTTCTCTCTCTCTGTTCTCTCTCTCTGTTCTCTCTCTCTGTTCTCTCTCTCTGTTATCTCTCTCTGTTTTCTCTCCTCTCTCTGTTATCTCTCTGTTTTCTCTCTCTCTCTCTGTTCTCTCTCTCTGTGTTCTCTCTCTGTTTTCTCTCCTCTCTCTCTGTTCTCTCTCTGTGTTCTCTCTCTGTTCTCTCTCCTCTCTCTCTGTTCTCTCTCTGTGTTCTCTTTCCTGTTCCCTCTCCTCTAATGGCCTCTAGGGACAGAGTGGTTAAGGATCAACATATGGGATCTGCATTAGAAAAGATGTCCCTCAGCATCTCTCTGTTGCTCACAACACACACACACACACACACACACACACACACACACACACACACACACACACACACACACACACACACACACACACACACAACAATGGGAATCCTATGGGAGATCTTGTTTATCCACAGTAAGAAACCACTTTTACCACCATGACACTTGTCAAATTCTCCATTGATATACCTCCGAACAATGTGTGTGTGTGTGTGTGTCCAATTACATGCATATTGATATGCATACTGGGCAATACCCAGACACACACATTTCCATGTATGTACCCTTAACCACTGTCACGTTCGTCATAACGAGGAGACCAGCGTGATAAGAATACATTCTTCTTTATTTACACGAAGAACACTAAACAAACAAACAAACAAACAAACTATAAGACACGAGTGCTGACATGCAACTACACATAGACAATAACCCACCAAAACCAACATGGCAAATGGCAACCTAAATAGGATCCCCAATCAGAGACAACGATAAACAGCTGTCTCTGATTGGGAACCAATTCAGGCCACCATAGACCTACATTTACCTAGACAATACCAAAACCCCATAGATACACAAAAACCTAGACAAGACAAAAACACATACCCACCCTTGTCACACCCTGACCTGACCAAAATAATACAGAAAACATAGATAACTAAGGTCAGGCCGTGACACCCACATAGAGACTAGTAATTCATTCACTCACTCACTGTCCTCACTCTGTCCTCCAGGAAAACAACAGGATGTACTCTGTCCTCACTCTGTCCTCCAGGAAAACAACAGGATGTACTCCCCTCTCTCAGAAGGACATACACACATACAGATGGAGGATCTTAATTTGAGCCGGTTTGCTACAATAGGAAAATGACAGGGAATATGAATTATGAGGTGGATTATAGTTAATGGACACATTTGTAAGGGTAGATACATTTCCAAGGGAAAGTCAAGTCTGAAGATTTCTAACTGGAAATTACAAAACTTCAGAAGCCTTTTGACTAGGTTCCCCTTTGTAAACCTCAAATACAATGTACGTTTTAAATGTCCTGCAATGCAGCAGAGTTATCCAGCAACAGAGTGATCAAATTAAAATCCTACACATGATATACACATTTCTGAGTATTTCTGAGACGTCACTTAGCGATCCGGGGAAGCACTTAGAACATGTCATTAGTTATTTCTCTAACGCAAACTCACTCATTCAAATAAGAAACACATTCATGGAAAGGACAGGCAGGCAGACAGGCAGACAGGCAGACAGACAGACAGACAGACAGACAGACAGACAGACAGACAGACAGACAGACAGACAGACAGACAGACAGACAGACAGACAGGCAGGCAGACAGGCAGGCAGGCAGGCAGACAGGCAAGCAGACAGGCAGACAGGCAGGCAGACAGGCAGACA
The DNA here is from genome assembly GCF_018296145.1 of Oncorhynchus tshawytscha. Taxonomy (NCBI): domain Eukaryota; kingdom Metazoa; phylum Chordata; class Actinopteri; order Salmoniformes; family Salmonidae; genus Oncorhynchus; species Oncorhynchus tshawytscha. The sequence goes on from NC_056453.1 coordinate 42,649,182, forward strand.
GGCAGACGGACAGGCAGGCAGGCAGACAGAGAAAGAAAGAAAGAAAGACCTGGGCCCTAACAGAATAATGGTGTTCCATAAAAGGTCCAGTCTCCAGGACCACAAATACAAATTCCATCAAGACACTGTTGCCCTAGAGCACACAAAAACTATACATTACCTGGCCTAAACATCAGCGCCACAGGTAACTTCCACAAAGCGGAGAGACAAGAGAGAGACAAGGCAAGAAGGGCATTCTATGCCATCAAAAGGAACAAAACATTCTACATACCAATTAGGATCTGGCTAAAAATACTTGAATCAGTCATAGAGCCCATTGCCCTTTACGGTTGTGAGGTCTGGGGTCCGCTCACCAACCAAGGATTCACAAAATGGGACAAACACCAAATTGAGATTCTGCATGCAGAATTCTGCAAAAATATCCTCTGTGTACAATAAAAAACACAGATTCCCGCTAATTATCAAAATCCAGAAAAGAGACGTTATTAAATTCTTCAACCACCAAAAAGGAAGCGATTCCCCAAACTTCCATAACAAAGCCATCACCTACAGAGAGATGAACCTGGAGAAGAGGCCCCTAAGCAAGCTGGTCCTGTGGCTCTGTTCACAAACACAAACAGACCCCTCAGAGCCCCGGGACAGCAATACAATTAGACCCAACCAAATCATGAGAAAACAAAAAGATTATTACTTGACACATTGGAAAGAATTAACAAAAAAACAGAGCAAACTAGAATGCTATTTGGCTCTAAACAGAGAGTACACAGTGGCAGAATACCTGACCACTGTGACTGACCCAAACTTAAGGAAAGCTTTGACTATGTACAGACTCAGTGAGCATTGCCTTGCTATTGAGAAAGGCCGCCGTAGGCAGACATGGCTCTCAAGAGAAGACAGGCTATGTGCACACTGCCCACAAAATGAGGTGGAAACTGAGCTGCACTTCCTAACCTCCTGCCCAATGTATGACCATATTAGAGAGACATATTTCCCTCAGATTACACAGATCCACAAAGAATTTGAAAACAAACCCAATTTTGAGAAACTCCCATATCTACTGGGTGAAATTCCACAGTGTGCCATCACAGCAGCAGGATTTGTGACCTGTTGCCATGAGAAAAGGGCAACCAGTGAAGAACCAGTGAAGAACCAACACCATTGTAAATACAACCCATATTTATGCTTATTTTTTTATTTTATCTTGTGTCCTTTAACCATTTGTACACTGTACACAGCTCCACTTCCTAACCTCAATGTATGACCATATTAGGTTCTACTATTATTTCCCTCAGATTACACAGATTATTTATTTTCCCTTTCATACTTTTGTCTTTGTTCTTTTGAAACTTCTATGAGAATGTTTACTGTTTATTTTTATTGTTAATTTCACCTTTGTATATTATCTATCACTTGCTTTGGAAATCCTAACATACAGTATTTGATATCTCATCTTCCCTATAACTCAAAACATTTCTAGCAGACAACATAAGAAAATTAACAACAATGACAAATGGTTTGATGATGAATGCAAAAACCTAAGAAAGAAATTGAGAAACCTGTCCAACCAAAACCTTAGAGACCCAGAAAACCTGAGTCTACGCCTTCACTATGGTGAATCACTAAAACAATACAGAAATACACCACAGAAGAAGAAGGAACAGCATGTCAGAAATCAGATCAATGTAACTGAAGAATCCATAGAATCTAACCACTTCTGGAGAAATTGAACACACTAAACAAACAACAACATGAAGAATTATCTATCCAAAATGGAGATGTATGGGTAAACCACTTCTCCAATCTGTTTGGCTCTATAACAAAGAATAAAGAGCAAAAACACATACATGATCAAATACAAATCTTATAATCAGCTATTAAAGACGACCAGAACCCACTGGATTCTCCAATTACATTGAATGAACTACAGGACACAATACAAACACTCCAACCCAATAAGGCATAAGGTGTTGATGCTATCCTTAATGAAATGATAAAATATACAAACCACAAATTCCAATTGGCTATACTTCAACTCTTTAACGCCATACTCAGCTCTGACATATTCCCCAATATTTGGAACCAAGGACTGCCCCCCACCCCCAATTCCCCCAACCCCCAATCCACAAAAGTAGAGACAAATTTGACCCCAATAACTACTGTGGGATATGCGTCAACAGCAACCTTGGGAAAATCCTCTGCATTAACATTAATTTCAGACTCATACATTTTTACCGATTTGTACTGTACAACCGACCACGTATTCACCCTGCACACCTTTATTGACTAACAAAGAAAACAAAGAAAAAGTATTCTCATGCCTTGTAGATTTCCTAAAAGCTTTTGACTCAATCTGGCATGAAGGTCTGCTCTACAAATTGATGTAAAGTGGTGTTGTCTGAAAAACATACGACATTATAAAATCCATGTACAGAAACAACAAGTGTGCGGTTAAATTTGGCAAAAAACACACACATTTCTTTCCACATGGCTGTGGGGTGAGACAGGGATGCAGCTTAAGCCCCACCTGTCACGTCCTGACCTTAGTTCCTTTTTTATGTCTCTATTTTAGTTTGATCAGGGTGTGAGTTGTCTGTTTGTTTTAGTTTGGTCAGGGCGTGAGTTGGGGTGGGTTGTCTGTTTGTTTTAGTTTGGTCAGGGCGTGAGTTGTCTGTTTGTTTTAGTTTGGTCAGGGCGTGAGTTGTCTGTTTGTTTTAGTTTGGTCAGGGCGTGAGTTGTCTGTTTGTTTTAGTTTGGTCAGGGCGTGAGTTGTCTGTTTGTTTTAGTTTGGTCAGGGCGTGAGTTGTCTGTTTGTTTTAGTTTGGTCAGGGCGTGAGTTGGGGTGGGTAGTCTGTTTGTTTTAGTTTGGTCAGGGCGTGAGTTGTCTGTTTGTTTTAGTTTGGTCAGGGCGTGAGTTGGGGTGGGTAGTCTGTTTGTTTTAGTATGGTCAGGGCGTGAGTTGGGGTGGTAGTCTGTTTGTTTTAGTTTGGTCAGGGCCTGAGTTGGGGTGGGTAGTCTGTTTGTTTTAGTTTGGTCAGGGCGTGAGTTGGGGTGGGTAGTCTGTTTGTTTTAGTATGGTCAGGGCATGAGTTTGGGTAGTCTGTTTGTTTTAGTATGGTCAGGGCGTGAGTTGGGGTGGGCAGTCTGTTTGTTTTAGTTTGGTCAGAGCGTGAGTTGGGGTGGTAGTCTGTTTGTTTTAGTTTGGTCAGGGCGTGAGTTGGGGTGGGTAGTCTGTTTGTTTTAGTATGGTCAGGGCGTGAGTTGGGGTGGGTAGTCTGTTTGTTTTAGTATGGTCAGGGCGTGAGTTGGGGTGGGTAGTCTGTTTGTTTTAGTTTGGTCAGAGCGTGAGTTGGGGTGGTAGTCTGTTTTAGTATGGTCAGGGCGTGAGTTGGGGTGGTAGTCTGTTTGTTTTAGTTTGGTCAGGGCCTGAGTTGGGGTGGGTAGTCTGTTTGTTTTAGTTTGGTCAGGGCGTGAGTTGGGGTGGGTAGTCTGTTTGTTTTAGTTTGGTCAGGGCGTGAGTTGGGGTGGGTAGTCTGTTTGTTTTAGTATGGTCAGGGCATGAGTTGGGGTGGGTAGTCTGTTTGTTTTAGTATGGTCAGGGCGTGAGTTGGGGTGGGTAGTCTGTTTGTTTTAGTTTGGTCAGGGCGTGAGTTGGGGTGGGTAGTCTGTTTGTTTTAGTATGGTCAGGGTGTGAGTTGGGGTGGGCAGTCTGTTTGTTTTAGTTTGGTCAGAGCGTGAGTTGGGGTGGTAGTCTGTTTGTTTTAGTTTGGTCAGGGCGTGAGTTGGGGTGGGTAGTCTGTTTGTTTTAGTATGGTCAGGGCGTGAGTTGGGGTGGGTAGTCTGTTTGTTTTAGTATGGTCAGGGCGTGAGTTGGGGTGGGTAGTCTGTTTGTTTTAGTTTGGTCAGAGCGTGAGTTGGGGTGGTAGTCTGTTTTAGTATGGTCAGGGCGTGAGTTGGGGTGGTAGTCTGTTTGTTTTAGTTTGGTCAGGGCGTGAGTTGGGGTGGGTAGTCTATGTTCTTTTTTCTATGTTATCTGTTTTGTGTGAGTACCTGACAGAACTGATGCGTTTTGTTCTACTTTTGTTTTTGTTTCAGTGATCCGGTTATAATAAACAACATGGACACTTACCACGCTGCACATTGGTCCGATATTTCCTACTCCTCCTCAGAAGAAGAGAATCGTTACACCACCTTCTTCAACATATACAGAAACAAATTGTTGAAGGCTCTAGAACAGTCTGCAGCATCCTCACCCTACTAGAATATGAAGTCAAATGTTTTACTGTTTGCTGATGATCTGGAGCTTCGGTCCCCAACCAAGGAGGGCCTACAGCAGCAGCACCTAGATCTGCTGCACAGATTCTGTCAGACCTGGTCAGGATTTCCACTCATTCACAAATAGGCAGGAGCAATTAGAAATCAGTCAGATCAAAAAATGTAATCATTCTGAGCTTTTATCAATGCTGGGAGAAATATTTAGATGCTGACCCGTAATTTATTGTTTTAATTGTGTACAAAATACACTAAGCGTACGAAACATTAGGAACACCTTCCTAATATTGATTTTGCACTCTCTTTTGCCCTCAGAGTAGCTTCAATTTGTCAGGGCATGGGCTCCACAAGGTGTTGAAAGCGTTCCACAGGGATGCTGGCCCATGTTGACTCCAATGCTTCCCATCAGTTGTGTCAAGTTGGCTGGATGTCCTTTGGGTGGTGGACCATTTTTGATACACACAGGAAACTATTGAGTGTGAAAAACCCATCAGCGTTGCAGTTCTTAAACACAAACCGGTGCGTCTGGTACCTACTACCATACCCCGTTCAAAATAATTTTAATATTTTGTCTTGCCCATTCACCCTCTGAACGACACACATACACAATCCATGTCTCAATTGTCTCAAGGCTTAAAAATCCTTCTTTAACCCGTCTCCCCCTCCCCTTCATCTACACTGATTGAAGTGGATTTAACAAGTTACATCAATAAGTGTGTAACGGTTCTCTTCTATCTCCTCCTCTGACGAAGAGGTGGAACAAGGATCGGACCAAAATGCGGCGTGTAGATTGCGATCCATGTTTAATCAACAAAACGTAAAACACGAATCAATACAAAAACTACAAAACAATAAACGTAGAAACGTAACGAAAACCGAAACAGCCCTATCTGGTGAAAACACAGAGACAGGAACAAAGACACTAAGGACAATCACCCACGACAAACTCAAAGAATATGGCTGCCTAAATATGGTTCCCAATCAGAGACAACGATAAACACCTGCCTCTGATTGAGAACCACTCCAGGCAGCCATAGACTCTGCTAGATACCCCACTAAGCTACAATCCCAATACCAACACCAAAACCCCAAGACAAAACACACCACAATACAAAAACCCCATGCCACACCCTGGCCTGACCCAATACATGAAGATAAACACAAAATACTTCGACCAGGGCGTGACAGAACCCCCCTAAGGTGCGGACTCCCGAACACACCTCAAAACAATAGGGAGGGTCCGGGTGGGCGTCTGTCCATGGTGGCGGCTCCGGCGCGGGACGTGGACCCCACTCAGTCAATGTCTTAGTCCCCTCTCCTCGCGTCCCTGGATAGTCCACCCTCACCGCCGACCATGGCCTAGTAGTCCTCACCCAGAACCCCATTGGACTGAGGAGCAGATCGGGACTGAAGGACAGCTCGGGACTGAGGCAGCTCGGGACTGAGGGGAAGCTCGGGAGTGAGAGAAAGCTCAGGAGTGAGAGGAAGCTCAGGAGTGAGAGGAAGCTCAGGCTGGTAGATAGATCTACCAGATCCTGGCTGGCTGGTGGTCTCAGCAGATCCTGGCTGACTGGCAGATCCTGGCTGACTGGCAGATCCTGGCTGACTGGCAGATCTGGCGGATCCTGGCTGACTGGCGGATCCTGGCCGACTGGCGGATCCTGGCCGACTGGCAGTTCTGACAGATCTGGAAGAGTCTGGTTGACTAGCAGATCTGGAAGAGTCTGGTTGACTGGCAGATCTGGAAGAGTCTGGTTGACTGGCAGATCTGCAAGAGTCTGGTTGGCTGGCAGATCTGGAAGAGTCTGGTTGACTGGCAGATCTGGAAGAGTCTGGTTGACTGGCGGATCTGGAAGAGTCTGGCTGACTGGCGGATCTGGAAGAGTCTGGCTGACTGGCGGATCTGGAAGAGTCTGGCTGACTGGCGGATCTGGAAGAGTCTGGCTGACTGGCGGATCTGGCGGATCTGGAAGAGTCTGGCTGATCTGGCGGATCTGGAAGAGTCTGGCTGACTGGCGGATCTGGAAGAGTCTGGCTGACTGGCGGATCTGGAAGAGTCTGGCTGACTGGCGGATCTGGAAGAGTCTGGCTGACTGGCGGATCCTGGCAGACTGAAAGATCTGGCTGCTCCATGCTGACTGGCGGCTCTGGCTGCTCCACGCTGACTGGTGGCTCTGGCTGCTCCATGTAGGCTGACAGCTCTGACGGGCTCTTACAGACTGGCAGCTCTGGCGGCTCCGTGCAGTCTGGCAGCTCCTTGCAGACTGGCAGCTCCTTACAGACTGGCAGCTTCTTGCAGACTGGCAGCTCCTTGCAGACTGGCAGCTCCTTGCAGACTGGCAGCTCCTTGCAGACTGGCAGCTCCGTGCAGACTGGCAGCTCCTTGCAGACTGACAGCTCCTTGCAGACTGACAGCTCCTTGCAGACTGACATCTCTGGCTGCTTCATGCAGACTGACATCTATGGCTGCTTCATGCAGACTGACAACTCTGGCTGCTCCATGCAGACTGACAGCTCTGGCTGCTCCATGCAGACTGACAGTTCTGGCTGCTCCATGCAGACTGACAGCTCTGGCTGCTCCATGTAGACTGGCAGCTCTGGCTGCTCCATGTAGACTGGCAGCTCTGGCTGCTCCATGTAGACCGGCAGCTCTGGCTGCTCCATGTAGACCGGCAGCTCTGGCTGCTCCATGTAGACCGGCAGCTCTGGCTGCTCCATGTAGACCGGCAGCTCTGGCTGCTCCATGTAGACCGGCAGCTCTGGCTGCTCCATGTAGACCGGCAGCTCTGGCTGCTCCATGCAGACAGACAGCTCTGGCTGCTCCATGCAGGCTGGCAGCTCTGGCTGCTTCATGCAGACTGACAACTCTGGCTGCTCCGTGCAGGCTGGCAGCTCTGGCTGCGCTGAACAGGCGGGAGACTCAAGCAGCGCTGTAGAGGAGGAAGGCTCTGGCTGCGCTGAACAGGCGGAAGACTCCGGCAGCGCAGGAGAGGAGAAAGGCTCCGACAGCGCTGGAGAGGCGAGGCGCACTGTAGGCCTGATGCGTGGTGCTGGCACTGGTGGTACTGAACCGAGGACACGCACAGGAAGCCTGGTGCGGGGAGCTACCACCGGAGGGCTGGTGTGTGGAGGTGGTACTGGATAGACCGGACCGTGCAGGCGCACTGGAGCTCTTGAGCACCGAGCCTGGCGAGGTGGAATAGCCCGCACTGGGCTATGCAGGCGAACCGGAGACACCGAGCGCAAGGCTGGTGCCATGTAAGCCGGCCCAAGGAGACGCACTGGGGACCAGATGCGTAGAGCCGGCTTCATGGCATTTGGCTCGATGCTCAATCTAGCCCGGCCGATACGCGGAGCTGGAATATACCGCACCGGGCTATGCACCCGCACTGGGGACACCGTGCGCACCACTGCATAACACGGTGCCTGCCCGGTCTCTCTAGCCCCCCGGTAAGTACAGGGAGTTTGCGCAGGTCTCCTACCTGGCATAGCCCTACTCCCTGTGAGCCCCCCCCCAAGAAATTTTTGGGGCTGACTCTCGGGCTTCCTTGCCAACTGTGTTCCCTCATATCGCCGACTCTTCTCTCCGGCTGCCTCTGCTCTCCTCGCTGCCTCCACCTGTGCCCATGGAAGGCGATCCCTTCCCGCCAGGATCTCCTCCCATGTATAGCAACCCTTGCCATCCAATATATCGTCCCATGTCCAATCCTCATTGCGCCGCTGTTGCTGCCTTTGTTGCTTCTCCTGTGGCTCCTGCCTGTTGACACGCCGCTTGGTCCCATTGCGGTGGGTGATTCTGTAATGGTTCTCTTCTATCTCCTCCTCTGACGAAGAGGTGGAACAAGGATCGGACCAAAATGCGGCGTGTAGATTTCGATCCATGTTTAATCAACAAACGTAAAACACGAATCAATACAAAAACTACAAACAATAAACGTAGAAACGTAACGAAAACCGAAACAGCCCTATCTGGTGAAAACACAGAGACAGGAACAAGGACACTAAGGACAATCACCCACGACAAACTCAAAGAATATGGCTGCCTAAATATGGTTCCCAATCAGAGACAACGATAAACACCTGCCTCTGATTGAGAACCACTCCAGGCAGCCATAGACTCTGCTAGATACCCCACTAAGCTACAATCCCAATACCAACACCAAAACCCCAAGACAAAACACACCACAATACAAAAACCCCATGCCACACCCTGGCCTGACCCAATACATGAAGATAAACACAAAATACTTCGACCAGGGCGTGACAAAGTGATCATATCTTTCACTTGGATTCCCCTGGTCAGTCTCAGTGTCTAAATCTCAGTGTATAAATCTGTTTATAAATCTCAGTGTATAAATATGTGTATAAATCTCAGTGTATAAATCTGTGTTATTAAACATAAATAGAAAAAATACTGAGGTCCAGACCTGTCTGTCTGTCTGTCTGTCTGTCTGTCTGTCTGTCTGTCTGTCTGTCTGTCTGTCTGTCTGTCTGTCTGTCTGTCTGTCTGCCTGCCTGTCTGCCTGCCTGTCTGTCTGCCAGCATGTCTGTCTGCCTGTCTGCCTACCTGTCTGTCCCCCTACCTGTCTGTGTGTGCTTGTTTGTTTTATTATCCTTGTGGGTACCAGAAGTCCTCACAAGGACAGTAAAACAAGGACAAGATTGACAAGTGGAAACATTTTGCAGGGTCCACACAAGGATAAAAATGGGGTTAGGCTTAGGGTTACAATTAGGGTTAGAATTGAGGTTAGGGTAGGGGGTAGATGTAGGGTTATAGGTTATGGTAGATGTAGGGTTATAGGTTATGGGTAGATGTAGGGTTATAGGTTATGGGTAGATGTAGAGTTAGGGGTTATGGTAGATGTAGGGTTATAGGTTATGGGTAGATGTAGGGTTAGGGGTTATGGGTAGATATAGGGTTAGGGGTTATGGGTAGATGTAGGGTTAGGGGTTATGGGTAGATGTAGGGTTATAGGTTATGGGTAGATGTAGGGTTATAGGTTATGGGTAGATGTAGGGTTAGGTGTTATGAGTTATGGGTAGATGTAGGGGTAGGGGTAGATGTAGGGTTAGGGGTTATGGGTAGATGTAGGGTTATGGGTAGATGTAGGGTTAGGGGTTATGGGTAAATGTACGGTTAGGTGTTATGAGTTATGGGTAGATGTAGGGTTAGGGGTTATGGGTAGATGTAAGGTTAGGGGTTATGGGTAGATGTAGGATTATAGGTTATGGGTAGATGTAGGGTTATAGATTATGGGTAGATGTAGGGTTATGGGTAGATGTAGGGTTAGGGGTTATGGGTAGATGTAGGGTTATGGGTAGATGTAGGGTTAGGGTTTATGGGTAGATGTAGGGATGTGGGTTATGGGTAGATGTAAGGTTATGGGGAGATGTAGGGTTAGTGGTTATGGGTAGATGTAGGGTTAGGGGTTATGGGTAGATGTAGGGTTAGGGGTTATGGGTAGATGTAGGGTTTGGGGTTATGGGTAGATGTAGGGTTAGAGGTTATGGGTAGATATAGGGTTAGGGGTTATGGGTAGATGTAGGGTTAGAGGTTATGGGTAGATGTAGGGTTATAGGTTATGGGTAGATGTAGGGTTAGGTGTTATGAGTTATGGGTAGATGTAGGGTTAGGGGTTATGGGTAGATGTAGGGTTAGGGGTTATGGATAGATGTAGGGTTAGAGGTTATGGGTAGATGTAGGGTAAGGGGTAGATGTAGGGTTAGAGGTTATGGGTAGATATAGGGTTAGGGTAAGGGGTAGATGTAGGGTTAGAGGTTATGGGTAGATGTAGGGTTAGGGTAAGGGGTAGATGTAGGGTTCGGGGTTATGGGTAGATGTAGGGATATGGGTTATGGGTAGATGTAGGGTTAGGGTTAGGGGTTATGGGTAGATGTAGGGTTAGGGGTTATGGGTAGATGTAGGGTTATGGTCAGATGTAGGGTTATGGGTAGATGTAGGGTTAGGGGTTATGGGTAGAGGTAGGGTTAGGGGTTATGGGTAGATGTAGGGTTAGAGGTTATGGGTAGATGTAGGGTTAGAGGTTATGGGTAGATATAGGGTTAGGGGTTATGGGTAGATGTAGGGTTAGAGGTTATGGGTAGATGTAGGGTAAGGGGTAGATGTAGGGTTAGAGGTTATGGGTAGATGTAGGGTTAGGGTAAGGGGTAGATGTAGGGTTCGGGGTTATGGGTAGATGTAGGGTTAGGGGTAAGGGGTAGATGTTGGGTTAGGGGTTATGGGTAGATGTAGGGTTAGGGGTTATGGGTAGATGTAGGGTTAGGGGTTGTGGGTAGATGCAGGGTTAGAGGTTATGGGTAGATGTAGGGTTAGGGGTTATGGGTAGATGTAGGGTTAGAGGTTATGGGTAGATGTAGGCTTAAGGGTTATGGGTAGATGTAGGGTTAGGGGTTATGGGTAGATGTAGGGTTAGGGGTAAGGCGTAGATGTTGGGTTAGGGGTTATGGGTAGATGTGAGGTTAGGGGTAAGGGGTAGATGTTGGGTTAGGCGTTATGGGTAGATGAAGGGTTAGGGGTTATGGGTAGATGTAGGGTTAGGGGTAAGGGGTAGATGTTGGGTTAGGGGTCATGGGTAGATGTAGGGTTAGGGGTAGATGTAGGGTTAGGGGTAGATGTAGGGTTAGGGGTTATGGGTAGATGTAGGGTTAGAGGTTATGGGTAGATGTAGGGTAAGGGGTAGATGTAGGGTTAGAGGTTATGGGTAGATGTAGGGTTAGGGTAAGGGGTAGATGTAGGGTTCGGGGTTATGGGTAGATGTAGGGTTAGGGGTAAGGGGTAGATGTTGGTTTAGGGGTTATGGGTAGATGTAGGGTTAGGGGTTATGGGTAGATGTAGGGTTAGGGGTTGTGGGTAGATGTAGGGTTAGAGGTTATGGGTAGATGTAGGGTTAGGGGTTATGGGTAGATGTAGGGTTAGAGGTTATGGGTAGATGTAGGGTTAAGGGTTATGGGTAGATGTAGGGTTAGGGGTTATGGGTAGATGTAGGGTTAGGGGTAAGGGGTAGATGTTGGGTTAGGGGTTATGGGTAGATGTGAGGTTAGGGGTAAGGGGTAGATGTTGGGTTAGCCGTTATGGGTAGATGTAGGGTTAGGGGTTATGGGTAGATGTAGGGTTAGGGGTAAGGGGTAGATGTTGGGTTAGGGGTTATGGGTAGATGTGAGGTTAGGAGTAAGGGGTAGATGTTGGGTTAGGGGTCATGGGTAGATGTAGGGTTAGGGGTAGATGTAGGGTTAGGGGTAGATGTAGGGTTAGGGGTAATGG
>NC_056453.1:42665732-42833232 GCF_018296145.1 Oncorhynchus tshawytscha
CCACTCCCCCTAGTGGCCAAACTTGAGAGACTTAGTGAGACTCAGAATTCTACAAAAATATCCTCTGCGTAAATCACCAAATAATGCATGCAGAGCAGAATTATGACGATACCTGGATAATTATCAAAATCCAGAAAAGAGTCGTTACATTCTACAACATGAACACAAACAGACCCCTCAGAGCCCCAGGACAACAACACAATTCGACCCAACCAAATCATGAGAAAACAAAAAGATAATTACTTGACACATTGGAAAGAATTAACAAAAAAACAGAGTAAACAAGAATGTTATTTGGCCCTAAACAGAGAGTACACAGCGGCAGAATAACTGACTGACCCAAATTTAAGGAAAGCTTTGACTATGTACAGACTCAGTGAGTATAGCCTTGCTATTGAGAAAGGCCGCCGTAGGCAGACATGGCTCTCAAGAGAAGACAGGCTATGTGCTCACTGCCCACAAAATGAGGTGGAAACTGAGCTGCACTTGCTAACCTCCTGCCCAATGTATGACCATATTAGAGATACACATTTCCCTCAGATTACACAGATTATTTATTTTCCCTTTTGTACTTTAACTATTTGCACATAATATGACATTTGAAATGTCTATATTCTTTTGGAACTTTTGTGAGTGTAAAAAGTACTGTTAAATTGTTTTGCTCATTACACTTTTGTTTATAATCTACTATAATCTAAATGTTAACATGTGTTTCCCATGCCAATAAAGCCCCTTGAATTGAATTAAGAGAGGGAGAGACAGGGAGCAAGCGAGAGAGAGAGAGGCAAAGGGGGACAGGGAGCAAGCAGGAGAGAGAGAGTGAGTGAAAGAGAGCGAGCGAGGCCCCTCCCCAAGTTGAAATCTATCCAGCTCTATGGATGCAGGGCTAGAGATGATGTAAATTCACACTTGTAGTGCGCTCTGCCCAAGCGATCTGTCCTGCCTGTAATACGTTCCTGGGTTCCTTACCACAGCCAGAAGACTGGAGTGTCTATTCACGACCAGTAAACCAGACCAGTGCTGCTGCAACAGCTTCAGTCTACAGAACGGATACCATTCGGTTGGGGTTCAAGACTGGGCTTTTTGGATCTGAAGATATTCTCTATTGGAATATATTCGGACTTTTCTGTCTGCTTTTCTAGCGAGGATATTTATTTATTTATTTTTTCTTTCCTTTTTGTGTTGATTCAAGAGGTAAGTGCATTTTATTTAATGAAGAGGTTATTTTCCCTATCGCTCTTTATTTTCCTGTATCCCTCCCCCGTTTTTTCTAAGGAAGGAAATAGAAAAGTGAGCAGATTTGAAGGAATCTGTGTTTCTTCATTTGTGTCATCAAGTTATTCTGCAGCTCCGTGTTAATTCCTTCGTCAGTAGGTTATAGGTTTTCAATCACAATCAAATGTTTTTTTAATTATATTTTTTTTGGTTGAAGGTGAGAGAGTAAAGATAAGCATTTACACCAAATCACAGAAAAAAATGAAATAATAATATATTTATAAATAATATAATTCAACCACAAAGAGCTCATAACAGCAACATGAAGTTGGTTCTGAAAATAGTTTAAAAAATGGTTCGTAATATTTCATTTTAGATAAAAAAAAATAATAAAAAAAGACTATTCCTCACTATTCTTCATTTTAATAATACACTACCTGACTTTCCAACACAAAGACTACTTTTACTAGACGTGTGTTTACGTGCAGCTTCGCCGACGACACGTTCGGAGAGAAAGTAGCAGCTCTGGTGGCAATGCAGCATTGTTCTCCGTCTGTCCCTCTGTCCGCATTGCAAGTACCAAACACAGAGACCGACTCCCCAATGCCGCTCCGATAACGGCTCACCGACTGGAAACCCTCCAACTCCCCAGCGGAGGGGGAACAACAGGGATCTTACCCTCCCGTATTCACTGCGATATATTTAACATTCCTCATGGATAGCCTACTGAGGGATAGATACCGAGGGCGCAGAGAGAATATCATTCATCGTGGAGATGGAAATACATAAAAGACTAATCGCGGTCTAAGCAACTAAGCCTCTTGTCGGCAGGAAGCTTCGGAGGAGCTGGAAGACACCCCGGTGAGTGTCTGACATTCCTACGTTGATCCGGGAGAGAGGGAGAGCGGAGGTTTGACACCGAGGGCAGATTAACCGGTGGGAAAACTCCGCGAAATGCATCTCTCCCTGCCGGTGGGTGTTTGTTTCCCCTCTGCTCTCTTCCTACAGCCACAACAAGCTCAGCGCCAAGGTTCAGCTCCCCTGTTCACTTTAGGGGGGATGTTGCCTGTGTGTGTTTTCACCACAAAGGAGGTTAGGGGGTCCAACGCCTAGTTTTGATTTACATTTGGTCGAGTTGTCTATTAATGGGAATGTAACGTGATATCAACCAAAAATGTCACCCTCTCATTGGATTTAGGTTAAAAGTTGGGTGAAAAAAATAGGAAATTCCCTTAAGTGAATTACTTTTTGCAAATCCTATCCGTTTTCGACGTCGATTCAACGTCATCATATTTTGTTTGTTTGTTGTTGATGGTTCAAATGACGTGTGAACAGCATTAATTCAACCCGGTTTTGACCAGTGGGGAAGCCCCGAAGCAAGCCACGTTTTGATGTGTGGTGTGTTCCTCTCCGCATGCCATTCATTGCCACATACCCGGAGCGCTCTCATATCGCATCTCGCAGTGGATCTCTCTCCAGCCTACCAGCCCACTCAAATAACGCACAACGATTTTCACGCCGATCTCCATTTCGTATAATACTCTATAAAATAGTGATAAATTAGTGGCAATATCATAACTCGTTCATGACCCAATCAATCACTTATCTCTTAAGATAATGATCTATAGCCTCCGGTATCAATAAGCGTCTAGCGGGAAAAAGCAGTTGAGATGTTAACACTAGTATTATCTGATAGAGCCGATTACATTTTTTTTATTTAACTCGGCAAGTCAGGTAAGAAGAAAGTCTTATTTTCAATGACAGCCGACCAGGGAACAGTGGGTTAACTGCATTGTTCAGGGGCAGATTTTTTTTTTTTACCTTGTCAGCTCAGGGATTTGAACTTGTCACCTTCCTGTTACTAGTTCAACACTCTAACCACTCGACTACCTGTCTCTAACCACTAGGCTACCTGTCTCTAACCACTCGACTACCTGTCTCTAACCACTCGACTACCTGTCTCTAATCACTAGGCTACCTGTCTCTAACCACTAGGCTACCTGTCTCTAACCACTAGGCTACCTGTCTCTAACCACTAGGCTACCTGTCTCTAACCACTAGGCTACCTGTCTCTAACCACTAGGCTACCTGGCTCTGACCACTAGGCTACCTGCTCTAACCACTAGGCTACCTGGCTCTGACCACTAGGCTACCTGCTCTAACCACTAGGCTACCTGCTCTGACCACTAGGCTACCTGTCTCTAACCACAAGACTACACTAGGCTACCTGTCTCTAACCACTAGGCTACACTAGGCCACCTGTCTCTAACCACTAGGCTACCTGTCTCTAACCACTAGGCTACCTGCTCTAACGACCAGGCTACCTGGCTCTAACCACTAGGCTACTAGGCTACACTAGGCTACCTGCTCTAACCACTAGGCTTCCTGCTCTAACCACTAGGCTACCTGCTCTAACCACTAGGCTACCTGCCTCTAACCACTAGGCTACCTGCCTCTAACCACTAGGCTACCTGCTCTAACCACTAGGCTACCTGCCTCTAACCACTAGGCTACCTGCTCTAACCACTAGGCTACCTGCCTCTAACCACTAGGCTACCTGCTCTAACCACTAGGCTACCTGTCTCTAACCACTAGGCTACCTGTCTCTAACCACTAGGCTACCTGCTCTAACCACTAGGCTACCTGTCTCTAACCACTAGGCTACCTGTCTCTAACCACTAGGCTACCTGTCTCTAACCACTAGGCTACCCTGCCGCTTCTTATGTTTACAGTTCTACATTAAAGCAGATTCCCACACTAACGGTAAACTCATTAACATAATGTATGTAGCGTGACCATTAACTAGATGATGCGCAGTCTGTGTGAATACAAAATACCCCGTTAATTGGCATTTTCTCTTTTTCCTCTATATTATCAAAATAAGGATATAGGCTGTATATCTAACATGGGCAAATAATCAAATATTACCACAAGGTAACTGAACCCGAGCATTATGCCTAACCTACTAAATATTTAGGTTCCCTGATCAGATGATCAGAATTTGTATTGGCTATTTATCTCATATGATCAAATACTTAACGTGATGGTAATATCACAAGGCTACTTGAAATGAATGTTACGTTTCTTCTCCTTCGATCAAAGTTGTTAGGGACAAATGTGTGTATTGAAGGTCAGGGGATATTTGCTAACAACCATCTAGGGGCAGCAATCCACATGATTGTGTAGTAGGAGGATAGACCTATGGGAGTGATGAAATAAACTCAGCCATTGATCTTGGTGATTGGTGTTAAAAGGCCCCAATCCACTATTTGGGGCAGATAAACATGAGACAAAAGTAGGGCATCAATTCAACAACGTCTAGGCTTATGGTTTCACTATATACCCTGATTACACAAGGACGTTTTTGATAGGTAACCTCACTGCAATACCCAATGGCTTGATTTCAATAGTCTACACCAGAGCATTCTATTTAACAACAAATGGTTCTGGGCTAGACTAATGAAAGCATATCTTGAAAGGTACCTTTAATAACTGATTAAAAATAAGAGTAGGAACTAGCTATTGACATTGAGCTATTGTACAGTTGGGAGATAGACAGTGGAATAAATAGGCTGGTCTATTTACATCAGTCGGTCAGTCAGACAGGGTAGGGGGACAGAGCTACACAAAACAGGTGCTATCAAGAACTTCACATATTTTTTCGGTTCTCCCCTTTGAAGAACCCCTTTTTGCTTCCAGATAAAACCGCTTTTGCTTCCGGATAAAAGCCTTTTGGTTCCGGGTAGAACCCTTTTGGTTCCAGGTAGAACCCTTTTGGTTCCAGATAAAACCCTTTTGGTTCCAAGTAGAACCCTTTTGGTTCCAGATAAAACCCTTTTGGTTCCAGGTAGAACCATTTTGGTTCCAGATAGAGCGCTTTTGGTTCCAGGTAGAACCCTTTTGGTTCCAGGTAGAACCCTTTTGGTTCCAGATAAAACCCTTTTGGTTCCAGGTAGAACCCTTTTGGCTCTTTTGGTTCCGTGTTCCAAAAGGTTTTAACCTGGAACCACCAAAAAGGAGTCTCCTCATGGGGCCCCCAAGTGGCGCAGGGGTTTAAGGCACTGCATCTCAGTGTTAGAGGTGTCAATACAGACACCCTGGGTCAAATCCAGGCTGTTTCACAACCAGATGTTATTGGGAGTCCCATAGGTCGGGGCACAATTGGAACAGAGTCATCCGGGGTAGGCCATCATTGTAAAATAAGAATTTGTTCTGATCTGAATTGCCTAGTTAAATAAAAAACTGTGGACAGCCAAAGAGTGTTTGTTTTTTTTGTTCTAAGAGGACAGCCTATTGTTCTGCTGTGTGGACCTCCCCAGGGCAACGTCATTGGTCAATTGGTTTTCACAAAGAAGGACCTCCATTACTGGAGTCTACTAGGTTACCAGTATATACAGACGTGTCATCTAGACAAAGGACTGAGAATAATATCCATAACACACTTGGTTTTCTTTTTAAAACTTTGACCTTTGACCGATCTGAGGCAGTAATAGTATAGAAAGATCCCAATACAGTACTATTTCTAATTCTTTACATTTAGGCCTAATTCAATTTCATCCATCATCAATTAAACAAATAGAGGCTTTTCTAAATCACCAATTCCAATCCCACCAGAAAGAAATCGCTAATTATAGTGAGCGACATAGAGAGGAGGAGACTGAAGGGAATTATAGTGAGCAACATAGAGAGGAGGAGACTGAAGGGAATTATAGTGAGCAACATAGAGAGGAGGAGACTGAAGGGAATTATAGTGAGCGACATAGAGAGGAGGAGACTGAAGTGAATTATAGTGAGTGAAGGGAAGAGGAGGAGACTGAAGGGAATTATAGTGAGCGACATAGAGAGAAGGAGACTGAAGGGAATTATAGTGAGTGAAGGGAAGAGGAGGAGACTGAAAGGAATTATAGTGAGTGAAGGGAAGAGGAGGAGACTGAAGGGAATTATAGTGAGTGAAGGGAAGAGGAGGAGACTGAAGGGAATTATAGTGAGTGAAGGGAAGAGGAGGATAAGGATAAAAGAAAGGAAATGAGCTTTTCCTCTTGTTTGCTTGAGTCCAACATGGAAACTAGGCCTAAAAGGCCTCCAGTGTAATAAGCTAAACTCACCACCCTGGCCGTTCATGTCAAGCCTGCTCTCCTTCAGAACAGTGGTAGCTCCAATACCTTGGCAGGTGATACAGCCCAGACAGCCAAGCACCAGTCCATTGATAGTGTGGGTTGGTGTGTGTCTGCCACACACACTCACACACACACGGCTAGTTCGTCTCATCTTGCAGTGCCTACCACCCCCATGTGGTAAAAAGCGTGCAGCTGCTACAGCAACAGAGCCATCTCTCCTTCCTTTCATAGCATTACAATGGCGAGCCCCCCGTCTTCCACAGACCTCTCTCTCTCTCTCTCTCTCTCTCTCTCTCTCTCTCTCTCTCTCTCTCTCTCTCTCTCTCTCTCTCTCTCTCTCACTCTCTCGCTTGTGCCAGCAACAGTAATCTGGTCGTCCCAGCCAACAGTAGAGAGGCTACACACCAAAACTAAACTATGATATATTCTCTCTCTGAAATGCAACCTGCCAGTGTTCCTGTCCCTCCCTGTGAATTCAGATGCCTTCATGAATGTTCTTTCTTGTCTTGGTAAGACCCAGTATGTCTCAGTAGACCTGGGAAGACCCAGTATGTCTCAGTAGACCTGGGTAAGACCCAGTATGTCTCAGTAGACCTGGGTAAGACCCAGTATGTCTCAATAGACCTGGGTAAGACCCAGTATGTCTCAGTAGACCTGGGTAAGACCCAGTATGTCTCAGTAAGCCTGGGTAAGACCCAGGGGTCCCAGTAGACCTGGGTAAGACCCAGTATGTCTCAGTAGACCTGGGTAAGACCCAGTATGTCTCAGTAGACCTGGGTAAGACCCAGGGGTCTCAGTACACCTCCCAGGGGGTCCCAGTAGACCTGGGTAAGACCCAGGGGTCCCAGTAGACCTGGGTAAGACCCAGTATGTCTCGGTAGGCCTGGGTAAGACCCAGTATGTCTCAGTAAACCTGGGTAAGACCCAGTATGTCTCAGTAGACCTGGGTAAGACCCAGTATGTCTCAGTAGGCCTGGGTAAGACCCGGTATGTCTCAATAGACCTGGGTAAGACCCAGTATGTCTCAGTAGACCTGGGTAAGACCCAGTATGTCTCAGTAAGCCTGGGTAAGACCCAGGGGGTCCCAGTAGACCTGGGTAAGACCCAGTATGTCTCAGTAGACCTGGGTAAGACCCAGTATGTCTCAGTAGACCTGGGTAAGACCCAGTATGTCTCAGTACACCTGGGTAAGACCCAGGGGGTCCCAGTAGACCTGGGTAAGACCCAGGGGGTCCCAGTAGACCTGGGTAAGACCCAGTATGTCTCGGTAGGCCTGGGTAAGACCCAGTATGTCTCAGTAAACCTGGGTAAGACCCAGTATGTCTCAGTAGACCTGGGTAAGACCCAGTATGTCTCAGTAGGCCTGGGTAAGACCCGGTATGTCTCAGTAGGCCTGGGTAAGACCCAGTATGTCTCAGTAGACCTGGGTAAGACCCAGTATGTCTTAGTAGACCTGGGTAAGACCCAGGGGTTCCCAGTAGACCTGGGTAAGACCCAGTATGTCTCAGTAGACCTGGGTAAGACCCAGTATGTCTCAGTAGACCCGGGTAAGACCCAGGGGGTTCCAGTAGACCTGGGTAAGACCCAGTATGTCTCAGTAGGCCTGGGTAAGACTCAGTATGTCTCAGTAAACCTGGGTAAGACCCAGTATGTCTCAGTAGGCCTGGGTAAGACCCAGTATGTCTCAGTAAACCTGGGTAAGACCCAGAGTAGGACCTATGCAACCCTTCTTACTCACTCTCTCTCATTCTCTCTTTTTCTCTTTCTCTCTCAACAACTTAGAATAGTGACAAATGTAGACAGTTGGTGAAGGAGCCTGGGGGTAAAGTAACAATCTATTATTTATCCTAAAGAATAAAAAATCTGTTCTTCTGAAATAAAAGCCAGAAGAAGAAAGGAAACAAAATCAAAAAGAGTCTACATTCTAAAATGAATTATACTGGGAATTCTAATACTAAATTATATTATAGTTGTGGTTCCTTTTGCCTAAACTGGATAGATATCTTTCTAGATGTAAAATGGATAGATATGTTCCTAGATGTAAAATAGATAGATATTTTACCTAGATGTAAAAGACATAGATATGTTCCTAGATGTAAAATGGAAGACTCAGCATCAATTGTAAGCTGACTAGTTGAAGACCACCATGAGGTATTACCATAATATCCTATGTATGTATTTGCTGTGAAATTGTTTCTGAATCTTTTTTCTTGAAGGTGCTTTTGTGCATCTCAAACGGCACTAGATTCCCTATATAGTGCACCACTTCTGAACATTGCCCATAGGGCTCTAGTGCACTAAATATGGAATATGATACTATTTGGGATGCAGGCCTTGTTATTCCAGAGTTAAAGTGTACTTAGGCGTGTTGATCTCTCTAGCTGTGGCTATAAGTCATCACTGTCCTGTGGCTATACACTATCCCTGTCCTGTGGCTATAAGCTATAAGCTATCCCTGTCCTGTGGCTATACTCTATCACTGTCCTATGGCTATAAGCTATACGCTATCCCTGTCCTGTGGCTATACGCTATCCCTGTCCTGTGGCTATACTCTATCACTGTCCTGTGGCTATAAACTATAAGCTATCCCTGTTATGTGGCTATAAGCTAAACACTATCCCTATCCTGTGGCTATACGCTATAAGCTATCACTGTCCTGTGGCTATAAGCTATCCCTGTCCTGTGGCTATAAGCTATAAGCTATCCCTGTCCTGTGGCTATAAGATATAAGCTATCCCTGTCCTGTGGCTATAAGCTATAAACTATCACTGTCCTGTGGATATAAGCTATAAACTATCACTGTCCTGTGGCTATAAGCTATCCCTGTCCTGTGGCTATAAGCTATACGCTATCCCTGTCCTGTAGCTATACGCTATAAGCTATCACTGTCCTGTGGCTATAAGCTATCACTGTCCTGTGGCTATAAGCTATCACTGTCCTGTGGCTATAAGCTATAAGCTATCACTGTCCTGTGGCTGTAAGCTATAAGCTATCCCTGTCCTGTGGCTATAAGATATAAGCTATCCCTGTCCTGTGGCTATAAGCTATAAACTATCACTGTCCTGTGGCTATAAGCTATAAGCTATCACTGTCCTGTGGATATAAGCTATCCCTGTCCTGTGGCTATAAGCTATACGCTATCCCTGTCCTGTAGCTATAAGCTATCACTGTCCTGTGGCTATAAGCTATCACTGTCCTGTGGCTATACACTATCCCTGTCCTGTGGCTATAAGCTATAAGCTATCCCTGTTCTGTGGCTATACTCTATCACTGTCCTGTGGCTATAAGCTATACTCTATCCCTGTCCTGTGGCTATACGCTATCCCTGTCCTGTGGCTATAAACTATAAGCTATCACTGTCCTGTGGCTATAAGCTATCACTGTCCTGTGGCTGTAAGCTATAAGCTATCCCTGTCCTGTGGCTATAAGATATAAGCTATCCCTGTCCTGTGGCTATAAGCTATAAACTATCACTGTCCTGTGGCTATAAGCTATAAGCTATCACTGTCCTGTGGCTATAAGCTATCCCTGTCCTGTGGCTATAAGCTATACGCTATCCCTGTCCTGTAGCTATAAGCTATCACTGTCCTGTGGCTATAAGCTATCACTGTCCTGTGGCTATAAGCTATCACTGTCCTGTGGCTGTAAGCTATAGGCTATCACTGTCCTGTGGCTGTAAGCTATAAGCTATCACTGTTCTGTGGCTATACGCTATCCCTGTCCTGTGTCTATAAGCTATCACTGTCCTGTGTCTATACGCTATAAGCTATCCCTGTCCTGTGGCTATAAGATATCACTGTCCTGTGGCTATAAGCTATAAGCTATCACGGTCCTGTGGCTATAAGCTATCACTGTCCTGTGGCTATAAGCTATAAGCTATCACTGTCCTGTGGCTATATGCTATCACTGTCCTATGGCTATACGCTATCACTGTCCTGTGGCTATAAGCTATAAGCTATCACTGTCCTGTGGCTATAAGCTATCCCTGTCCTGTGGCTATAAGCTATACGCTATCCCTGTCCTGTAGCTATAAGCTATCACTGTCCTGTGGCTATAAGCTATCACTGTCCTGTGGCTATACACTATCCCTGTCCTGTGGCTATAAGCTATAAGCTATCCCTGTTCTGTGGCTATACTCTATCACTGTCCTGTGGCTATAAGCTATACTCTATCCCTGTCCTGTGGCTATACGCTATCCCTGTCCTGTGGCTATAAACTATAAGCTATCACTGTCCTGTGGCTATAAGCTATCACTGTCCTGTGGCTGTAAGCTATAAGCTATCCCTGTCCTGTGGCTATAAGATATAAGCTATCCCTGTCCTGTGGCTATAAGCTATAAACTATCACTGTCCTGTGGCTATAAGCTATAAGCTATCACTGTCCTGTGGCTATAAGCTATCCCTGTCCTGTGGCTATAAGCTATACGCTATCCCTGTCCTGTAGCTATAAGCTATCACTGTCCTGTGGCTATAAGCTATCACTGTCCTGTGGCTATAAGCTATCACTGTCCTGTGGCTGTAAGCTATAGGCTATCACTGTCCTGTGGCTGTAAGCTATAAGCTATCACTGTTCTGTGGCTATACGCTATCCCTGTCCTGTGTCTATAAGCTATCACTGTCCTGTGTCTATACGCTATAAGCTATCCCTGTCCTGTGGCTATAAGATATCACTGTCCTGTGGCTATAAGCTATAAGCTATCACGGTCCTGTGGCTATAAGCTATCACTGTCCTGTGGCTATAAGCTATAAGCTATCACTGTCCTGTGGCTATATGCTATCACTGTCCTATGGCTATACGCTATCACTGTCCTGTGGCTATAAGCTATAAACTATCACTGTCCTGTGGCTATAAGCTATAAGCTATCACTGTCCTGTGGCTATAAGCTATCCCTGTCCTGTGGCTATAAGCTATACGCTATCCCTGTCCTGTAGCTATAAGCTATCACTGTCCTGTGGCTATAAGCTATCACTGTCCTGTGGCTATACACTATCCCTGTCCTGTGGCTATAAGCTATAAGCTATCCCTGTCCTGTGGCTATACTCTATCACTGTCCTGTGGCTATAAGCTATACGCTATCCCTGTCCTGTTGCTATACGCTATCCCTGTCCTGTGGCTATACTCTATCACTGTCCTGTGGCTATAAACTATAAGCTATCCCTGTCCTGTGGCTATAAGCTAAACACTATCCCTATCCTGTGGCTATACGCTATAAGCTATCCCTGTCCTGTGGCTATAAGATATAAGCTATCCCTGTCCTGTGGCTATAAGCTATAAACTATCACTGTCCTGTGGCTATAAGCTATAAGCTATCACTGTCCTGTGGCTATAAGCTATCCCTGTCCTGTGGCTATAAGCTATACGCTATCCCTGTCCTGTAGCTATACGCTATAAGCTATCACTGTCCTGTGGCTATAAGCTATCACTGTCCTGTGGCTATAAGCTATCACTGTCCTGTGGCTATAAGCTATCACTGTCCTGTGGCTGTAAGCTATAAGCTATCCCTGTCCTGTGGCTATAAGATATAAGCTATCCCTGTCCTGTGGCTATAAGCTATAAACTATCACTGTCCTGTGGCTATAAGCTATACGCTATCCCTGTCCTGTAGCTATAAGCTATCACTGTCCTGTGGCTATAAGCTATCACTGTCCTGTGGCTATAAGCTATCACTGTCCTGTGGCTGTAAGCTATAAGCTATCACTGTCCTGTGGCTGTAAGCTATAAGCTATCACTGTTCTGTGGCTATACGCTATCCCTGTCCTGTGTCTATAAGCTATCACTGTCCTGTGTCTATACGCTATAAGCTATCCCTGTCCTGTGGCTATAAGCTATCACTGTCCTGTGGCTATAAGCTATCACTGTCCTGTGGCTATAAGCTATCACTGTCCTGTGGCTGTAAGCTATAAGCTATCCCTGTCCTGTGGCTATAAGATATAAGCTATCCCTGTCCTGTGGCTATAAGCTATAAACTATCACTGTCCTGTGGTTTTAAGCTATCCCTGTCCTGTGGCTATAAGCTATACGCTATCCCTGTCCTGTAGCTATAAGCTATCACTGTCCTGTGGCTATAAGCTATCACTGTCCTGTGGCTATAAGCTATCACTGTCCTGTGGCTGTAAGCTATAAGCTATCACTGTCCTGTGGCTGTAAGCTATAAGCTATCACTGTTCTGTGGCTATACGCTATCCCTGTCCTGTGGCTATAAGATATCACTGTCCTGTGGCTATAAGCTATAAGCTATCACGGTCCTGTGGCTATAAGCTATCACTGTCCTGTGGCTATAAGCTATAAGCTATCACTGTCCTGTGGCTATATGCTATCACTGTCCTATGGCTATACGCTATCACTGTCCTGTGGCTATAAGCTATCACAGTCCTGTGGCTATAAGCTATAAGCTATCACTGTCCTGTGGCTATAAGCTATCACTGTCCTGTGGCTATACGCTATCACTGTCCTGTGGCTATATGCTATCACTGTCCTGTGGCTATAAGCTATCACTGTCCTGTGGCTATAAGCTATCACTGTCCTGTGGCTATAAGCTATAAGCTATCCCTGTCCTGTGGCTATAAGCTATACGCTATCCCTATCCTGTGGCTATAAGCTATAAACTATCACTGTCCTGTGGCTATAAGCTATAAGCTATCACTGTCCTGTGGCTATAAGCTATAAGCTATCACTGTCCTGTGGCTATAAGCTATAAGCTATCACTGTCCTGTGGCTATAAGCTATCCCTGTCCTGCTGCCACCCCTACACTCTAACAACTAGGCTACGCTGCCTCCCCAACTTTCTGACTCCAAGCCACGTAGCCTATTTCTATACCCACTGAGGCGTGGCCGGACTCCTATTACGCACAACCAGGACTCCAGAGATAAGGAACTCCGACATAACCCCTGGAAATAGGAACAAAAATGAAACCAGTAACCAGTAACTAGAGTAACCAGTTAATTTGTGTGTCTATTGGACACTGAGTCAGTCATCATGTTAGAGTCTGGACACTGTGTCAGTCATCATGTTAGAGTCTGGACACTGAGTCAGTCATCATGTTAGAGTCTGGACACTGAGTCAGTCATCATGTTAGAGTCTGGACACTGAGTCAGTCATCATGTTAGAGTCTGGACATGATATCGGGATAAGTGTCAACAACAACCGCTGAATAGCATAGCGCTACATACAATAAATATTACTATAAATATTTATATTCATGAAATCACAAGTGCAATTTAGGAAAACACAGATTAGCTTTTTGTTAATCCACCTGTCGTCTTAGATTTTGAAATGATGCTTTACAGCGAAAGCAATCCAAGCGTTTGTGTAAGTTTATTGATCGCACGATAATACATTTTTAAGTACACTTAGCATCAGGTAGCTCGGTCACAAAAATCAGAAAAGCAATCAAATTAATCTGGTTCATATCCCTTTAAATCCAGCAAAGGGAGGCTATGGAACATGGAGTTTTCAAAATAGAAGCCACTTCCTGTTTTGATTTTCCTCAGGGTTTCGCCTGCAATATCAGTTCTGTTATACAACAAATCGCAACATAGCATCCTTCACTCATGCTGCCAAACATACCCTTGTAAAACTGACCATCCTACCAATCCTCGACTTCGGCGATGTCATTTACAAAATAGCCTCCAATACCCTACTCAACAAATTGGATGCAGTCTATCACAGTGCCATTCGTTTTGTCACCAAAGCCCCATATACTACCCACCATTGCGACCTGTACACTCTCGTTGGCTGGCCCTCACTTCATACTCGTCGCCAAACCCACTGGCTACATGTCATCTACAAGACCCTGCTAGGTAAAGTCCCCCCTTATCTCAGCTCGCTGGTCACCATAGCATCACCCACCTGTAGCACGCGCTCCAGCAGGTATATCTCTCTGGTCACCACCAAAACCAATTCTTTCTTTGGCCGCCTCTCCTTCCAGTTCACTGCTGCCAATGACTGGAACGAACTACACAATTTTTTGAAACTGGAAACACTTATCTCCCTCACTAGCTTTAAGCACCAGCTGTCAGAGCAGCTCACAGATTACTGCACCTGTACATAGCCCACCTATAATTTAGCCCAAACAACTAAATCAAATCAAATCAAATCAAATTTTATTTGTCACATACACATGGTTAGCAGATGTTAATGCGAGTGTAGCGAAATGCTTGTGCTTCTAGTTCCGACAATGCAGTAATAACGAACAAGTAATCTAACTAACAATTCCAAAAAAACTACTGTCTTATACACAGTGTAAGGGGATAAAGAATATGTACATAAGGATATATGAATGAGTGATGGTACAGAGCAGCATAGGCAAGATACAGTAGATGATATCGAGTACAGTATATACATATGAGATGAGTATGTAAAACAAGTGGCATATTTAAAGTGGCTAGTGATACATGTATTACATAAGGATGCAGTCGATGATATAGAGTACAGTATCTACGTATGCATATGAGATAAATAATGTAGGGTAAGTAACATTATATAAGGTAACATTGTTTAAAGTGGCTAGTGATATATTTACATTTCCCATCAATTCCCATTATTAAAGTGGCTGGAGTAGAGTCAGTGTCATTGACAGTGTGTTGGCAGTAGCCACTCAATGTTAGTGGTGGCTGTTTAACAGTCTGATGGCCTTGAGATAGAAGCTGTTTTTCAGTCTCTCGGTCCCAGCTTTGATGCACCTGTACTGACCTCGCCTTCTGGATGACAGCGGGGTGAACAGGCAGTGGCTCGGGTGGTTGATGTCCTTGATGATCTTTATGGCCTTCCTGTAGCATCGGGTGGTGTAGGTGTCCTGGAGGGCAGGTAGTTTGCCCCCGGTGATGCGTTTTGCAGACCTCACTACCCTCTGGAGAGCCTTACGGTTGAGGGCGGTGCAGTTGCCATACCAGGCGGTGATACAGCCCTCTCGATTGTGCATCTGTAGAAGTTTGTGAGTGCTTTTGGTGACAAGCCGAATTTCTTCAGCCTCCTGAGGTTGAAGAGGCGCTGCTGCGCCTTCCTCACGATGCTGTCTGTGTGAGTGGACCAATTCAGTTTGTCTGTGATGGGTATGCCGAGGAACTTAAAACTTGCTACCCTCTCCACTACTGTTCCATCGATGTGGATGGGGGGGTGTTCCCTCTGCTGTTTCCTGAAGTCCACAATCATCTCCTTAGTTTTGTTGACGTTGAGTGTGAGGTTATTTTCCTGACACCACACTCCGAGGACCCTCACCTCCTCCCTGTAGGCCGTCTCGTCGTTGTTGGTAATCAAGCCTACCACTGTTGTGTCGTCCGCAAACTTGATGATTGAGTTGGAGGCGTGCGTGGCCACGCAGTCGTGGGTGAACAGGGAGTACAGGAGAGGGCTCAGAACGCACCCTTGTGGGGCCCCAGTGTTGAGGATCAGCGGGGAGGAGATGTTGTTGCCTACCCTCACCACCTGGGGGCGGCCCGTCAGGAAGTCCAGTACCCAGTTGCACTGGGGCGGGGTCGAGACCCAGGGTCTCGAGCTTGATGACGAGCTTGGAGGGTACTATGGTGTTGAATGCCGAGCTGTAGTCGATGAACAGCATTCTCACATAGGTATTCCTCTTGTCCAGATGGGTTAGGGCAGTGTGCAGTGTGGTTGAGATTGCATCGTCTGTGGACCTATTTGGGCGGTAAGCAAATTGGAGTGGGTCTAGGGTGTCAGGTAGGGTGGAGGTGATATGGTCCTTGACTAGTCTCTCAAAGCACTTCATGATGACGGATGTGAGTGCTACGGGCGGTAGTCGTTTAGCTCAGTTACCTTAGCTTTCTTGGGAACAGGAACAATGGTGGCCCTCTTGAAGCATGTGGGAACAGCAGACTGGTATAGGGATTGATTGAATATGTCCGTAAACACACCGGCCAACTGGTCTGCGCATGCTCTGAGGGCGCGGCTGGGGATGCCGTCTGGGCCTGCAGCCTTGCGAGGGTTAACACGTTTAAATGTCTTACTCACTTCGGCTGCAGTGAAGGAGAGACCGCATGTTTTCGTTGCAGGCCGTGTCAGTGGCACTGTATTGTCCTCAAAGCGGGCAAAAAAGTTATTTAGTCTGCCTGGGAGCAAGACATCCTGGTCCATGACTGGGCTGGGTTTCTTCCTGTAGTCCGTGATTGACTGTAGACCCTGCCACATGCCTCTTGTGTCTGAGCCGTTGAATTGAGATTCTACTTTGTCTCTGTACTGGCGCTTAGCTTGTTTGATAGCCTTGCGGAGGGAATAGCTGCCCTGTTTGTATTCAGTCATGTTACCAGACACCTTGCCCTGATTAAAAGCAGTGGTTCGCACCTTCAGTTTCACACGAATGCTGCCATCAATCCACGGTTTCTGGTTAGGGAATGTTTTAATCGTTGCTATGGGAACGACATCTTCAACGCACGTTCTAATGAACTCGCACACGAATCAGCGTATTCGCTAGGCTCTTGACGCAATACGAAACATCTCCCAGTCCATGTGGTGGAAGCAGTCTTGGAGTGTGGAGTCAGCTTGGTCGGACCAGCGTTGGACAGACCTCAGCGTGGGAGCCTCTTGTTTTAGTTTCTGTCTGTAGGCAGGGATCAACAAAATGGAGTCGTGGTCAGCTTTTCCGAAAGGGGGGCGGGGCAGGGCCTTATATGCGTCGCGGAAGTTAGAGTAACAATGATCCAGGGTCTTTCCACCCCTGGTTGCGCAATCGATGTGCTGATAAAATTTAGGGAGTCTTGTTTTCAGATTAGCCTTGTTAAAATCCCCAGCTACAATGAATGCAGCCTCCGGATAAATCGTTTCCAGTTTGCAGAGAGTTAAATAAAGTTCGTTCAGAGCCATCGATGTGTCTGCTTGGGGGATATATACGGCTGTGATTATAATCGAAGAGAATTCTCTTGGTAGATAATGCGGTCTACATTTGATTGTGAGGAATTCTAAATCAGGTGAACAGAAGGATTTGAGTTCCTGTATGTTTCTTTCATCACACCATGTCACGTTGGCCATGAGGCATACGCCCCCGCCCCTCTTCTTACCAGAAAGATGTTTGTTTCTGTCGGCGCGATGCGTATGAGAAACCCGCTGGCTGCACCGCTTCGGATAGCGTCTCTCCAGTTAGCCATGTTTCCGTGAAGCAAAGAACGTTACAGTCTCTGATGTCCCTCTGGAATGCTACCCTTGCTCGGATTTCATCAACCTTGTTGTCAAGAGACTGGACATTGGCAAGAAGAATGCTAGGGAGTGGTGCACGGTGTGCCCGTCTCCGGAGTCTGACATTTTTTTGGGTCGCTGCATGTAATCCACTCCGTTGTCCTGGTTGTAAGGCAGAACACAGGATCCGCGTCGCGAAAAACATATTCTTGGTCATACTGATGGTGAGTTGACGCTGATCTTATATTCAGTAGTTCTTCTCGGCTGTATGTAATGAAACCTAAGATGACCTGGGGTACTAGTGTAAGAAATAACACGTAAAAAACTACCTCTTTCCCTACTGTATTTATTTTATTTTATTTATGTATTTTGCTCCTATGCACCCCATTATTTTTATTTCTACTTTGCACATTCTTCCACTGCAAATGGGGTGGAAGGGTAGCCTAGTGGTTAGAGTGTTGGACTAGTAACCGGAAGGTCGCAAGTTCAAACCCCCGACCTGTCGTTCTGCCCCTGAACAGGCAGTTAACCCACTGTTCCTAGGCCCTCATTGAAAATTAGAATTTGTTCTTAACTGACTTGCCTAGTTAAATGAAGCTAAAAAATCAAATCTGCCATTCCAGTGTTTTATTTGCTATATTGTATTTACTTTGCCACCATGGCCTTTTTTGCCTTTACCTCCCTTATCTCACCTCATTTGCTCACATTGTATATAGACTTATATTTCTACTGTATTATTGACTGTATGTTTGTTTTACTCCATGTGTAAATCTGTGTGTTTGTATGTGTCGAACTGCTGTGCTTTATCTTGGCCAGGTCACAATTGTAAATGAGAACTTGTTCTCAACTTGCCTACCTGGTTAAACAATGGAGAAATAAATTAAATACTCACAGACAATATTTTGACAGTTTTGGAAACTTTAGAGTGTTTTCTATCCAATACTAGTAATTATATGAATATTTTAGCAACTGAGACTGAGGAGCTGGCTGTTTACAATGGGCACCTTTCCATCCAAGCTACTCAATACTGCCCCTGCAGCCATAAAAAGTTAATTGGTTCTTAACCGCTAGGTTTTTAACCGCTAGGCTCTTAACCCACTAGGTTCTTAACCCACTAGGTTCTTAACCGCTCTTAACCCACTAGGTTCTTAACCGCTAGGCTCTTAACCGCTAGGTTCTTAACCACTAGGCTCTTAACCGCTAGGCTCTTAACCGCTAGGTTCTTAACCGCTAGGTTCTTAACCGCTAGGTTCTTAACCGCTAGGCTCTTAACCGCTAGGCTCTTAACCGCTAGGCTCTTAACCGCTAAGCTCTTAACCGCTAAGCTCTTAACCGCTAGGTTCTTAACCGCTAGGCTCTTAACCGCTAGGCTCTTAACCGCTAGGTTCTTAACCGCTAGGCTTTTAACCCGCTAGGTTCTTAACCGCTAGGCTCTTAACCCGCTAGGTTCTTAACCGCTAGGTTCTTAACCGCTAGGTTCTTAACCGCTATGCTCTTAACCCACTAGGTTCTTAACCGCTCTGCTCTTAACCGCTAGGTTCTTAACCGCTAGGTTCTTAACCCACTATGCTCTTAACCCACTAGGTTCTTAACCCACTAACCCACTAGGTTCTTAACCCACTAGGCTCTTAACCGCTAGGTTCTTAGCCCACTAGGCTCTTAACCGCTAGGGTCTTAACCGCTAGGCTTCTATCCATTAGATTCCTAAACGCTAGGCTCTTAACCGCTAGGCTCTTAACCACTAGGCTTCTATCCATTAGATTCCTAAACGCTAGGCTCTTAACCGCTAGGTTCTTAACCGCTAGGTTCTTAACCGCTAGGCTCTTAACCGCTAGGCTCTTAACCGCTAAGCTCTTAACCGCTAGGTTCTTAACCGCTAGGTTCTTAACCGCTAGGTTCTTAACCCACTAGGTTCTTAACCGCTAGGTTCTTAACTGCTAGGCTCTTAACCGCTAGGCTCTTAACCCGCTAGGTTCTTAACCACTAGGCTTCTATCCATTAGGTTCTTAACCGCTAGGCTCTTAACCCGCTAGGTTCTTAACCGCTATGCTCTTAACCCACTAGGTTCTTAACCGCTCTGCTCTTAACCGCTAGGTTCTTAACCGCTAGGCTCTTAACCCGCTAGGTTCTTAACCGCTAGGCTTCTATCCATTAGGTTCTTAACCGCTATGCTCTTAACCCACTAGGTTCTTAACCGCTAGGTTCTTAACCGCTAGGTTCTTAACCACTAGGCTCTTAACCCGCTAGGTTCTTAACCTCTAGGCTTCTATCCATTAGGTTCTTAACCGCTAGGCTCTTAACCCGCTAGGTTCTTAACCGCTAGGTTCTTAACCGCTATGCTCTTGGCTCTTAACCGCTAGGTTCTTAACCCACTAGGCTCTTAAACCACTAGGCTCTTAACCGCTAGGGTCTTAACCGCTAGGCTTCTATCCATTAGGTTCCTAACCGCTAGGCTCTTAACCTCTAGGCTTCTATCCATTAGATTCCTAAACGCTAGGCTCTTAACCGCTAGGCTCTTAACCACTAGGCTTCTATCCATTAGGTTCTTAACCTCTAGGCTTCTATCCATTAGGTTCTTAACCTCTAGGCTTCTATCCATTAGGTTCTTAACCTCTAGGCTTCTATCCATTAGGTTCTTAACCTCTAGGCTTCTATCCATCTTAACCTCTAGGCTTCTATCCATTAGGTTCTTAACCTCTAGGCTTCTATCCATTAGGTTCTTAACCTCTAGGCTTCTATCCATCTTAACCTCTAGGCTTCTATCCATTAGGTTCTTAACCTCTAGGCTTCTATCCATTAGGTTCTTAACCTCTAGGCTTCTATCCATTAGGTTCTTAACCTCTAGGCTTCTATCCATTAGGTTCTTAACCTCTAGGCTTCTATCCATTAGGTTCTTAACCTCTAGGCTTCTATCCATTAGATTCCTAAACGCTAGGCTCTTAACCGCTAGGCTCTTAACCACTAGGCTTCTATCCATTAGATTTCTAAACGCTAGGCTCTTAACCGCTAGGCTTCCACTCCCATTAGGTTCTTAAACGCTAGGCTTCTATCCATCTTAACCTCTAGGCTTCTATCCATTAGGTTCTTAACCTCTAGGCTTCTATCCATCTTAACCTCTAGGCTTCTATCCATTAGGTTCTTAACCTCTAGGCTTCTATCCATTAGGTTCTTAACCTCTAGGCTTCTATCCATTAGGTTCTTAACCTCTAGGCTTCTATCCATTAGGTTCTTAACCTCTAGGCTTCTATCCATTAGGTTCTTAACCACTAGGCTTCTATCCATCTTAACCTTTTCTATCCATTAGGTTCTTAACCTCTAGGCTTCTATCCATCTTAACCTCTAGGCTTCTATCCATTAGGTTCTTAACCTCTAGGCTTCTATCCATTAGGTTCTTAACCTCTAGGCTTCTATCCATTAGGTTCTTAACCTCTAGGCTTCTATCCATTAGGTTCTTAACCTCTAGGCTTCTATCCATCTTAACCTCTAGGCTTCTATCCATTAGGTTCTTAACCTCTAGGCTTCTATCCATTAGGTTCTTAACCTCTAGGCTTCTATCCATTAGGTTCTTAACCTCTAGGCTTCTATCCATTAGGTTCTTAACCTCTAGGCTTCTATCCATTAGGTTCTTAACCTCTAGGCTTCTATCCATTAGGTTCTTAACCTCTAGGCTTCTATCCATTAGGTTCTTAACCTCTAGGCTTCTATCCATCTTAACCTCTAGGCTTCTATCCATTAGGTTCTTAACCTCTAGGCTTCTATCCATTAGGTTCTTAACCTCTAGGCTTCTATCCATTAGGTTCTTAACCTCTAGGCTTCTATCCATTAGGTTCTTAACCTCTAGGCTTCTATCCATTAGGTTCTTAACCTCTAGGCTTCTATCCATTAGGTTCTTAACCTCTAGGCTTCTATCCATTAGGTTCTTAACCTCTAGGCTTCTATCCATTGGGTTCTTAACCTCTAGGCTTCTATCCATTAGGTTCTTAACCTCTAGGCTTCTATCCATTAGGTTCTTAACCTCTAGGCTTCTATCCATTAGGTTCTTAACCTCTAGGCTTCTATCCATTAGGTTCTTAACCTCTAGGCTTCTATCCATTAGGTTCTTAACCTCTAGGCTTCTATCCAGTAGGTTCTTAACCTCTAGGCTTCTATCCATTAGGTTCTTAACCTCTAGGCTTCTATCCATTAGGTTCTTAACCTCTAGGCTTCTATCCATTAGGTTCTTAACCTCTAGGCTTCTATCCATCTTAACCTCTAGGCTTCTATCCATTAGGGTCTTAACCTCTAGGCTTCTATCCATCTTAACCTCTAGGCTTCTATCCATTAGGTTCTTAACCTCTAGGCTTCTATCCATCTTAACCTCTAGGCTTCTATCCATCTTAACCTCTAGGCTTCTATCCATTAGGTTCTTAACCTCTAGGCTTCTATCCATTAGGTTCTTAACCTCTAGGCTTCTATCCATTAGGTTCTTAACCTCTAGGCTTCTATCCATTAGGTTCTTAACCTCTAGGCTTCTATCCATTAGGTTCTTAACCGCTAGGCTTCTATCCATTAGGTTCTTAACCTCTAGGCTTCTATCCGTTAGGCTACCTATTTTTGATCTCTTTTCTTTTCAGTTTTTTTTTAGTCAAATGTTTTTCTGTTCCTAAACTTATCAGAGATCACATCTGCTGTTTAGTGTCTCCCTACAGACTAATCTAGTGTATTATCTGTTAGAGCTTAGGGCCTAATCTCTTACTGTTTTTAGATGCAGCGGGACAGAATGAAATAGAGAGAGTGGTGAGTGTGCATGTGAGGTCATCAGACAGCAGCGTCTCAGGACTGGAGCTGTAATCGAGTTACAAGCATCTCAATTCCCTAATCTTCTACCTTGTCGGGAGCTACGACTGTTAAATGGCCCACTCTCTTGTTCCCCACTTACCTCTTCCATGTTCTACTGAAGCACACTAGCATGGAAACTAGACTCACACGCACACACACACACACACACACACGCACGCACGCACACACACACACACACACACACACACACACACACACACACACACACACACACACACACACACACACACACACACACACACACACACACACACACACACACACACACACACTATAGCAGAGCAGAGACAGAGTTACACGTAAAGACACAATGCCATTGTGTTGTCAGGGAAACAGAACATTAAGCTTGGCGGAGGAATATCTATTTTTAACTCCAGTGGTTTAATAGAAGATGCATTCAGTAGTAGTATGTGTGTGTGTGTGTATGTGGTAGTGTATGTGTGTGTGTGTGTGTGTGTGTGTGTGTGTGTGTGTGGGCGTGCTACTCCAGTAGCCCTGTTGTATTCATGACTATTTCAAATTAGCTTTCTGATCACCGTGAAGAGAGGGGGTGCCTTTTAGTTCAAGAGCTGCCCTAGG
Source organism: Oncorhynchus tshawytscha (assembly GCF_018296145.1). NCBI lineage: Eukaryota > Metazoa > Chordata > Actinopteri > Salmoniformes > Salmonidae > Oncorhynchus > Oncorhynchus tshawytscha. The sequence goes on from NC_056453.1 coordinate 42,688,608, forward strand.
GGTCTCGCTCAGTGGCCTGTTTCCGTGGTCACAGCTAAGTGGCATGTTGCCGTGGTCATAGCTCAGTGGCGTGTTGCTAGCTCAGTTGCGTGGTCAAATATTCTGTCTAGAAAGGACCCCTTCTATTTTATGAGAACAGAGCAGAGAGAGCAGAGATAGTAGAGAGAACAGAGAGAGCAGAGAGAGCAAAGAGAGAGAGAACAGGGAGAGCAGAGAGAACAGAGAGAGTAGAGAGGACAGAGAGAGCAGAGAGAGCAGAGAGAGCAGAGAGAACAGAGAGAGTAGAGAGTAGAGAGCAGAGAGAGCAGAGAGAGCAGAGAGAGCAGAGAGAGCAGAGAGAGAGAGAACAGGGAGAGCAGAGAGAGAGAGAACAGGAGAGAGCAGGAGAGAGAGCAGGAGAGAGCAGGAGAGAGCAGGAGAGAACAGGAGAGAGCAGGAGAGAACTGGAGAGAACAGGAGAGAGCAGGAGAGAGCAGGAGAGAACAGGAGAGAGCAGGAGAGAGCAGGAGAGAACAGGAGAGAATAGGAGAGAGCAGGAGAGAGCAGGAGAGAACAGGAGAGAGCAGGAGAGAACAGGAGAGAATATGAGAGAGCAGGAGAGAGCAGGAGGGGAACTAGTGAACTGAGCAGGGCAGGAGAGGACAGGAGAGAACAGAAAGGAACAGGAGGGGTCCCACCCACTTGCTTTGCTTCAGGGGTCTAGATCACTGTCACTTTTCAAATGCAAAGACATTCTTTTCTACAATCACCACAGAAAAGAGGGGCGGAAGGGGGTGGATGGATTGCTGAGGTGGACGGAGGTGGTTGGGTGGGTGAGTGGGGGGGTTGGTTATTTGGTTTTGGGGGGAGGAAAGGGCAACACACACAGTCCTGGTTGCACAAAACTGTTGGAGGTAAGAAAAAAGGTTTTCATAAAAATCAACAGTGAATACAGAGGTTCATCTCGGTGGTTATTTTGGGTCTTACCAACGATGCCCACTATCAGAGAGAAGCAGGTTAATCTGGGTCTTACCAACGATGCCCACTATCAGAGAGAAGCAGGTTAATTTGGGTCTTACCAACGATGCCCACTATCAGAGAGAAGCAGGTTAATCTGGGTCTTACCAACGATGCCCACTATCAGAGAGAAGCAGGTTAATCTGGGTCTTACCAACAATGTCCACTATCAGAGAGAAGCAGGCTAATCTGGGTCTTACCAACGATGCCCACTATCAGAGAGAAGCAGGTTAATCTGGGTCTTACCAACAATGTCCACTATCAGAGAGAAGCAGGCTAATCTGGGTCTTACCAACGATGCCCACTATCAGAGAGAAGCAGGTTAATCTGGGTCTTACCAACAATGTCCACTATCAGAGAGAAGCAGGCTAATTTGGGCAAGCTAAATAAATCCCACTGATATAGAGACACTTAATAAGGCATTAGGGTCTCTGTCTCAGTATCAACTCCCATAAGGCATCATGGTCTCTGTCTCAGTATCAACTCCCATAAGGCATCAGGGTCTCTATCTCAGTATCAACTCCCATAAGGCATCAGGGTCTCTATCTCAGTATCAACTCCCATAAGGCATCATGGTCTCTGTCTCAGTATCAACTCCCATAAGGCATCAGGGTCTCTATCTCAGTATCAACTCCCATAAGGCATCAGGGTCTCTGTCTCAGTATCAACTCCCATAAGGCATCATGGTCTCTGTCTCAGTATCAACTCCCATAAGGCATCATGGTCTCTGTCTCAGTATCAACTCCCATAAGGCATCATGGTCTCTGTCTCAGTATCAACTCCCATAAGGCATCATGGTCTCTGTCTCAGTATCAACTCCCATAAGGCATCAGGGTCTCTGTCTCAGTATCAACTCCCATAAGGCATCAGGGTCTCTATCTCAGTATCAACTCCCATAAGGCATCAGGGTCTCTATCTCAGTATCAACTCCCATAAGGCATCATGGTCTCTGTCTCAGTATCAACTCCCATAAGGCATCAGGGTCTCTATCTCAGTATCAACTCCCATAAGGCATCAGGGTCTCTGTCTCAGTATCAACTCCCATAAGGCATCATGGTCTCTGTCTCAGTATCAACTCCCATAAGGCATCATGGTCTCTGTCTCAGTATCAACTCCCATAAGGCATCATGGTCTCTGTCTCAGTATCAACTCCCATAAGGCATCATGGTCTCTGTCTCAGTATCAACTCCCATAAGGCATCAGGGTCTCTGTCTCAGTATCAACTCCCATAAGGCATCATGGTCTCTGTCTCAGTATCAACTCCCATAAGGCATCAGGGTCTCTGTCTCAGTATCAACTCCCATAAGGCATCATGGTCTCTGTCTCAGTATCAACTCCCATAAGGCATCATGGTCTCTGTCTCAGTATCAACTCCCATAAGGCATCATGGTCTCTGTCTCAGTATCAACTCCCGTTATATTAAAACACATGCAGAGCGGTAGACAGCGGTAGACAGCGGTAGACAGCGGTAGACAGCGGTAGACAGCGGTAGACCAGGAGCGGTAGACCAGGAGCGGTAGACAGCGGTAGACCAGGAGCGGTAGACAGCAGTAGACAGCGGTAGACCAGGAGCGGTAGACAGCAGTAGACAGCGGTAGACCCAGAGCGGTAGACAGTGGTAGACAGTGGTAGACAGCGGTAGACAGCGGTAGACCAGGAGCGGTAGACAGCGGTAGACAGCGGTAGACCAGGAGCGGTAGACAGTGGTAGACAGCGGTAGACAGCGGTAGACAGCGGTAGACCAGGAGCGGTAGACAGCGTTAGACCAGGAGCGGTAGACAGCGGTAGACAGCGGTAGACCAGGAGCGGTAGACAGCGGTAGACCAGGAGCGGTAGACCGTTAGACAGCGGTAGACCAGGAGCGGTAGACAGCGTTAGACCGAGAGCGGTAGACAGTGGTAGACAGCGGAAGACAGCGGTAGACCAGGAGCGGTAGACAGCGGTAGACAGCGTTAGACCAGGAGTGGTAGACAGTGGTAGACAGCGTTAGCCAGGAAGACAGCGGTAGACCAGGAGCGGTAGACAGCAGTAGACAGCGGTAGACCAGGAGCGGTAGACCAGGAGCGGTGGCAGTAGACAGCGGTAGACCAGGAGCGGTAGACAGCGGTAGACAGCGGTAGACAGACCAGGAGCGGTAGACAGCGTTAGACCAGGAGCGGTAGACAGCGGTAGACAGCGGTAGACCAGGAGCGGTAGACAGTGGTAGACAGCGGTAGACAGCGGTAGACAGCGGTAGACCAGGAGCGGTAGACAGCGTTAGACCAGGAGCGGTAGACAGCGGTAGACCAGCGGTAGACCAGGAGCGGTAGACAGCAGTAGACAGCGGTAGACCAGGAGCGGTAGACAGCGTTAGACAGCGGTAGACCAGGAGCGGTAGACAGCGGTAGACAGCGGTAGACCGAGAGCGGTAGACCAGTGAGCGGTAGACAGCATTAGACCAGGAGCGGTAGACAGCGGTAGACAGCGTTAGACCAGGAGCCGTAGACAGCGGTAGACAGCGGTAGACCAGGAGCGGTAGACAGCGGTAGACCAGGAGCGGTAGACAGCAGTAGACAGCGGTAGACCAGAGCGGTAGACAGCGGTAGACCAGGAGCGGTAGACCAGGAGCGGTAGACAGCATTAGACCAGGAGCGGTAGACAGTGGTAGACAGCGGTAGACCAGAGCGGTAGACAGCGGTAGACAGCGGTAGACCAGGAGCGGTAGACAGCAGTAGACAGCGGTAGACCAGGAGCGGTAGAGCGGTAGACCAGGAGCGGTAGACCAGCGGTAGACAGCATTAGACCAGGAGCGGTAGACAGTGGTAGACAGCGTTAGACCAGGAGCCGTAGACAGCGGTAGACAGTGGTAGACCCGGAGCAGTAGACAGCGGTAGACAGCGGTAGACAGCTTTAGACCCAGAGCGGTAGACAGTGGTAGACAGCGGTAGACAGCTTTAGACCAGGAGCGGTAGACAGTGGTAGACAGCGGTAGACCCAGAGCGGTAGACAGCGGTAGACAGCGGTAGACCCGGAGTGGTAGACAGCGTTAGACAGCGGTAGACCAGGAGCGGTAGACAGCAGACAGCGTAGACCAGGAGCGGGAGACAGTGGTAGACAGCGTTAGACCAGGAGTGGTAGACAGCGGTAGACAGTGGTAGACCCGGAGCAGTAGACAGGGTAGACAGCGGTAGACAGCTTTAGACCCAGAGCGGTAGACAGTGTTAGACAGCGGTAGACAGCTTTAGACCAGGAGCGGTAGACAGTGGTAGACAGCGTTAGACCCAGCGGTAGACAGCAGTAGACAGCGGTAGACAGCGTTAGACCAGGAGCGGTAGACAGCGGTAGACCAGGAGCGGTAGACAGCGGTAGACAGCGGTAGACCAGGAGCGGTAGACAGCAGTAGACAGCGGTAGACCAGGAGCGGTAGACAGCAGTAGACCAGACCCAGAGCGGTAGACAGTGGTAGACAGTGGTACAGCGGTAGACAGCGGTAGACAGCGGTAGACCAGGAGCGGTAGACAGCGTTAGACCAGGAGCGGTAGACAGCGGTAGACAGCGGTAGACCAGGAGCGGTAGAGAGCGGTAGACAGCGGTAGACCAGGAGCGGTAGACAGCGTTAGACAGTGGTAGACCAGGAGCGGTAGACAGCGGTAGACAGCGGTAGACCGAGAGCGGTAGACAGTGGTAGACAGCGGAAGACAGCGGTAGACCCGGAGCGGTAGACAGCGGTAGACAGCGGTAGACCAGGAGCGGTAGACAGCGGTAGACAGCGTTAGACCAGGAGTGGTAGACAGTGGTAGACAGCGTTAGACCAGGAGCGGTAGACAGCGGTAGACCAGGAGCGGTAGACAGCGTAGACAGCGGTAGACCAGGAGCGGTAGACCAGGAGCGGTAGACAGCAGTAGACAGCGGTAGACCAGGAGCGGTAGACAGCGGTAGACAGCGGTGGTAGACAGCTTTAGACCAGGAGCGGTAGACAGCGGTAGACAGCGACCAGGAGCGGTAGACAGTGGTAGACAGCGGTAGACAGCGGTAGACAGCGGTAGACCAGGAGCGGTAGACAGCGTTAGACCAGGAGCGGTAGACAGCGGTAGACAGCGGTAGACCAGGAGCGGTAGACAGCGGTAGACAGCGGTAGACCAGGAGCGGTAGACAGCAGTAGACAGCGGTAGACCAGGAGCGGTAGACAGCGGTAGACAGCGGTAGACCGAGAGCGGTAGACAGTGGTAGACAGCGGAAGACAGCGGTAGACCCGGAGCGGTAGACAGCGGTAGACAGCGTTAGACCAGGAGTGGTAGACAGTGGTAGACAGCGTTAGACCAGGAGCGGTAGACAGCGGTAGACCAGGAGCGGTAGACAGCAGTAGACAGCGGTAGACCAGGAGCGGTAGACAGCGGTAGACCAGGAGCGGTAGACCAGAGCGGTAGACAGCGGTAGACAGCGGAGCAGCTTTAGACCCAGAGCGGTAGACAGTGGTAGACAGCGGTAGCAGCTTTAGACAGCGGTAGACAGTGGTAGACCCAGCGTAGACCCAGAGGTAGACAGCGGTAGACAGCGGTAGACCCGGAGCGGTAGACAGCGTTAGACAGCGGTAGACCAGGAGCGGTAGACAGCGGTAGACAGCGTTAGACCAGGAGCGGTAGACAGTGGTAGACAGCGTTAGACCAGGAGTGGTAGACAGCGGTAGACAGTGGTAGACCCGGAGCAGTAGACAGCGGTAGACAGCGGTAGACAGCTTTAGACCCAGAGCGGTAGACAGTGTTAGACAGCGGTAGACAGCTTTAGACCAGGAGCGGTAGACAGTGGTAGACAGCGTTAGACCCAGAGCGGTAGACAGCAGTAGACAGCGGTAGCAGCGTAGACCAGGAGCGGTAGACAGCGGTAGACCAGGAGCGGTAGACAGCGGTAGACAGCGGTAGACCAGGAGCGGTAGACAGCAGGTAGACAGCGTAGACCAGGAGCGGTAGACAGCAGTAGACAGCGGTAGACCCAGAGCGGTAGACAGTGGTAGACAGTGGTAGACAGCGGTAGACAGCGGTAGACAGCGGTAGACCAGGAGCGGTAGACAGCGTTAGACCAGGAGCGGTAGACAGCGGTAGACAGCGGTAGACCCAGAGCGGTAGAGAGCGGTAGACAGCGGTAGACCAGGAGCGGTAGACAGCGTTAGACAGTGGTAGACCAGGAGCGGTAGACAGCGGTAGACAGCGGTAGGCCGAGAGCAGACAGTGGTAGACAGCGGAAGACAGCGGTAGACCCGGAGCGGTAGACAGCGGTAGACAGCGGTAGACCAGGAGCGGTAGACAGCGGTAGACAGCGTTAGACCAGGAGTGGTAGACAGTGGTAGACAGCGTTAGACCAGGAGCGGTAGACAGCGGTAGACCAGGAGCGGTAGACAGCAGTAGACAGCGGTAGACCAGGAGCGGTAGACAGCGGTAGACAGCAGTAGACAGCGGTAGACCAGGAGCAGTAGACAGCGGTAGACAGCGGTAGACAGCGGTAGACCAGGAGGTAGACAGCGTTAGACCAGGAGCGGTAGACAGCGGTAGACAGCGGTAGACCAGGAGCGGTAGACAGTGGTAGACAGCGGTAGACAGCGGTAGACAGCGGTAGACCAGGAGCGGTAGACAGCGTTAGACCAGGAGCGGTAGACAGCGGTAGACAGCGGTAGACCAGGAGCGGTAGACAGCGGTAGACAGCGGTAGACCAGGAGCGGTAGACAGCGGTAGACAGCGGTAGACCAGGAGCGGTAGACAGCGGTAGACAGCGGTAGACCAGAGCGGTAGACAGTGGTAGACAGCGGAAGACAGCGGTAGACCAGGAGCGGTAGACAGCGGTAGACAGCGGTAGACCAGGAGTGGTAGACAGTGGTAGACAGCGTAGACCAGGAGCGGTAGACAGCGGTAGACCAGGAGCGGTAGACAGCAGTAGACAGCGGTAGACCAGGAGCGGTAGACAGCGGTAGACCAGGAGCGGTAGACCAGGAGCGGTAGACAGCGGTAGACAGCGGTAGACCAGGAGCGGTAGACCAGGAGCGGTAGACAGCAGTAGACAGCGGTAGACCAGAGCGGTAGACAGCGGTAGACCAGAGCGGTAGACAGCGGTAGACCAGACAGCGGTAGACCAGGAGCGGTAGACAGCATTAGACCAGGAGCGGTAGACAGTGGTAGACAGCGTTAGACCAGGAGCCGTAGACAGCGGTAGACAGTGGTAGACCCGGAGCAGTAGACAGCGGTAGACAGCGGTAGACAGCTTTAGACCCAGAGCGGTAGACAGTGGTAGACAGCGGTAGACAGCGGTAGACCAGGAGCGGTAGACAGTGGTAGACAGCGTTAGACCCAGAGCGGTAGACAGCGGTAGACAGCGGTAGACAGCGGTAGACAGCGTTAGACAGCGGTAGACCAGGAGCGGTAGACAGCGGTAGACAGCGTTAGACCAGGAGCGGGAGACAGTGGTAGACAGCGTTAGACCAGGAGTGGTAGACAGCGGTAGACCCCGGAGCAGTAGACAGCGGTAGACAGCGGTAGACCAGACCCAGAGCGGTAGACAGTGTTAGACAGCGGTAGACAGCTTTAGACCAGGAGCGGTAGACAGTGGTAGACAGCGTTAGACCCAGAGCGGTAGACAGCAGTAGACAGCGGTAGACAGCGTTAGACCAGGAGCGGTAGACAGCGGTAGACCAGGAGCGGTAGACAGCGGTAGACAGCGGTAGACCAGGAGCGGTAGACAGCAGTAGACAGCGGTAGACCAGGAGCGGTAGACAGCAGTAGACAGCGGTAGACCCAGAGCGGTAGACAGTGGTAGACAGTGGTAGACAGCGGTAGACAGCGGTAGACAGCGGTAGACAGGAGCGGTAGACAGCGTTAGACCAGGAGCGGTAGACAGCGGTAGACAGCGGTAGACCAGGAGCGGTAGACAGCGGTAGACAGCGGTAGACCAGGAGCGGTAGACAGCGTTAGACAGTGGTAGACCAGGAGCGGTAGACAGCGGTAGACAGCGGTAGACCAGAGCGGTAGACAGTGGTAGACAGCGGAAGACAGCGGTAGACCCGGAGCGGTAGACAGCGGTAGACAGCGGTAGACCAGCGGTAGACAGCGGTAGACAGCGTTAGACCAGGAGCGGTAGACAGTGGTAGACAGCGTTAGACCAGGAGCGGTAGACAGCGGTAGACAGTGGTAGACCCGGAGCAGTAGACAGCGGTAGACAGCGGTAGACAGCTTTAGACCCAGAGCGGTAGACAGTGGTAGACAGCGGTAGACAGCTTTAGACCAGGAGCGGTAGACAGTGGTAGACAGCGTTAGACCCAGAGCGGTAGACAGCGGTAGACAGCGGTAGACCCGGAGCGGTAGACAGCGTTAGACAGCGGTAGACCAGGAGCGGTAGACAGCGGTAGACAGCGTTAGACCAGCGGTAGACAGTGTTAGACAGCGTTAGACCAGGAGTGGTAGACAGTGGTAGACAGCGTTAGACCAGGAGCGGTAGACAGTGGTAGACAGCGTTAGACCAGGAGTGGTAGACAGCGGTAGACAGTGGTAGACCCGGAGCAGTAGACAGCAGTAGACAGCGGTAGACAGCTTTAGACCCAGAGCGGTAGACAGTGTTAGACAGTGGTAGACAGCTTTAGACCAGTAGACAGTGGTAGACAGCGTTAGACCCAGAGCGGTAGACAGCAGTAGACAGCGGTAGACAGCGTAGACCAGGAGCGGTAGACAGCGTTAGACCAGGAGCGGTAGACAGCGGTAGACAGTGGTAGACCCGGAGCAGTAGACAGCGGTAGACAGCAGACAGCGGTAGACAGTGGTAGACCCAGCAGTAGACAGCAGTAGACAGCGGTAGACAGCGGTAGACAGCGGTAGACCAGGAGCGGTAGACAGCAGTAGACACTGGTAGACCCAGAGCGGTAGACAGTGGTAGACCCAGAGCGGTAGACAGCGGTAGACAGCGGTAGACAGCGGTAGACCAGGAGCGGTAGACAGCGGTAGACACCGGTAGACAGCGGTAGACCAGGAGCGGTAGACAGCGGTAGACAGCGGTAGACCCGGAGTGGTAGACAGCGGTAGACAGCAGTAGACAGCGGTAGACCCAGAGCGGTAGACAGCGGTAGACCCAGAGCGGTAGACAGTGGTAGACAGCGGTAGACAGCGGTACACCAGGAGCGGTAGACAGCGGTAGACAGCGGTAGACCCGGAGTGGTAGACAGCTGTAGACAGCGGTAGACAGCGGTAGACCCAGAGCGGTAGATAGCGGTAGACCCAGAGCGGTAGACAGTAGTAGACAGCGGTAGACAGCGGTAGACCAGGAGCGGTAGACAGCGGTAGACCAGGAGCGGTAGACAGCGTTAGACCAGGAGCGGTAGACAGCGGTAGACAGCAGACCAGGAGCGGTAGACAGCGGTAGACCAGGAGCGGTAGACAGCGGTAGACAGCGGTAGACCAGGAGCGGTAGACAGCGGTAGACCAGGAGCGGTAGACAGCGGTAGACAGCGTTAGACCAGGAGCAGTAGACAGTGGTAGACAGCGTTAGACCAGGAGCGGTAGACAGCGGTAGACAGTGGTAGACCCGGAGCAGTAGACAGCGGTAGACAGCGGTAGACAGCTTTAGACCAGGAGCGGTAGACAGCGGTAGACAGCGTTAGACCAGGAGCGGTAGACAGTGGTAGACAGCGTTAGACCAGGAGCGGTAGACAGCGTTAGACCAGGAGCGGTAGACAGTGGTAGACAGCGTTAGACCAGGAGCGGTAGTCAGCGGTAGACAGTGGTAGACCCGGAGCAGTAGACAGCGGTAGACAGCGGTAGACAGCGGTAGACAGCTTTAGACCAGGAGCGGTAGACAGCGGTAGACTGCGTTAGACCAGGAGCGGTAGACAGTGGTAGACAGCGTTAGACCAGGAACGGTAGACAGCGGTAGACAGTGGTAGTAGACAGCGGTATCAGTAGACAGCGGACAGACAGCGGTAGACATCGGTAGACAGCGGTAGACCCGGAGTGGTAGACAGCGGTAGACAGCGGTAGACCCAGAGCGGTAGACAGCGGTAGACCCAGAGCGGTAGACAGTGGTAGACAGTGGTAGACAGCGGTAGACAGCTGTAGACTGCGTTAGACCAGGAGCGGTAGACAGCGGTAGACAGCTGTAGACCCAGAGCGGTAGACAGTGGTAGACAGCGGTAGACCCAGAGCGGTAGACAGCGGTAGACAGCGGTAGACCCAGAGCGGTAGACAGTGGTAGACAGTGGTAGACAGCAGTAGACCCAGAGCGGTAGACAGCGGTAGACAGTGGTAGACAGCGGTAGACCCAGAGCGGTAGACAGTGGTAGACAGCGGTAGACAGCGGTAGACCCAGAGCGGTAGACAGTGGTAGACAGTGGTAGACAGCAGTAGACCCAGAGCGGTAGACAGCGGTAGACAGTGGTAGACAGCGGTAGACCCAGAGCGGTAGACAGTGGTAGACAGCGGTAGACAGCGGTAGACAGCGGTAGACAGCGGTAGACCCAGAGCGGTAGACAGTGGTAGACAGTGGTAGACAGCAGTAGACCCAGAGCGGTAGACAGCGGTAGACAGTGGTAGACCCGGAACGGTAGATCCGGAGCGTGTTTGCTGTTGCTAATTTGTGCTCACAGCTATCAGATTTCTTAAAATGTATCCCAAACAGAGACTACAAATAGAATAAATAGCATCTCCACAACATGTTCCCTTGTTAGAGATTTCTGAATCCGCCTTTCATTGACTCTGAATTTCCCTATTGCATTTTCCTCTATAAATATCAATTTTAAAGATGCATTGTTTGATGAGAGAGGAAGAAGGGAGGGGAAATCAACAGACAGAGGTAGACTGAATGGCGCCATGCTGTGTGTCACTTTGCATAACAGCCAGCAGCCAGCAAGCCATATGACATCTATTAACCTCCAAGGAGATGTCCCAAATGGCACCTTATTCCCTACCTAGATCCCTATGGGACCTGGACACTATATAGGAAATAGAGTGCCCGAAAGTGATTTCCCTTCATTCCTCATACTTACAGACACTGTCTGAATGAGTCAGATGTTACAGTGACTGCTAATTGGATTTTAAATAATGCCGATTTCTGTCTCTTTGTGGGTACAGGAATTAAAGGAGGCCACAACGTGATCCAGCGAGCAGGGGTCTGACCGTACGGGACCTGTGCCAGCCGAGGATCCGTCCGTTGTCCCGTCGTCCGTTGGTCTCCTGAGGAATAGCTGAGGGGACGTACCATTCTGTTACCAAAGTACTTTGGATTAATGTACGGCACAGGCTCACGGAGGGAGAACGTGATTCTGGGTTTCCTGCAGGGCTGGAGTACATGAGTGATACAGGCCTGGAGTGAGCCTGTACTATCAGGATTGGTGTTGGCATGGCTCAGTCCACCTTTTGGACCTTCTTTTCATCATGACTGATCAGCTTGACCACAGACCCTGAGGAGAGCCTGTAACTGCCGGAGGATCTTTCCTAAGAGGACGGGGCCTCCATGTAACACAAAGAGATCTAAGTTAGACGATACAAAGACTCTACAACTACTACGACTACAACAGAACAACAACAAAAAACACGAAACCTCAGGCTTGCTTTTGAGAGGAAAAGCCTGCAGCTTTGTCTGAGTTTGAGTGGAGATGCTTTTTCCACCACTGACAGTCATGGCAAAGCCTTTGATGGCTTGAGCATCTGACAAAACAAGAGGAGGGTCAGCTCAAAAAAAACAAGGATCAGTTTAAGTTCAAACACACTGATCCGGGTCACAATATAACCAAGGGTATAACCAAACACCTTCCCTCTCTCTCTCTCTCTCTCTCTCTTACTACGCAAATAAACTTAAGCTTTCTGAAAAGGACTTAATAGGAAAGATTTCAACGTAAATCTCGATTGGATCTGCTGGATTGGGAAAGGATTCTTCAGTGGCTGGATAGCGATTTTTTTTAAATCAGGTATGGCAGCCACAGTATGATTGGATGGTGGCTTTACGCCTCGCTGACCAAACCCAGGTTTCTAATAATATAATTATTATAATTATAATATAATTATTATAAATATAATTATGTGTGTGTGTGTGTGTGTGTGTGTGTGTGTGTGTGTGTGTGTGTGTGTGTGTGTGTGTGTGTGTGTGTGTGTGTGTGTGTGTGTGTGTGTGTGCGTTTTCTAATGAGACGTGAGGAGTGGTCAGGACATTATTTTTAATTGATGTCAAGTCTGACTACCAGTCACAACTCTGACTACCAGTCACAACTCTGGCTACCAGTCACAGCCTGACTACCAGTCACAGCTCTGGCTACCAGTCACAGCTACTACCAGTCACAGCCTGACTACCAGTCACAGCTCTGGCTACCAGTCACAGCCTGACTACCAGTCACAGCTCTGGCTGTCACAGCTACTACCAGTCACAACTCTGGCTACCAGTCACAGCTCTGGCTACCAGTCACAGCTCTGGCTACCAGTCACAGCTCTGACTACCAGTCACAGCTCTGACTACCAGTCACAACTCTGGCTACCAGTCACAGCTCTGACTACCAGTCACAACTCTGGCTACCAGTCACAGCTCTGACTACCAGTCACAACTCTGGCTACCAGTCACAACTCTGGCTACCAGTCACACACAGCCAAGCACTGAACAGATCAGCCATGTAGGTTGGTGAAGGGATGACTGACTGAGTGAAGCTCAGTTTGGTTCACCCTGTTCCACATATGGTAATGAGTCTGCAAATTAGAGAGAGAAAGAGAGAAAGAGAGAGAGAGAGAGCAAGAGAGAGCAAGAGAGAAAAATAGAGAGAGAGGATTTCACAACAGTTCATCACAAGGCCTGGCTTTGTTCACATACACACACAGTCTAGCAGTGATGAAAGGCAGCCTTCAGAAAGATCCAGAAACATGTAAAACAACTAAGGCCAAGCTATTACGTTTCACAAGCTAAAGCCAGAAAGCCAAAGCACAGGGATTCAATTCAGTAGCAGGAACCCACATGTCGAAGGGTTTTCTCCAAACAGGAAGTGAGGGAAAGGGAAATACATTGTAAATGTATGAAGTCTCTAAAGTCTGAGGGAAATGTACTTTATATGTTCCCTGAAAACAGCCATTAGCACTCAATGTAGTTTTAGCCTTGCAAGATGCTCAAATTTATTTTCTGTGAATTGTAAAAGTAACGATTTATAATAATTTAAGTCAGCATAAGGCCTACATGTCATATCTAATATTGCAGATTAGTGAAGAACAGGCTTGATGCAGGACTATTCAAACAAACAGCATTTATTAGAAACCAGGGGTTTGGCTTCCCTGTAAAAGCCTTGTGCATTAACTTTACCCTTTCTGTCTCCTTCCTAGGGAGAAGACACCACAACCTCAAAACAAGATGGCCGCCCAATGCAAGAACTTCCTGCTCTTCTTGACTAGGGTAGGACTACTTCTGGGTCTGGCTAACCCTCTGGTGACCTCCGCCTCCTGCCCCTCGGCCTGCCGGTGTGATGGGACCTTCATCTACTGTAATGATCGAGGCCTCACCTCTATCCCTACCGGCATTCCGCTAGATGCTACTATTCTCTTCCTCCAAAACAACAGGATCAAGAGCGCCGGCATCCCCACCGATCTGAAGAGGCTAAGCAACGTCGAGAAGATCTATCTGTACTGCAACAATCTGGACGAGTTCCCCCAAAACCTGCCGATCGGGGTCAAAGAGCTGCATCTACAGGAGAATAATATCCGCATGATTACGCATGCGTCGCTGGGTCAGATCCCGCTGATCGAGGAGCTACACCTGGATGATAACTCCGTCTCGGCTGTTAGCATCGAGGAAGGAGCGTTCAGGGACAGCAATCACCTGAGACTACTCTTTCTCTCCAGGAACCATCTGAGCACCATCCCGTCCGGCCTTCCGCAGACCATCGAGGAGCTGCGCTTCGACGACAACCGCATCTCGTCAATATCAGAGGCATCCCTGCAGGACCTGATCAACCTGAAGAGACTCGTCCTGGACGGGAACCTGCTCAACAACCGCGGCATCGGCGAAATGGCCTTCATCAACCTGATTAATCTCACCGAGCTCTCCCTGGTGAGAAACACCCTTACGTCGCCGCCGGCTAACTTACCAGGAACCAGTTTGGAGAAACTGCAGCTCCAAGACAACCACATCAACCGGGTACCGGCCGGAGCTTTTGCTTTCCTCAGGCAGCTGTATCGGTTGGATCTATCAGGCAACAACCTGAGCAGTCTGCCTCACGGAGTGTTCGAAGACCTGGATAACCTCACGCAGCTCCTGCTCCGTAACAACCCGTGGCAGTGCACTTGCCGGATGAAGTGGGTGAGAGACTGGTTAAGGTCGCTGCCCACAAAAGTCAACGTCCGGGGGTTTATGTGCCAGGGACCAGACAAGGTCAAGGGCATGGCTATTAAGGATTTGTCCATGGACTTGTTTGACTGTGGAGGATCTGACTTGGGCAGGGGCCAGGGGGACCCTACCGAGACCAGCACTGTCTCTAACACCTTACTGCCCTCACAACCCCAATGGCCTTCCTTTGTGACCAAAAGACCGGTGGTGAGAATGCCTGACAGGAATAAGAACTACCGAAGTACTACGACACCGTCAGGAAGAAAGATCATCAGGATCAGTGTGAAGTCGAGCAGTGCAGAGACAGTGCACATCTCCTGGAGGGTTTCTGTACCCTTGACTGCCATGAGGCTCAGCTGGTTAAAACTGGGCCACAACCCTTCGTTCGGTTCCATCACGGAGACCATTGTACAGGGCGAGAAGAAGGAGTACCTCCTAACAGCTCTAGAACCGGAATCCTCGTACAGGATATGCATGGTTCCCATGGAGACCAGCAACATTTACTTGACGGACGAGACACCAGTTTGTATAGAGACAGAGACCAGTTCTCTGAAGGCTTACAAACCCACCACCACACTGAACCGCGAGCAGGAAAAGGAGCCTTACAACAATTCCAGTCTGCCTTTAGCCGCGATCATCGGAGGGGCTGTGGCTCTGTTGGCAATATTAATGCTGGCGTTTGTGTGCTGGTACGTGCACAGGAACAGTTCACTGTTTTCCAGGAATTGCACCTACAACAAGGGCCGTCGGAGGAAGGATGATTACGCCGAGGCGGGGACGAAAAAGGATAACTCAATCTTGGAGATACGAGAGGCCTCTTTTCAGATGATCCCCATACACCCCGTGCCCGTGTCCAAAGAGGAGTTTGTGATACATACGATTTTCCCTCCGAACGGATTGAGTCTGTACAAGAGCCCGCACAGCGAGACCAGTATTAGCAACAGAAGCTACAGAGACAGCGGAATACCTGATTCAGACCACTCCCATTCATGATATTGATAACGCGGGAACATTTCGTTATAAATGAGTGCGTTCGTTGATGACATGAAACTAAAGTGGCTAAAAAACTTTGTTATAAAACACTGGATCTACAAGACTGAGTGGGGAAGCTGTACATCTTCTGTACATTTAAAATATAATTTATATTTAAGGACATTTTATGACAAAGAGGAGAAGAAATGTGGTTCACAGATAGTAGGGCCATCACTGAGCCGCAGGTCAGTGTATGTTGTAACTAAAACTGCAATTCTATATTTTAGGGGTTGGTAGTAATTTGTATTGTATTTAATTTTTTTTAATTTTTTTTGGCTTACGGTTACCCTAACAACCAGCTATATAAAACAAACTCTGTTCTACTGAGATATAAAGACTTGTCAACTGTGAAAGTGGGTTTTCATTGCTGTGTTGAACAATCAGACTTTAGAGAACCTTGTAGAATAAAGCACAGGTCTTTACACTCGTTTTGTGGCTGTTCGGTAAAAAAAAACAAAAAAAGCAACAACAAAAAAATATGAAATGATCAAAACTAAGACCCAGCTGATTAACCGAGAAGAACCAGGGAGACAGCGGGCACTCGTTCTCTGAGGAGAGACAAGCAAGAGAGCAGTCTCCTACATGTATCTGACTATCTCTGGAACCATGACTAGATATGTCCTGTTTTACTGCTGTTCATTTAGTTCATCTGTTTGGAGAAAACACAGAAACACGAGAGATCAGACGCCCATGGGGCACGGCTCCTGTGTGTGTGTGTGTGTGTGTGTGTGTGCGTTTGTGTGTGTCTGTGTGTGTGTGTGTATGTGCGTGCTTTCGTGCATATGTGTATGTGTGTGTGTATGTGTGTGTGTATGTGTGTGTGTGTGTGTATGTGTGTGTGTGTGTGTGTATGTGTGTGCGTGTGTATGTGTGCGTGCGTGCATGTCTGTGTGTGCGTGTATGTGCGTGTGTGTGTGTGTGTGTGTGTGTGTGTGTGTGCGTGTGTGTGTGTGCGTGCGTGCGTGAGTGCGTGTGTGTGTGTGTATGTGTGTGCGTGTGTGTGCGTGCGTGCGTGAGTGCGTGTGTGTGTGTGTGTGTGTGCGTCAGGCCACAGCACAGGGCAGATGAAGCACACAGACCTTTAGGGCCATTACCCAGGATGGGATTAACCCATGCAGGGTGGCCAGACTGACAACAGAGATGACATAAAGAACACCAACTATATCTATTTGTTCTAGCCAACACAAAGGCTAAACTACAATGGATGACATTCTCCAGTCCCTTGTACCATATGTCATCCAAACATTGGCTTTCCTTTGAATACAAACTGAGCATCACCTATTTCCTTGTTTATGATTAGTCCCCCCCCCAGGTTGACTACTTCTATGTTGCCACAATTTCAAAGTTTAATTGTTCTTTATGAAGTAGAATTTGTTCTTTACAAAGTGAATTGTTCTTTACAAAGCTGCTCAGGGATTCTTGAAACAATTGTCCTGTCTTTCGAGAATCCCTGAACTGAAAACCAAAGTGCTATTGAATGCCCTTTGGCCAGTCGTGTATGTGCCTTGATCCAATGCTTATTGTATTTAGCTTTCTAAGAAATCACTGACTTTTTTGTCATTCACACTTGAATATGAGAAAATATTGCAGAATAAAAATTGATAAAAATATCAAAGACTCTCTCTTACCTGAAACACAACAACAAGTCATTTCAAAATCACAATTTCGGCCCCATTCTCAATTTGAATTAAAAACAAAATGTGTGGGGGTAATTGAAGTAATATGTACATGTAGGTAGGGGTAAAGTGACTATGCGTAGATAATAAACAGAGAGTAGCAGCAGTGTAAAAACAAAGGTGGGAGGGGCGGTGTCAATGCAAATAGTCCAGGTAGCCATTTGATTAGCTTTTCAGGAGTCTTATGGTTTGGGGGTAGAAGCTGTTATTAAGAAGCCTTTTGGACCTAGACTTGGCACTCCGGTACCGCTTGCCGTGCGGTAGCAGAGAGAACAGTCTATGACGGGTGGCTGGAGTCTTTGGCAATTTTTAGGGCCTTCCTCTGACGCCGCCTGGTGTAGAGGTCCTGGATGGCAGGAAGCTTGTCCCCAGTGATGTACTGGGCCGTACGCACTACCCTCTGTAGTGCTTTGCGGTCAGAGGCTGAGCAGTTGCCATACTAGGCAGTGATGCAACCAGTCAGGATGCTCTGACGGTGCAGCTGTAGAACCTTTTGAGGATCGGAGGACCCATGACAAATCTTTTCAGTCTCCTGAGGAGGAATAGGCGTTGTCGTGCCCTCTTCACGGCTGTCTTGGTGTTTTTGGACCATGTTAATTTGTTGGTGATGTGGACACCAAGGAACTTGAAACTCCCAACCTGTTCCACTACAGCCCTGCTGATGTGAATGGGGGCGTGGCTCGGTGCTCCTTTTCCTGTAGTCCACAATCATCTCCTTTGTATTGTTCACAATGAGGGAGAGGTTGTTGTCCTGGCAGTGTGGGTCTCTGACCCCCCTATAGGCTGTCTCATCGTTGTCGGTGATCAGGTCTACCACTCTACCACTAGGGTTTCTGGGATGACGGTGTTGATGTGAGCCATCACCAGCCTTTCAATGCACGTCATGGCTAGAGACGTGAGTTCTACGTGTCGGTAGTCATTTAGGCAGATTACCTTGGTGTTCTTGAGACCAAGGACTATGGTGTTCTTCTTGAAACATGTAGGTATTATATTACACACTCGGACAGGGAGAGTTTGAACATGTCATTGAAGACACTTGCCAGTTGGTCAGTGTATAGTCGGAGTACACATCCTGGTAATTCGTCTGGCCCTGCAGCCTTGTGAATGTTGACCTGTTTTTAAAGGTCTTACTCATATCGGCTATGGAAAGCGTGATCACACAGTCGTCCGGAAAAGCTGGTTCTCATCTGCTTGAGGCTGGGTTTGGACGTATGTGTGGAGAAGTCACAGTGTGGTGTGTAGTGACTGAAGCTACCCTACCTCTGTACGGTGGCTCAGCCCTGTGGTGTGTAGTGACTGAAGCTACCCTACCTCTGTACGGTGGCTCAGCCCCCAGTCCTATCAGCTAAAAACAAGAAGAAGAACCGGCTCCAGTGGGAACGCCATCACCGACACCGGAAAACTGAGGAGTGGAAAGACATTGCCTGGTCCGAAAAAAAACCCGGGTTCCTGTTGCGTCATGCTGATGGCAGTCAGAATTTGGCATAAGCAGCATGGGTCAACGGTACAGGCATGTGTCGGTGGTGTAATAATGTGGGGATGTTTGCCTGGCACACGGTAGTTCATTTGATACCAACTGAGCAACGTTTACATCCCCCGACTAATTCAGGCTGTTCTGGAGGCAAAGGAGGGTTCAACCCGGAAAACTAATAAACTGGCCACTGAGTGGATATGAAACACTCATAAACTAAAATATATGTACTCATAAACTAAAATACATGTACAGACACATCTACATAGTCATCCATAGGTGCAGTCATAAACCCAACCATGCAGTCTTAACACACCCATGCAGTCTTAACACACCCATGTAGTCTTAACACCCATGCAATCTTAACACACCCATGTAGACCCAACACACCCATGCAGTCTTAACACACCCATGTAGTCTTAACACACCCATGTAGACCTAATAGACCCATGTAGTCTTAACACCCATGTAGTCTTAACACCCATGTAGTCTTAACACCCATGTAGTCTTAACACCTATGTAGTCTTAACACCCATGTAGTCTTAACACCTATGTAGTCTTAACACACCCATGTAGACTTAACACACCCATTTAGACTTAACACACCCATGTAGTCTTAACACACCCATGTAGTCTTAACAACCATGTAGTCTTAACAAACTCTAGGCTCTAATTGGAGCTAGGACAGCCGCTAGAAGCTGCAGAAGTGATCCAAACCTTAAGTGTACACTCACCCTGTGGCCCCTACACTACTTTTATCAGATCAACTGGAAATCAAATCAAATCAAATGTATTTATATAGCCCTTCGTACATCAGCTGATATCTCAAAGTGCTGTACAGAAACCCAGACTAAAACCCCAAACAGCAAGCAATGCAGGTGTTGAAGCACGTTGGCTAGGAAAAACTCACTAGAAAGGCCAAAACCTAGGAAAAAACCTAGAGAGGAACCAGGATATGAGGGGTGGCCAGTCCTCTTCTGGCTGTGCCGGGTGGAGATTATAACAGAACATGGCCAAGATGTTCAAATGTTCATAAATGACCAGCAGGGTCAAATAATAATAATCACAGTAGTTGTCGAGGGTGCAACAAGTCAGCACCTCAGGAGTAAATGTCAGTTGGCTTTTCATAGCCAATCATTGAGAGTCTCTCTACCGCTCCTGCTGTCTCTAGAGAGTTGAAAACAGCAGGTCTGGGACAGGTAGCACGTCTGGTGAACAGGTCAGGATTCCATAGCCGCAGGCAGAACAGTTGAAACTGGAGCAGCAGCACAGCCAGGTGGACTGGGGACAGCAAGGAGTCATCATGCCAGGTAGTCCTGAGGCATGGTCCTAGGGCTCAGGTCCTCCGAGAGAGAGAAAGAAAGAGAGAAAGAAAGAGAGAATTAGAGAGAGCATACTTAAATTCACACAGGACACCGGATAAGACAGGAGAAGTACTCCAGATATAACAAACTGACCCTAGCCCCCCGACACATAAACTACTGCAGCATAAATACTGGAGACTGAGACAGGAGGGGTCAGGAGACACTGTGGCCCCATCCGATGATACCCCCGGACAGGGCCAAACAGGAAGGATATAACCCCACCCACTTTGCCAAAGCACAGCCCCCACACCACTAGAGGGATATCTATCTTCAACCAACAACTTACCATCCTGAGACAAGGCCGAGTATAGCCCACAAAGATCTCTGCCACGGCACAACCCAAGGGGGGGCACCAACCCACTCAAGTGACGCACCCCTCCCAGGGACGGCATGAGAGAGCCCCAGTAAGCCAGTGACTCAGCCCCTGTAATAGGGTTAGAGGCAGAGAATCCCAGTGGAAAGAGGGGAACCGGCCAGGCAGAGACAGCAAGGGCGGTTCGTTGCTCCAGTGCCTTTCCGTTCAACTTCCCACTCCTGGGCCAGACTACACTCAATCATATGACCCACTGAAGAGATGAGTCTTCAGTAAAGACTTAAAGGTTGAGACCGAGTTTGCGTCTCTCACATGTGTCGGCAGACAATTCCATAAAAATGGAGCTCTATAGGAGAAAGCCCTGCCTCCAGCTGTTTGCTTAGAAATTCTAGGGACAATTAGGAGGCTTGCATCTTGTGACTGTAGCGTACCAAATCAGAGAGATAGGTAGGAGCAAGGCCATGTAATGCTTTGTAGGTTAGAACTAACAGTAAAACCTTGAAATCAGCCCTTGCCTTGACAGGAAGCCAGTGTAGGGAGGCTAGCATTGGAGTAATATGATCACATTTTTTGGTTCTAGTCAGGATTCTAGCAGCCGTATTTAGCACTAACTGAAGTTTATTTAGTGCTTTTTCCGGGTAGCCGGAAAGTAGAGCATTGCAGTAGTCTAACCTAGAAGTAACAACAACATAGATTAGTTTTTCTGCATCATTTTTGGACAGAAAGTTTCTGATTTTTGCAATGTTACGTAGATGGAAAAAAGCTGTCCATGAAACAGTCTTGATATGTTCGTCAAAAGAGAGATCAGGGTCCAGAGTAACGCCGAGGTCCTTCACAGTTTTATTTGAGACGACTGTACAACCATTAAGAGTAATTGTCAGATTCAACAGAAGATCTCTTTGTTTCTTGGGACCTAGAACAAGCATCTCTGTTTTGTCTGAGTTTAAAAGTAGAAAGTTTGCAGCCATCCACTTCCTTATGTCTGAAACACAGGCTTCTATCGAGGGCAATTTTGGGGCTTCACCATGTTTCATTGAAATGTACAGCTGTGTGTCATCCGCATAGCAGTGAAAGTTAACATTATGTTTTCGAATGACATCCCCAAGAGGTAAAATATATAGTGAAAACAATAGTGGTCCTAAAACGGAACCTTGACGAACACCGAAATTTACAGGTGATTTGTCAGAGGACAAACCATTCACAGAGACAAACTGATATTTTTCCGACAGATAAGATCTAATCCAGGCCAGAACTTGTCTGTGTAGACACATTTGGGTTTCCAATCTCTCCAAAAGAATGTGGTGATCGATGGTATCAAAAGCAGCACTAAGGTCTAGGAGCACGAGGACAGATGCAGAGCCTCGGTCTGATGCCATTAAAAGGTAATTTACCACCTTCACAAGTGCAGTAAACAGTAGCTATAAAAAGTGATTGAGTAGGCTGCATAGATTTCATGACTAGAAGCTCAAAAGACGAAAACGTTTTTTTTTTTTTGCGTAAATTGACATTTGCATCATAAATGTTAGCAACACCTCCGCCTTTGCGTATTTAGTCTTTAAGACAAGGTGTACAGTTGTCAGTGTAATGCATGTTTTAGTATTTGGTCTTTAAGACAAGGTGTACAGTTGTCAGTGTACCGTATGTTTTAGACCCGAGAGGCGTTCTCTCACCACAATTCAAGTTTGACATCAAAGAGCTTTTCTACTTTTATTTCCTCAACTCCTTATTCACTCTGATGAACGAAATGCCTACGAATGCTTATTAACTGCGTAGGATAGGCATTTGAATATCTATGAATTGCCTATGAAACAAGCATATGAATTGCCTATGAAACAAGCATATGAATTGCCTATGAAACAAGCATATGAACGCCTATGAAACAAGCATATGAATGCCTATGAAACAAGCATATGAATGCCTATGAAACAAGCAGGAGTGTGTTTCCTGCCTGAGTAGCGAGAACGAGGGGGAGGAGGTCTATATCGCTTGTCAGAATGAGAACCTATCCTAACCATTCCACAGTTCTGTTCCAGAACACCAGTCTCCACAACATGCTACAGATGAGATCAGGTTAAAAAGGAAAAGTCCAACACATCGATGATCTTGATGCGTCCTAACATTTAATGGATCTTATTGGACCAATGTTTTCAGTCTCAATTAGACCTCTTCACCAGGGTATTTATACAGATGAACCCCATTTCATTAGACAGGAAGTCCAAACTTCCCTTTTTGCCCTAGCCGCTCTCTACAGTAACAGTCAGTTATTGATGAGGCGTTTGCCTTAATTAAGTAACTCATCCTCATGTTCTGCTAACCACGTAGGAGAACCAGACGGAAGGTAGATGAAGTGGATTTAATGTTGTTACATTGACTAGGCCTCCAATGGCAAAACTAGTAAAAAATAACAAATAAAAAAACGTAAAGTCATTATCATGTGAGAGTGCTGTCTAAAACTGTCTTGTGAGAGAGCTGTCATTTGTGATCTCATTGTAGATTGACATTTTTCTGTGGTACAAAGATAGATAGGTTGGAATGAAATATAAACTAGAATTGAAGGCGGCTTCTTCATCACCCTGCTAGGATCGCTGACCCTGGTGACCTCCTGCGACCCTTCGTGACCCTGTTCCCTAACTTCACTTTTCCTTCTCCCAGCTCCACTCTCAGAACATCACTTAATCCCTCCCTAAAGGGTCTAAAGGGTCAGATGGTCTCTCAGAGGTCAAGAAATCATTAAACAATACATGACACTTGACGCATACCTTTCTCTCTGAGTCAGAGCCAGTAGCTGGCCAGTCAGAGACAATATGACCTCACGTGACCAGGCCAATAGCTGGCCAGTCAGAGACAATATGACCTCACTGTGACCAGGCCAGTAGCTGACCAGTCAGAGACAATATGACCTCACTGTGACCAGGCCTGTAGCTGACCAGTCAGAGACAATATGACCTCACTGTGACCAGGCCAGTAGCTGACCAATCAGAGACAATATGACCTCACTGTGACCAGGCAGGTAGCTGACCAGTCAGAGACCATATGACCTCACGTGACCAGGCCAATAGCTGGCCAGTCAGAGACAATATGACCTCACTGTGACCAGGCCAGTAGCTGACCAGTCAGAGACAATATGACCTCACTGTGACCAGGCCTGTAGCTGACCAGTCAGAGACAATATGACCTCACTGTGACCAGGCCAGTAGCTGACCAATCAGAGACAATATGACCTCACTGTGACCAGGCAGGTAGCTGACCAGTCAAAGACAATATGTCCTCACTGTGACCAGGCCAGTAGCTGACCAGTCGGAGACAATATGACCTCACTGTGACCAGGCCAGTAGCTGACCAGTCAGAGACAATATGACCTCACTGTGACCAGGCCAGTCGCTGACCAGTCAGAGACAATATGACCTCACTGTGACCAGGCCAGTAGCTGACCAGTCAGAGACAGTCAGAGACAATATGACCTCACTGTGACCAGACAAGTAGCTGACCAGTCAGAGAAAATATGACCTCACTGTGACCAGGCCTGTAGCTGACCAGTCAGAGACAATATGACCTCACTGTGACCAGGCCAGTAGCTGACCAATCAAAGACACCCCTCATCATTAGGATCGTTAAAGTGATGGAAGCCACAAAAAAACACTGACTCATTAGTGGTCAAAGAGGTCAGGTCACACTCTGGTCATGGAACAGGAGGTGAAAAATGACACACGTGAATGCAGAAACACACACACACACACACACACACGCACACACACACGAACAGGAATAGAGGAGGTGAAAAATGACAATTGGTCACAAAACAGGTTATAAGGTCTGGGTCATTTGGGAACCCGATAGGAAACCTGTCCACAGTAAGGACACGTCAGGATTCATGCACGCACGAGAGTGCACACGCACACGCACGCACACACACACACACATGAGATCTGTCAACAGTCAGGACACTTCTGTTTCATTGGACATTCTTTCTAGTGAGGAGAAAGAAAAGGAGGAATGAAGAAAAGAAAGGTTAGATGTGTTGCTGATGTCAGACTGAACTATTTCAACTCCTTAGAGCACAAGATACTCATATAGTACACTAGTTCATATAGTACACTAGTTAATATAGTACACTAGTTCATATAGTATACTAGTTCATATAATACACTAGTTCATATAGTACACTAGTTCATATAGTACACTAGTTCATATAGTACACTAGTTCATCTAGTACACTAGTTAATATAGTACACTAGTTCATATAGTACACTAGTTCATATAGTACACTAGTTCATCAAGTACACTAGTTCATATAGTACACTAGTTAATATAGTACACTAGTTCATATAATACACTAGTTCATATAGTACACTAGTTAATATAGTACACTAGTTAATATAGTACACTAGTTCATATAGTACACTAGTTAATATAGTACACTAGTTAATATAGTACACTAGTTCATATAGTACACTAGTTCATATAATACACTAGTTCATATAGTACACTAGTTAATATAGTACACTAGTTAATATAGTACACTAGTTCATATAGTACACTAGTTCATATAGTACACTAGCTCATATAGTACACTAGTTTATCTAGTACACTAGTTCATATAATACACTAGTTCATACAGTACACTAGTTCATATAGTACACTAGTTAATATAGTACACTAGTTCATATAATACACTAGTTCATATAGTACACTAGTTCATATAGTGCACTAGTTCATATAATACACTAGTTCATATAGTACACTAGTTCATATAGTACACTAGTTCATATAGTACACTAGTTCATATAATACACTAGTTCATCTAGTACACTAGTTAATATAGTACAGTAGTTCATATAGTACACTAGTTCATATAGTACACTAGTTCATATAGTACACTAGTTCATATAGTACACTAGTTCATATAGTACACTAGTTCATATAGTACACTATAGTACTCATATAGTATACTAGTTCATATAGTACACTGGTTCATATAATACACTAGCTCATATAGTACACTAGTTCATATAATACACTAGTTCATACAGTACACTAGTTCATATAGTACACTAGTTCATATAGTACACTAGTTCATATAGTACACTAGCTCATATAGTACACTAGTTTATCTAGTACACTAGTTCATATAATACACTAGTTCATACAGTACACTAGTTCATATAGTACACTAGTTCATCTAGTACACTAGTTCATATAATACACTAGTTCACATAGTACACTAGTTCATATAGTACTCATATAGTACACTAGGTCATATAGTACACTAGATCATATAGTACACTAGTTAATATAGTATACTAGTTCATATAGTACACTAGTTAATATAGTACACTAGTTCATATAGTACTCATATAGTACACTAGGTCATATAGTACTCTAGTTAATATAGTACACTAGTTCATATAGTACACTAGTTCATATAGTACTCATATAGTACACTAGTTCATATAGTACACTAGTTAATATAGTACACTAATTCATATAGTACTCATATAATACACTAGTTCATATAGTACACTAGTTCATCTAGTACACTAGTTAATATAGTACACTAGTTCATATAGTACACTAGTTAATATAGTATACTAGTACATATAGTACACTAGTTAATATAGTACACTAGTTCATATAGTACTCATATAGTACACTAGGTCATATAGTACTCTAGTTAATATAGTACACTAGTTCATATAGTATACTAGTTCATATAGTACACTACTTCATATAGTACACTAGTTCATATAGTACACTAGTTAATATAGTATACTAGTTCATATAGTACACCAGTTAATATAGTACACTAGTTCATGTGGTACACTAGTTCATATAGTACACTAGTTCATGTGGTACACTAGTTCATATAGTACACTAGTTCATATAGTACTCATATAGTACACTAGTTCATATAGTACACTAGTTAATATAGTACACTAATTCATATAGTACTCATATAATACACTAGTTCATATAGTACACTAGTTCATCTAGTACACTAGTTAATATAGTACACTAGTTCATATAGTACACTAGTTAATATAGTATACTAGATCATATAGTACACTAGTTAATATAGTACACTAGTTCATGTGGTACACTAGTTCATATAGTACACTAGTTAATATAGTACACTAGTTCATATAGTACACTACTTCATATAGTACACTAGTTCATATAGTACACTAGTTAATATAGTATACTAGTTCATATAGTACACCAGTTAATATAGTACACTAGTTCATATAGTACACTAATTCATATAGTACACTAGTTCATATAGTACACTAGTTCATATAGTACTCATATAGTATAGTAGTTCATATAGTACACTATAGTACTCATATAGTATAGTAGTTCATATAGAACACTAGTTCATATAGTACTCATATAGTACACTAGTTCATATAGTACACTAGTTCATACAGGACACTAGTTCATTTAATACACTAGTTCATCTAGTACACTAGTTCTTATAGTACACTAGTTAATATAGTATACTAGTTCATATAGTACACTAGTTCATATAGTACACTAGTTCATATAGTACACTAGTTCATATAGTACACTAGTTCATATAATACACTAGTTCATATAGTACACTAGTTCATATAGTACACTAGTTCATAAAGTACAGTAGTTCATATAATACACTAGTTAATATAGTACACCTGTTCAAATAGTACACTAGTTCATATAGTACACTAGTTCATATAGTACAGTAGTTCATATAGTACAGTAGTTCATATAATAAACGAGTTCATATAGTACATTAGTTCATATAATACACTAGTTCTTATAGTACACTTGTTCATATTATATTCATATAGTATAGTAGTTCATATAGTACACTAGTTCATATAGTACTCATATAGTATAGTAGTTCATATAGTACACTAGTTCATATAATACACTAGTTCATATAGTACACTAGTTCATATAGTACACTAGTTCATATAGTACTCATATAGTATTGTAGTTCATATAGTACACTAGTTAATATAATACACTAGTTCATATAGTACACTAGTTCATATAGTACACTAGTTAATATAGTACACTAGTTCATTTAGTACACTAGTTCATATAGTACACTAGTTCATATAGTACACTAGTTCATAGAGTACACTAGTTCATATAGTATACTAGTTCATATAGTACACTACTTCATATAGTACACTAGTTCATATAGTACACTAGTTAATATAGTATACTAGTTCATATAGTACACCAGTTAATATAGTACACTAGTTCATGTGGTACACTAGTTCATGTAGTACACTAGTTCATATAGTACTCATATAGTACACTAGTTCATATAGTACTCATATAGTATAGTAGTTCATATAGTACACTATAGTACTCATATAGTATAGTAGTTCATATAGTACACTATAGTACTCATATAGTATAGTAGTTCATATAGTACACTAGTTCATATAGAACACTAGTTCATATAGTACTCATATAGTACACTAGTTCATATAGTACACTAGTTCATATAGTACACTAGTTAATATAGTATACTAGTTCATATAGTACACTAGTTAATATAGTACACTAGTTCATAAAGTACACTAGTTAATATAGTATACTAGTTCATATAGTACAATAGTTAATATAGTACACTAGTTCATGTGGTACACTAGTTCATATAGTACACTAGTTCATATAGTACACTAGTTCATATAGTACACTAGTTAATACAGTATACTAGTTCATATAGTACACTACTTCATATAGTACACTAGTTCATATAGTACACTAGTTAATATAGTATACTAGTTCATATAGTACACCAGTTAATATAGTACACTAGTTCATGTGGTACACTAGTTCATATAATACACTAGTTCATATAGTACACTAGTTCATATAGTACACTAGTTCACATAGTACACTAGTTCATATAGTACTCATATAGTACACTAGGTCATATAGTACACTAGTTCATATAGTACACTAGTTAATATAGTATACTAGTTCATATAGTACACTAGTTAATATAGTACACTAGTTCATATAGTACTCTCGTTAATATAGTACACTAGTTCATATAGTACACTAGTTAATATAGTACACTAGTTAATAGTACACTAGTTCATATAGTACACTAGTTAATATAGTATACTAGTTCATATAGTACACTAGTTAATATAGTATACTAGTTCATGTAGTACACTAGTTCATATAGTACACTAGTTCATATAGTACACTAGTTCATATAGTACACTAGTTCATATAGTATACTAGTTCATATAGTACACTAGTTCATATAGTACACTAGTTCATATAGTACACTAGTTCATATAGTACACTAGTTCATATAGTACACTAGTTAATATAGTATACTAGTACATATAGTACACTAGTTAATATAGTACACTAGTTCATATAGTACTCATATAGTACACTAGGTCATATAGTACTCTAGTTAATATAGTACACTAGTTCATATAGTACACTAGTTAATATAGTATACTAGTTCATATAGTACACTAGTTAATATAGTACACTAGTTCATGTGGTACACTAGTTCATATAGTACACTAGTTCATATAGTACACTAGTTCATATAGTACACTAGTTAATACAGTATACTAGTTCATATAGTACACTACTTCATATAGTACACTAGTTCATATAGTACACTAGTTAATATAGTATACTAGTTCATATAGTACACCAGTTAATATAGTACACTAGTTCATGTGGTACACTAGTTCATATAGTACACTAGTTCATGTGGTACACTAGTTCATATAATACACTAGTTCATATAGTACACTAGTTCATATAGTACACTAGTTCACATAGTACACTAGTTCATATAGTACTCATATAGTACACTAGGTCATATAGTACACTAGTTCATATAGTACACTAGTTAATATAGTATACTAGTTCATATAGTACACTAGTTAATATAGTACACTAGTTCATATAGTACACTAGTTAATATAGTATACTAGTTAATATAGTACCCTAGTTAATATAGTACACTAGTTCATCTAGTACACTAGTTAATATAGTACACTAGTTCATATAGTACACTAGTTAATATAGTATACTAGTTCATATAGTACACTAGTTCATATAATACACTAGTTCATATAGTACACTAGTTCATATAGTACACTAGTTCATATAGTACACTAGTTCTTATAGTCCACTAGTTCATATAGTATACTAGTTCATATAGTACACTAGTTCATATAATACACTAGATCATATAGTACACTAGTTCATATAGTACACTAGTTCAATTAGTACACCAGTTAATATAGTACACTAGTTAATATAGTACACTTGTTCAAATAGTACACTAGTTCATATAATACACTAGTTCATATAGTATACTTGTTCAAATAGTACACTAATTCATATAGTACACTAGTTCTCATATAGTACACTAGTTCATATAGTACACTAGTTCATATAGTACACTAGTTCATATAGTACACTAGTTCATATAGTACACTAGTTCATATAGTACACTAGTTAATATAGTACCCTAGTTAATATAGTACACTAGTTCATCTAGTACACTAGTTAATATAGTACACTAGTTCATATAGTACACTAGTTAATATAGTATACTAGTTCATATAGTACACTAGTTAATATAGTACACTAGTTCATGTGGTACACTAGTTCATATAGTACACTAGTTCATATAGTACACTAGTTAATACAGTATACTAGTTCATATAGTACACTACTTCATATAGTACACTAGTTCATATAGTACACTAGTTCATATAGTACACTAGTTCATATAGTACACTAGTTCATATAGTACTCATATAGTACACTAGTTCATATAGTACACTAGTTAATATAGTACACTAATTCATATAGTACACTCATATAATACACTAGTTCATATAGTACACTAGTTCATGTGGTACACTAGTTCATATAATACACTAGTTCATATAGTACACTAGTTCATATAGTACACTAGTTCATATAGTACACTAGTTAATATAGTATACTAGTTCATTTAGTACACTAGTTAATATAGTACACTAGTTCATATAGCACTATATAGTACACTAGGTCATATAGTACTCTAGTTAATATAGTACACTAGTTCTTATAGTACACTAGTTCATATAGTACTCATATAGTACACTAGTTCATATAGTACACTAGTTAATATAGTACACTAATTCATATAGTACTCATATAATACACTAGTTCATATAGTACACTAGTTCTTATAGTACACTAGTTCATATAGTATACTAGTTCATTGAGTATACTAGTTCATATAATACACTAGTTAATATAGTACACTTGTTCATATAGTACACTAGTTCATATAGTACACTAGCTCATATAGTACACTAGTCCATCTAGTACACTAGTTCATATAGTACACTAGTTCTTATAGTACACTAGTTCATATAGTATACTAGTTCATATAGTACACTAGTACATATAATACAGTAGCTCATATAGTACACTAGTTAATATAGTACACTAGTTCATATAATACACTAGTTAATATAGTACACTAGTTCATGTAGTACACCAGTTAATATAGTACACTAGTTCATGTGGTACACTAGTTCATATAGTACACTAGTTCATATAGTACACTAGTTCATATAGTACACTAGTTCATATAGTACACTAGTTCATATAGTACACTAGTTCATATAGTACACTAGTTCATATAGTACACTAGTTAATATAGTATACTAGTTCATATAGTACACTAATTCATATAGTACACTAGTTCATATAGTACACTAGTTCATATAGTACACTAGTTCATATAGTACTCATATAGTATAGTAGTTCATATAGTACACTAGTTAATATAGTACACTAATTCATATAGTACTCATATAGCACACTAGTTCATATAATACACTAGTTCATATAGTACACTAGTTCATATAGTACACTAGTTAATATAGTACACTAGTTCATATAGTACACTAGTTAATATAGTATACTAGTACATATAGTACACTAGTTAATATAGTACACTAGTTCATATAGTACTCATATAGTACACTAGGTCATATAGTACTCTAGTTAATATAGTACACTAGTTCATATAGTACACTAGTTAATATAGTATACTAGTTCATATAGTACACTAGTTAATATAGTACACTAGTTCATATAGTACACTTGTTCATATAGTACACTAGTTCATATAGTACACTAGTTCATATAGTACACTAGTTCATATAGTACACTAGTTCATATAGTACACTAGTTCATATAGTACACTAGTTCATATAGTACTCATATAGTATAGTAGTTCATATAGTACACTAGTTCATATAGTACACTAGTTCATATAGTACTCATATAATACAGTAGTTCATATAGTACACTAGTTCATATAGTACTCATATAGTACACTAGTTCATATAGTACACTAGTTCATATAGTACACTAGTTCATATAGTACACTAGTTCATATAGTACACTAGTTCATATAGTACACTAGTTAATATAGTACACTAGTTCATATAGTACTCATATAGTACACTAGGTCATATAGTACTCTCGTTAATATAGTACACTAGTTCATATAGTACACTAGTTCATATAGTACTCATATAGTACACTAGTTCATATAGTACACTAGTTAATATAGTACACTAATTCATATAGTACTCATATAGTACAGTAGTTCATATAGTACACTAGTTCATATAGTACACTAGTTCATATAGTACACTAGTTCATCTAGTACACTAGTTCATATAGTACACTAGTTCTTATAGTACACTAGTTCATATAGTATACTAGTTCATATAGTACACTAGTTCATATAATACACTAGTTCATATAGTACACTAGTTCATATAGTACACTAGTTCATATAGTACACTAGTTCATATAGTACACTAGTCCATCTAGTACACTAGTTCATATAGTACACTAGTTCTTATAGTACACTAGTTCATATAGTATACTAGTTCATATAGTACACTAGTTCATATAATACACTAGTTCATATAGTACACTAGTTCATATAGTACACTAGTTCATATAGTACTCATATAGTATAGTAGTTCATATAGTACACTAGTTCATATAGTACACTAGTTCATCTAGTACACTAGTTCATATAGTACACTAGTTCTTATAGTACACTAGTTCATATAGTATACTAGTTCACATAGTACACTAGTTCATATAATACACTAGTTCATATAGTACACTAGTTCATATAATACATTAGTTCATATAATACACTAGTTCATATAGTACACTAGTTCATATAGTACACTAGTTAATATAGTACACTAGTTCATTTAGTACACTAGTTCATATAGTACACTAGTTCATATAGTACACTAGTTCATAGAGTACACTAGTTCATATAGTATACTAGTTCATATAGTACACTACTTCATATAGTACACTAGTTCATATAGTACACTAGTTAATATAGTATACTAGTTCATATAGTACACTAGTTAATATAGTACACTAGTTCATATAGTACACTAGTTCATATAGTACACTAGTTCATATAGTACTCATATAGTACACTAGTTCATATAGTACACTAGTTAATATAGTACACTAATTCATATAGTACTCATATAATACACTAGTTCATATAGTACACTAGTTCATCTAGTACACTAGTTAATATAGTACACTAGTTCATATAGTACACTAGTTAATATAGTACACTAGTTCATGTGGTACACTAGTTCATATAGTACACTAGTTCATATAGTACACTAGTTCATATAGTACACTAGTTAATATAGTACAGTAGTTCATATAGTACTCATATAGTACACTAGGTCATATAATACTCTAGTTAATATAGTACACTAGTTCATATAGTACACTAGTTAATATAGTACACTAGTTCATATAGTACACTAGTTAATATAGTACACTAGTTCATGTGGTACACTAGTTCATATAGTACACTAGTTCATATAGTACACTAGTTCATATAGTACACTAGTTAATACAGTATACTAGTTCATATAGTACACTACTTCATATAGTACACTAGTTCATGTAGTACACTAGTTAATATAGTATACTAGTTCATATAGTACACCAGTTAATATAGTACACTAGTTCACGTGGTACACTAGTTCATATAGTACAATAGTTCATGTGGTACACTAGTTCATAAAATACACTAGTTCATATAGTACACTAGTTCATATAGTACACTAGTTCATATAGTACACTAGTTCATATAGTACTCATATAGTACACTAGTTCATATAGTACACTAGTTCATATAGTACACTAGTTAATATAGTATACTAGTTCATATAGTACACTAGTTAATATAGTACACTAGTTCATGTGGTACACTAGTTTATATAGTACACTAGTTCATATAGTACACTAGTTCATATAGTACACTAGTTAATATAGTATACTAGTTCATATAGTACACTAATTCATATAGTACACTAGTTCATATAGTACACTAGTTCATATAGTATACTAGTTCATATAATACACTAGTTCATCTAGTACACTAGTTCATATAGTACACTAGTTCATATAGTACACTAGTTCATAGAGTACACTAGTTCATATAGTATACTAGTTCATATAGTACACTACTTCATATAGTACACTAGTTCATATAGTACACTAGTTCATATAGTACACTAGTTCATATAGTATAGTTCATATAGTACACCAGTTAATATAGTACACTAGTTCATATGGTACACTAGTTCATATAGTACACTAGTTCATATAGTACTCATATAGTACACTAGTTCATATAGTACACTAGTTAATATAGTACACTAATTCATATAGTACTCATATAATACACTAGTTCATATAGTACACTAGTTCATGTGGTACACTAGTTCATATAATACACTAGTTCATATAGTACACTAGTTCATATAATACACTAGTTCATATAGTACACTAGTTAATATAGTATACTAGTTCATATAGTACTCATATAGTACACTAGTTCATATAGTACACTAGTTCATATAGTACACTAGTTAATATAGTATACTAGTTCATTTATTACACTAGTTAATATAGTACACTAGTTCATATAGTACTCATATAGTACACTAGTTCATATTGTACACTAGTTAATATAGTACACTAATTCATATAGTACTCATATAGTACACTAGTTCATATAATACACTAGTTCATATAGTACACTAGTTCATATAGGACACTAGTTCATTTAATACACTAGTTCATCTAGTACACTAGTTCTTATAGTACACTAGTTCTTATAGTACACTAGTTCATATAATACACTAGCTCATATAGTACACTAGTTCATATAGTACACTAGTTCATATAGTACACTAGTTCATATAATACACTAGTTCATCTAGTACACTAGTTCATATAGAACACTAGTTCTTATAGTCCACTAGTTCATATAGTATACTAGTTCATATAGTACACTAGTTCATATAATACACTAGATCATATAGTACACTAGTTCATATAGTACACTAGTTCATATAGTACTCATATATTACAGTAGCTCATATAGTACAGTAGTTTATATAGTACAGTAGTTCATATAGTACAGTAGTTTATATAGTACAGTAGCTCATATAGTACAGTAGTTTATATAGTACAGTAGCTCATATAGTACAGTAGTTTATATAATACAGTAGTTCATATAGTACACTAGTTCATATAGTATTCCTATATTACAGTAGCTCATGTAGTACAGTAGGTCATATAGTACACTAATTTAATCTGAACACTTGTTTATAATGTAGAGTAGTTCATATAGTACTCATATAGAACAGTAGTTTATATAGTACTCATATAGTACACTAGTTCATATAGAAAGGTGGTTCATATATTACTCATATAGTACAGTAGTTCATATAGTACAGTAGTTCATATAGTACACTAGTTCATATAATACACTAGTTCATATAGTACATATAGTACACTAGTTAATATAATACACTAGTTCATATAGTACACTAGTTCATATAGTACACTAGTTCATCTAGTACACTAGTTCATATAGTACACTAGTTCTTATAGTACACTAGTTCATATAGTACAGTAGTTCAAATAGTACACTAGTTCATATAGTACACTAGTTAATATAGTACACTGGTTAATATAGTACACTAGTTAATATAGTACACTAGTTAATATAGTACACTATAGTACTCATATAGTATACTAGTTCATATAGTACACTAGTCCATCTAGTACACTAGTTCATATAGTACACTAGTTCATATAGTATACTAGTTCATATAGTACACTAGTTCATATAATACACGAGTTCATATAGTACACTAGTTCATATAATACACTAGTTCATATAGTACACTAGTTCATATAGTACACTACTTCATATAGTACACTAGTTCATATAGTACACTAGTTCATATAGTACACTAGTTCATATAGTACACTCATATAGTACACTAGTTCATATAGTACACTAGTTAATATAGTACACTAATTCATATAGTACTCATATAATACACTAGTTCATATAGTACACTAGTTCATGTAGTACACTAGTTCATATAATACACTAGTTCATATAGTACACTAGTTCATATAGTACACTAGTTCATATAGTACACTAGTTAATATAGTATACTAGTTCATTTAGTACACTAGTTAATATAGTACACTAGTTCATATAGCACTCATATAGTACACTAGGTCATATAGTACTCTAGTTAATATAGTACACTAGTTCTTATAGTACACTAGTTCATATAGTACTCATATAGTACACTAGTTCATATAGTACACTAGTTATACTACAGTTAATATAGTACACTAATTCATATAGTACTCATATAATACACTAGTTCATATAGTACACTAGTTCTTATAGTACCTAGTTAATATAGTACACCAGTTCATATAGTACACTAGTTCATATAATACACTAGCTCATATAGTACACTAGTTCATATAGTACACTAGTTCATATAGTACACTAGTTCATATAATACACTAGTTCATCTAGTACACTAGTTCATATAGTACACTAGTTCATATAGTACACTAGTTCATATAGTATACTAGTTCATATAGTACACTAGTTCATATAATACACTAGATCATATAGTACTCATATAGTATTGTAGTTCATATAGTACACTAGTTAATATAATACACTAGTTCATATAGTACACTAGTTCATATAGTACACTAGTTAATATAGTACACTAGTTCATTTAGTACACTAGTTCATATAGTACACTAGTTCATATAGTACACTAGTTCATAGAGTACACTAGTTCATATAGTATACTAGTTCATATAGTACACTACTTCATATAGTACACTAGTTCATATAGTACACTAGTTAATATAGTATACTAGTTCATATAGTACACCAGTTAATATAGTACACTAGTTCATGTGGTACACTAGTTCATATAGTACACTAGTTCATATAGTACTCATATAGTACACTAGTTCATATAGTACACTAGTTAATATAGTACACTAATTCATATAGTACTCATATAATACACTAGTTCATATAGTACACTAGTTCATCTAGTACACTAGTTAATATAGTACACTAGTTCATATAGTACACTAGTTAATATAGTACACTAGTTAATATAGTACACTTGTTCAAATAGTACACTAGTTCATATAATACACTAGTTCATATAGTATACTTGTTCAAATAGTACACTAGTTCATATAGTACTCATATAGTACACTAGTTCATATAGTACTCTAGTTAATATAGTACACTAGTTCATATAGTACACTAGTTAATATAGTATACTAGTTCATATAGTACACTAGTTAATATAGTACACTAGTTCATATAGTACACTAGTTCATATAGTACACTAGTTCATATAGTACACTAGTTCATATAGTACACTAGTTAATATAGTATACTAGTTCATATAGTACACTAATTCATATAGTACACTAGTTCATATAGTACACTAGTTAATATAGTATACTAGTTCATATAGTACACTAGTTAATATAGTACACTAGTTCATATAGTACACTATAGTTCATATAGTATACTAGTTCATATAGTACACTAGTTCATATAATACACTAGTTCATATAGTACACTAGTTCATATAGTACACTTGTTCATATAGTACACTAGTTCATATAGTACACTAGTTCATATAGTACACTATAGTACTCATATAGTATACTAGTTCATATAGTACACTAGTCCATCTAGTACACTAGTTCATATAGTACACTAGTTCATATAGTACACTAGTTCATATAGTATACTAGTTCATATAGTACACTAGTTCATATAGTACACTAGTTCATATAGTACACTAGTTCATATAGTACACTAGTTCATATAGTACACTAGTTCATATAGTACACTAGTTCATATAGTACACTAGTTCATATAGTACACTAATTCATATAGTACTCATATAATACACTAGTTCATATAGTACACTAGTTCATGTGGTACACTAGTTCATATAATACACTAGTTCATATAGTACACTAGTTCATATAGTACACTAGTTCATATAGTACACTAGTTAATATAGTACACTAGTTCATTTAGTACACTAGTTAATATAGTACACTAGTTCATATAGTACACTCATATAGTACACTAGTTCATATAGTACTCTAGTTAATATAGTACACTAGTTCTTATAGTACACTAGTTCATATAGTACTCATATAGTACACTAGTTCATATAGTACACTAGTTAATATAGTACACTAATTCATATAGTACTCATATAATACACTAGTTCATATAGTACACTAGTTCTTATAGTACACTAGTTAATATAGTATACCAGTTCATATAGTACACTAGTTCATATAATACACTAGTTCATATAGTACACTAGTTCATATAGTACACTAGTTCATATAGTACACTAGTTCATATAATACACTAGTTCATCTAGTACACTAGTTCATATAGAACACTAGTTCTTATAGTCCACTAGTTCATATAGTATACTAGTTCATATAGTACACTAGTTCATATAATACACTAGATCATATAGTACTCATATAGTATTGTAGTTCATATAGTACACTAGTTAATATAATACACTAGTTCATATAGTACACTAGTTCATATAGTACACTAGTTAATATAGTACACTAGTTCATGTGTTACATTAGTTTATATAGTACACTAGTTCATATAGTACACTAGTTCATATAGTACACTAGTTAATATAGTATACTAGTTCATATAGTACACTAATTCATATAGTACACTAGTTCATATAGTACACTAGTTAATATAGTATACTAGTTCTTATAGTACACTAGTTAATATAGTACACTAGTTCATGTGGTACACTAGTTCATGTAGTACACTAGTTCATATAGTACTCATATAGTACACTAGTTCATATAGTACTCATATAGTATAGTAGTTCATATAGTACACTAGTATAATACACTAGTTCATATAGTACACTAGTTAATATAGTACACTAGTTAATATAGTACACTAGTTCATATAGTACACTAGTTCATATAGTACACTAGTCCATATAGTACACTAGTTCATATAGTACACTAGTTCATATAGTACACTAGTTCATATAGTACACTAGTTCATATAGTACAGTAGTTCATATAGTACTTATATAGTACAGTAGTTCATATAATACAGCAGTTCATTTAGTGCAGAAGCTTATATAGTAATGTAGTTCATATAGTATACTAATTCATATAGTACACTAGTTCATATAGTACACTAATTCATGTAGTACACTAGTTCATATAGTACACTAGTTCATATAGTACACTAGTTCATATAGTACACTAGTTCAATACAGTATACTAGTTCATATAGTACACTAGTTCATATAGTACACTAGTTCATATAGTACACTAGTTAGTATAGTACACTAGTTCATATAGTACACCAGTTAATATAGTACACTAGTTCAGTACACTAGTTCATATAGTACACTAGTTAATGTAGTACACTAGTTCATATAATACACTAGTTCATATAGTACACTAGTTCATATAGTACACTAGTTCATATAGTACACTAGTTCATATAGTACTCATATAGTACACTAGTTCATATAGTACACTAGTTCATATAGTACACTAGTCATATAGTACACTAGTTCATATAGTACACTAGTTCATATAGTACACTAGTTCATATAGTACACTAGTTCATATAGTACACTAGTTATATAGTACACTAGTTAATATAGTACACTAGTTAATATAGTACACTAGTTAATATAGTACACTAGTTCATATAGTACACTAGTTCATATAGTACACTAGTTCATATAGTACACTAGTTCATATAATACACTAGTTCATCTAGTACACTAGTTCATATAGAACACTAGTTCATATAGTACAGAAGTTCATATAGTACACTAGTTCATATAGTATACTAGTTCATATAGTACACTACTTCATATAGTACACTAGTTCATATAGTACACTAGTTCATATAGTACACTAGTTCATATAGTACACCAGTTAATATAGTACACTAGTTCATATAGTACACTAGTTAATATAGTACACTAGTTCATATAGTACTCATATAGTACACTAGTTCATATAGTACACTAGGTCATATAGTACACTAGTTCATATAAGTACACTAGTTCATATAGTACACTAGTTCATATAGTACACTAGTTCATATAGTACACTAGTTAATATAGTATACTAGTTCATATAGTACAGTAGTTCATATAGTACACATAGTTCATATAGTACAGTAGTTCATATAGTACAGTAGGTCATATAGTACTCAAGTTCATATAGTACACTAGTTCATATAGTACACTAGTTCATATAGTACAGTAGTATAGTAGTACACTAGTTCATATAGTACACTAGTTATATAGTACAGTAGTTCATATAGTACTCATATAGTACACTAGTTCATATAGTACACATATAGTACAGTAACTCATACAGTACAGTAGCTCATATAGTACAGTAGCTCATATAGTACAGTAGTTCATATAGTACAGTTGTTCATATAGTACAGCAGTTCATATAGTACAGTAGTTCATATAGTACAGTAGCTCATAAAGTACAGTAGATCATATAGTACAGTAGCTCATATAGTACAGTAGTTCATATAGTACAGTAGTTCATATAGTACAGTAGTTCATATAGAACACTAGTTCATATAGTACTCATATATTACAGTAGTTCATCTAGTACAGTAGTTCATATAGTACACTAGTTCATATAGAACACTAGTTCATATAGTACTCATATATTACAGTAGCTCATATAGTACAGTAGTTTATATAGTACAGTAGTTCATATAGTACAGTAGTTTATATAGTACAGTAGCTCATATAGTACAGTAGTTTATATAGTACAGTAGCTCATATAGTACAGTAGTTTATATAATACAGTAGTTCATATAGTACACTAGTTCATATAGTATTCCTATATTACAGTAGCTCATGTAGTACAGTAGGTCATATAGTACACTAATTTAATCTGAACACTTGTTTATAATGTAGAGTAGTTCATATAGTACTCATATAGAACAGTAGTTTATATAGTACTCATATAGTACACTAGTTCATATAGAAAGGTGGTTCATATATTACTCATATAGTACACTAGTTCATATAGTACAGTAGTTCATATAGTACAGTAGTTCAAATAGTACACTAGTTCATATAGTACACTAGTTAATATAGTACACTAGTTAATATAGTACACTAGTTATTAAAGTACACTAGTTAATATAGTACACTAGTTCATATAGTACAGTAGTTCATATAGTACACTAGTTCATATAGTACACTAGTTCATATAGTACACTAGTTCATATAGTACAGTAGTTCAAATAGTACACTAGTTCATATAGTACACTAGTTAATATAGTACACTAGTTAATATAGTACACTAGTTAATATAGTACACTAGTTCATATAGTACAGTAGTTCATATAGTACAGTAGTTCAAATAGTACACTAGTTCATATAATACACTAGTTAATATAGTACACTAGTTAATATAGTACACTAGTTCATTTAGAACAGTAGTTCAGACAGTACTCATACAATACGCTAGTTCATATAGTACACTAGTTCATATAGTATAGTAGCTCATATAGTACAGTAGGTAATATAATACACTAGTTCATATAGTACACTAGTTCATGTGGTACTCATAGAGTACAGTAGTTCATGTAGTACAGTTGCTCATAAAGTACTCATATAGTACAGTAGGTCATATAGTACAGTGGTTACTATAGTACTTGTATAGTAAAGTAGGTCATATAGTACTCATATTGTACAGTAGCTCAGATAGTACTCCTATAGTACAGGTGTTCATATAGTACAGTAGCTCATATTGCTCATATATTACTCATAAAGTACACTAGTTCATATAGTACAGTAGTTAATATAGTACAGTCGTTCCTATAGTACAGAAGTTCATATTGTACAGAAGGTCATATAATAGCCACATAGTAAAATAGATCATATAGTACTCATAAAGTACAGTAGCCCATACAGTACTCATATAGTACAGTATGTCACATAGTACAGTAGTTCATATACTACTTATATAGTACAGTATGTCATATAGTACTCATATAGTACAGTAGGTCACATAGTACAGTAGTTCATATAGTACTCATATAGTACAGTATGTCATAGAGTACAAATATAGTACAGTATGTCACATAGTACAGTAGTTCATATAGTACAGTAGGTCATTTAGTACAGTAGGTCATGTAGTACAGTAGCTCATATAGTTCTCATATAGTACACTAGTTCATGTGGTACTCATATAGTACAGTAGTTCATGTAGTACAGTAGCTCATATAGTACAGTAGCTCATATAGTACAGTAGCTTATATAGTACACTAGTTAATGTGGTACTCATATAGTACAGTAGTTCAGGTAGTACAGTAGCTCATATAGTACAGTAGCTCATATAGTACAGTAGCTCATATAGTACAGTAGTTCATATAGTACAGTAGCTCATATAGTACAGTAGCTCATATAGTACAGTAGTTCATATAGTACAGTAGCTCATATAGTACAGTAGCTCATATAGTACAGTAGTCATATAGTACAGTAGTTCATATAGTACAGTAGCTCATATAGTACAGTAGCTCATATAGTACAGTAGTTCATATAGTACAGTAGCTCAT
The DNA here is from genome assembly GCF_018296145.1 of Oncorhynchus tshawytscha. Taxonomy (NCBI): domain Eukaryota; kingdom Metazoa; phylum Chordata; class Actinopteri; order Salmoniformes; family Salmonidae; genus Oncorhynchus; species Oncorhynchus tshawytscha. The sequence continues at coordinate 42,730,876 of NC_056453.1, forward strand.
ATAGTACAGTAGCTCATATAGTACAGTAGTTCATATAGTACAGTAGCTCATATAGTACTCATATAGTACAGTAGTTCATATAGTACAGTAGCTCATATAGTACAGTAGCTCATATAGTACAGTAGCCCATATAGTACAGTAGTTCATGTAGTACAGTAGCTCATATAGTACTCATATAGTACAGTAGTTCATGTAGTACAGTAGCTCATATAGTACAGTAGCTCATATAGTACAGTAGTTCATGTAGTACAGTAGCTCATATAGTACTCATATAGTACAGTAGTTCATATAGTACAGTAGCTCATATAGTACAGTAGCTCATATAGTACAGTAGTTCATGTAGTACAGTAGCTCATATAGTACTCATATAGTACAGTAGTTCATGTAGTACAGTAGCCCATATAGTACAGTAGGTCTATTTGGCCCATTTATCCTCAGGTTAAATGTCTGTTCTCCTCTCCAAACAGAGTGTATGAATAGTCCTCTCCAAATATTCAACTGGATTTATTTAGACCTTTGCTCCCGCGAAAACACTACTCTTTACTTTCTAAGAACCAACATAAAAAAGCTTTTCTTGATGACAGTAGCTCATATAGTACCGCTTTGTGTACAGTAGCCCATAGGTAGTGTATTTGTTTATCCTGTGTTAAATGTCTGTTCTGTGTGAGTGTATGTGTCCTGTGCAACTGGTTTGTTTGACCTGTGTCCCTGTACTGTGAACCAACATGTTTGTGCCTGTGTGTGTGTTGTGTGTGTGTGTGTGTGTGTGTGTGTGTGTGTGTGTGTGTGCCTGTGTGTGTGTGTGTGTGTTCCTGTGTGTGTGTGTGTGTGTGTGTGTGTTCCTGTGTGTGTGTGCCTGTGTGTGTGTGTGTGTGTGTGTGTGTGTGTGTGTGTGTGTGTGTGTGTGTGTGTGTGTGTGTGTGTGTGTGTGTGTGTGTGTGTGTGTGTGTGTGTCAGATCTCCCTTGTATCCTGTCCCAACATCTTGCACATCAAATGCCAGCCTCTCATTTCACTTCTCTTCACCTAAATGCTGAGTTGAGTTGAGGTCAAAAGCCAAGCACTAGGCCTGTTCTAGGCCTCCCACGATGCACGTACTGCTGCCGAAGTGTGTGTCAAATCAATTACAAGTTGATTTGTCACATACATATGCTTGTGTTACTTGCTTCAACACAGAGAGTGAGAGCGAGACACTAACACAGAAAGGCAGGCAGGCAGGCAGGCAGGCAGTCAGTCAGACAGACAGACAGACAGACAGACAGACAGACAGACAGACAGACAGACAGACAGACAGACAGACAGACAGACAGACAGACAGACAGACAGACAGACAGACAGACAGACAGACAGACAGACAGACAGACAGACAGACAGACAGACAGACAGACAGACAGACAGACAGACAGACAGACAGAGATGAGTGAGTGAGAGTGTGAGTGAGTGAGTGAGTGAGTGAGTGAGTGAGTGAGTGAGTGAGTGAGTGTGTGTGTGTGTGTGTGTGTGTGTGTGTGTGTGTGTGTGTGTGTGTGTGTGTGTGTGTGTGTGTGTGTGTGTGTGTGGTGTGTGTGTGTGTGTGTGTGTCCTCCAAGACACCAGCATTCCCCTAAAGCTGTCGGCATCTCTCCATGTGCTACTATTGTACAACTCATTCTGAACGGTTGAAATGGGCCAATCACCATAGTGAGGAAGCTACAGAAGGAGACAAAATGGCAGAATTTTTTGAGTTTAGAGACCGACACCATCTTAACAAGAGAACCCACAGCATCACTCAAAGTGTCCTCGTTGGACAGCCACGACCTCAAATAGCATCCGTGTTAACATACTCATCTTTTCACAGCCTCGCTTTCTCCCAATTTAACTCCTGTGACTTTGCTGTTCTCCGATCCAAACAGCCTCTGTTGAAAATGTACAATTCAGAGAGTACAAAAGAGGAGTGTGAAATATGATGCCCATTAGCCAGAGTGATAGATCATTCAGAATGATTGATATGAACGGCTATATGATGTTGTGTTGTCCCTTAGGGCTGTTGCAATAACCGTATTTCCGCCACACCGACAGTCATGACTGCAGTCAAATTCCACGTGAGTTACGGGAATCTCGCCTAATGCACTCTGGACATCAGGTACTACTGACCTGGTACTCATGGCTCTATTGTCCCTCCATCAGGTCCTAATAGCCTGGTACTCAGGGCTCTATTGTCCATCCATCAGGTTATAATGGCCTGGTACTCAGAGGGCTCTATTGTCCCTCCATCAGGTCCTAATGGCCTGGTACTCAGGGCTCTATTGTCCCTCCATCAGGTCCTACTGACCTGGTACTCAGGGCTCTATTGTCCCTCAATCAGGTCCTAATGGCCAGGTACTCAGGGCTCTATTGTCCATCCATCAGGTTATAATGGCCTGGTACTCAGAGGGCTCTATTGTCCCTCCATCAGGTCCTAATGGCCTGGTACTCAGGGCTCTATTGTCCCTCCATAGGGTCCTAATAATGGCCTGGTAGTCAGGGCTCTATTGTCCCTCCATCAGGTCCTAATGGCCTGGTACTCAGGGCTCTATTGTCCCTCCATCAGGTTCTAATGGCCTGGTACTCAGGGCTCTATTGTCCCTCCATCAGGTCCTAATGGCCTGGTACTCAGGGCCCTCCATATTGTCCCTCCATCAGGTCCTAATGGCCTTGTACTGACCTCCATCAGGTAATGGCCTGGTACTCAGGGCTCTATTGTCCCTCCATCATGTTCCTAATGGCCTGGTACTCAGGGCTCTATTGTCCCCATCCATCATGTCCATCAGGTAATGGCCTGGTACTCAGGGCTCTGGTATTGTCCCTCCATCAGGGTCCTAATGGCCTGGTACTGGTACCCTCCATCAGGGCCTAATGGCCTGGTACTCAGGGCTTGTCCCTCCATCAGGTCCTAATGGCCTGGTACTCAGGGCTCTATTGTCCCTCCATCAGGTCCCCTCTAATGGCCTGGTACTCAGGCTCTATTGTCCCTCCATCAGGTTCTAATGGCCTAATGGTACTCAGGGCTCTATTGTCCCTCTATCAAGTTCTAATGGCCTGGTACTCAGGGTTCTACTGTCCCTCCATAGGGTCCTAATAATGGCCTGGTACTCAGGGCTCTATTGTCCCTCCATCAAGTTCTAATGGCCAGGTACTCAGGGCTCTATTGTCCCTCCATCAGGTTCTAATGGCCTGGTACTCAGGGCTCTATTGTCCCTCCATCAGGTTCTAATGGCCTGGTACTCAGGGCTCTATTTTCCCTCCATCAGATACTAATGGCCTGGTACTGATTGACTTATTTGTAGGTAGTTACGAAACAAGTGTTCTTTTCTTCTCAGGAAGGCCAAATCTGAATATTTTATGTCTGTTACCACTGATAACCTGAATGACCCTAGAATGTTTTGGAAGGCTATTTGTCAGAATCGTGTGTATTGGTGGCAGGGAAGTCAAACGGAGGTTTAAATGGAGTCTTTTAATGTATGTCCACGTAACATGCTCCATAACACTAATAAGAATATAAACAAACATGAGTACGAGGACCCGTCGCGCACCTATACAACAAACACTACACTGACAATAAACAATCTCTGACAAGGACATGAGGGGAAACAGAGGGTTAAAGGGTTTTGCCATTCTCAGTGCAGGTGGTACATAGAGCCCGGAAATCCTTAGATCAGAGAAAGCCTGCAGGTCCTGATCTTCTGGATCCCTGCTTTTTAAATCTGGCAGCTGATTTCATAGCTGAACCACTTACATATCTGTTCAATCTAACGCTGGAATGTAATGACATTCCAAAGATCTGGAAATCAGCATTTGTCCTACCAGTTTTAAAAGGGGGAGATCCAACTCTTTTAAATAATTATAGGCCAATCTCAAAGCTGTCACCCCTGGTGAAAATACTTGAAACCCTTGTAAGTGAACAGCTAAAATAGTTTTTATTTAATAACTCTATTTTATCAATGTACCAATCGGGCTTCAGGAAGAAGCATAGCACAATTACAGCAGCCATGACGGTTTTACATGATTTTACTGGAGCCCTTGACAAAAAACAGCACTGTGTCTCACTTTTGATTGATTTCTCTAAGGCTTTTGATACAGTTGATCGTGCTGTACTAAGGCAGAGATTGTCGAGTGTAGGTCTTTCGGAGCATGCAGTTGCATGGTTTGCTAACTATCTGCCTGATAGAACTCAGTGCACTCAATTTGATGGGCTTATGTCTGTTAAATTGTCTGTCTTGAATGGTGTGCCCCAAGGCTCTGTACTTGGTCCTCTCTTATTCACTATTTATATAAATGATTTAGACAAAAATGTCCAAAATGCACAACTTCATTTTTATGCTGATGATACTGTTATGTACTGTTGTGCCTCGTCTCTTACAAAAGCTTTCCAGAACTTGCAAACTGCTTTTTATACTGTTCAACATACCTTGTGTCAATTGAAGCTTATCCTCAATACTGACAAAACTAAACTAATGGTGTTTTCTAAAGCAAGAAATAGACCTCTGAACCTTTCACCTATTACTACCTGTCAGGGCAAGGAGATTGAGATTGTAACCTCATATAAATATCTTGGAATTTTAATTGAAGACGGCCTCTCTTTTAAATTGCATATTCAACAACTTACAAAAAAATGGAAGCTGAAATTGGGATTTTATTTTAGGAATAAGGTTTTTCTTTTGAAGCCAGAAGAAGGATAGTATCAGCTACATTTATGCCTTTACTAGACTATGGGGATATTTTATATATGAATGCTTCTGCTCAGTGTTTGAGATCAATTGACACTCTTTACCATGGCACTTTGAGATTTATTTTAAACTGCAAAACCCTTACTCACCACTGCACTTTGTATACCAGGTTTGGCTGGCCTTTTCTAGTCACTCGTAGGCTCAGTCACTGGTATACTTTCATTTAAAAAGACATTTAGGGTTTACTACCTTTTTATTTGTGCATTTTTATTCAGAAATGTGGTGGGTCGTCTCTTCGTTCGCTGGACTTTATCCTGCTAACTGTTCCAAATGTCCAAACTGAATTTGGTAAAAGGGCTTTTATGTCCTCATCGTCTTAGAAAACCTTACAAAATACTTTTAAACTGGAAGAACTTGTCCTGATTGGTGTTTTTAAATCACTGATGAATGATGTTGAGACTGATTCCCTGACCTGTCAATGTTTTTAATTTGCTGTTTTATACTCTTGTGAATTCTATGGTTTTTACTAGATTACTTGTAGTTTTTCATGTTGTCTGTCTGTAATTTTTTTGTAATGACTTGGTGCTGCCTATCTTGGCCAGGGCACATTTGAAAAATAGATTTTAATCTTAATGAGCCCTTCCTGGTTAAATAAAGGTAAAAAATAAATAAAAAATAAAATGAATTTATTGTGATGGTGTATATCATTTTACTTTTTTAAAAATGCAGATGTTCCAAAGGTCTGCATCAGCGGCTTGTATGCGTGAAGGTCTGGAGATTCTAAAGATGTTTATGTTAATTACCGGGACATTTCCGTTGAGACCGACAGTAATTTGCATGACAATGACCGGCTGTCATGACTACCAAAGCCCTGGTTGTCCTCTCTGCTCCATGAGGGATATGTATGACAATGGCTGTTCAAGTTTCACATAGTTTTAATTTTATGTCATATGCACAAGTACAGTGAAATGCCTTTCTTGTTGTTGGTGCAAACTCTAAACCCAACTATGCAGTAATCAATAACAATGTAATCAATAACAATGTAATCAATAACAATGTAACATAAGGTAGAACAAAAACATCCGAGAAAAAGAAAATGTAACAAGAAGAACACAAGAAAGTAAGACGCTTTATACAGGGTCAGTTCCAGTACCATATTAACAATGTGCAGGGATACTGGAGGGATGGAGGTAGATATGTATAGGGGTAAGGTGACTATATACAGGGTCAGTACCATATTAACAATGTACAGGGATACTGGAGGGATGTAGGTAGATATGTATAGGGGGAAGGTGACTATATACAGGGTCAGGACCATATTAACAATGTACAGGGATACTGGAGTGATGGAGGTAGATATGTACAGGGGGAAGGAGACAGGGATACTGGAGTGATGGAGGAAGATATGTAGAGGGGTAAGGTGACTATACACAGGGTCAGTACCATATTAACAATGTGCAGGGATACTGGAGTGATGGAGGTAGATATGTATAGGGGTAAGGTGACAGGGATACTGGAGGGATGGAGGTAGATATGTATAAGGGGTCAGGTGACTATATACAGGGTCAGTACCATATTAACAATGTGCAGGGATACTGGAGGGATGGAGGTAGATATGTATAGGGGTAAGGTGACAGGGATACTGGAGGGATGGAGGTAGATATGTATAAGGGGTCAGGTGACTATATACAGGGTCAGTACCATATTAACAATGTGCAGGGATACTGGAGGGATGGAGGTAGATATGTATAGGGGTAAGGTGACAGGGATACTGGAGTGATGGAGGTAGAAATGTATAGGGGTAAGGTGACAGGGATACTGGAGTGATGGAGGTAGATATGTACAGGGGTAAGGTGACAGGGATACTGGAGGGATGGAGGTAGATATGTATAGGGGGAAGGTGACAGGGATACTGGAGGGATGGAGGTAGATATGTATAGGGGTCAGGTGACTATATACAGGGTCAGTACCATATCAACAATGTGCAGGGATACTGGAGGGATGGAGGTAGATATGTATAGGGGTAAGGTGACAGGGATACTGGAGGGATGGAGGTAGATATGTATAGGGGTCAGGTGACTATATACAGGGTCAGTACCATATCAACAATGTGCAGGGATACTGGAGGGATGGAGGTAGATATGTATAGGGGTAAGGTGACAGGGATACTGGAGTGATGGAGGTAGATATGTGCAGGGGTAAGGTGACAGGGATACTGGAGGGATGGAGGTAGATATGTGCAGGGGTAAGGTGACAGGGATACTGGAGGGATGGAGGTAGATATGTACAGGGGTAAGGTGACAGGGATACTGGAGGGATGGAGGTAGATATGTACAGGGGTAAGGTGACAGGGATACTGGAGGGATGGAGGTAGATATGTATAGGGGTAAGGTGACTATATATAGGGTCAGTACCATATTAACAATGTACAGGGATACTGGAGTGATGGAGGTAGATATGTACAGGGGTAAGGTGACAGGGATACTGGAGTGATGGAGGTAGATATGTATAAGGGGTCAGGTGACTATATACAGGGTCAGTACCATATTAACAATGTACAGGGATACTGGAGTGATGGAGGTAGATATGTATAGGGGTAAGGTGACTATATACAGGGTCAGTACCATATTAACAATGTACAGGGATACTGGAGGGATGGAGGTAGATATGTATAGGGGTCAGGTGACTATATACAGGGTCAGTACCATATCAACAATGTGCAGGGATACTGGAGGGATGGAGGTAGATATGTACAGGGGTAAGGTGACAGGGATACTGGAGTGATGGAGGTAGAAATGTATAGGGGTAAGGTGACAGGGATACTGGAGTGATGGAGGTAGATATGTACAGGGGTAAGGTGACAGGGATACTGGAGGGATAGAGGTAGATATGTATAGGGGAAGGTGACAGGGATACTGGAGGGATGGAGGTAGATATGTATAGGGGTCAGGTGACTATATACAGGGTCAGTACCATATCAACAATGTGCAGGGATACTGGAGGGATGGAGGTAATTATGTATAGGGGTAAGGTGACAGGGATACTGGAGTGATGGAGGTAGAAATGTATAGGGGTAAGGTGACAGGGATACTGGGGTGATGGAGGTAGATATGTACAGGGGTAAGGTGACAGGGATACTGGAGGGATGGAGGTAGATATGTATAGGGGGAAGGTGACAGGGATACTGGAGGGATGGAGGTAGATATGTATAGGGGTCAGGTGACTATATACAGGGTCAGTACCATATCAACAATGTGCAGGGATACTGGAGGGATGGAGGTAGATATGTATAGGGGTAAGGTGACAGGGATACTGGAGGGATGGAGGTAGATATGTATAGGGGTCAGGTGACTATATACAGGGTCAGTACCATATCAACAATGTGCAGGGATACTGGAGGGATGGAGGTAGATATGTATAGGGGTAAGGTGACAGGGATACTGGAGTGATGGAGGTAGATATGTGCAGGGGTAAGGTTACAGGGATACTGGAGGGATGGAGGTAGATATGTGCAGGGGTAAGGTGACAGGGATACTGGAGGGATGGAGGTAGATATGTACAGGGGTAAGGTGACAGGGATACTGGAGGGATGGAGGTAGATATGTACAGGGGTAAGGTGACAGGGATACTGGAGGGATGGAGGTAGATATGTATAGGGGGAAGGTGACTATATACAGGGTCAGGACCATATTAACAATGTACAGGGATACTGGAGTGATGGAGGTAGATATGTACAGGGGGAAGGAGACAGGGATACTGGAGTGATGGAGGAAGATATGTAGAGGGGTAAGGTGACTATACACAGGGTCAGTACCATATTAACAATGTGCAGGGATACTGGAGTGATGGAGGTAGATATGTATAGGGGTAAGGTGACTATATACAGGGTCAGTTCCATATTAACAATGTACAGGGATACTGGAGTGATGGAGGTAGATATGTATAGGGGTCAGGTGACTATATACAGGGTCAGTACCATATCAACAATGTGCAGGGATACTGGAGGGATGGAGGTAGATATGTACAGGGTAAGGTGACAGGGATACTGGAGTGATGGAGGTAGAAATGTATAGGGGTAAGGTGACAGGGATACTGGAGTGATGGAGGTAGATATGTACAGGGGTAAGGTGACAGGGATACTGGAGGGATGGAGGTAGATATGTATAGGGGAAGGTGACAGGGATACTGGAGGGATGGAGGTAGATATGTATAGGGGTCAGGTGACTATATACAGGGTCAGTACCATATCAACAATGTGCAGGGATACTGGAGGGATGGAGGTAGATATGTATAGGGGTAAGGTGACAGGGATACTGGAGGGATGGAGGTAGATATGTATAGGGGTCAGGTGACTATATACAGGGTCAGTACCATATCAACAATGTGCAGGGATACTGGAGGGATGGAGGTAGATATGTACAGGGGTAAGGTGACAGGGATACTGGAGTGATGGAGGTAGATATGTGCAGGGGTAAGGTGACAGGGATACTGGAGGGATGGAGGTAGATATGTGCAGGGGTAAGGTGACAGGGATACTGGAGGGATGGAGGTAGATATGTACAGGGGTAAGGTGACAGGGATACTGGAGGGATGGAGGTAGATATGTACAGGGGTAAGGTGACAGGGATACTGGAGGGATGGAGGTAGATATGTATAGGGGTAAGGTGACTATATAGAGGGTCAGTACCATATTAACAATGTACAGGGATACTGGAGTGATGGAGGTAGATATGTACAGGGGTAAGGTGACAGGGATACTGGAGTGATGGAGGTAGATATGTATAAGGGGTCAGGTGACTATATACAGGGTCAGTACCATATTAACAATGTACAGGGATACTGGAGTGATGGAGGTAGATATGGATAGGGGTAAGGTGACTATATACAGGGTCAGTAACATATCAACAATGTGCAGGGATACTGGAGGGATGGAGGTAGATATGTATAGGGGTCAGGTGACTATATACAGGGTCAGTACCATATCAACAATGTGCAGGGATACTGGAGGGATGGAGGTAGATATATACAGGGGTAAGGTGACAGGGATACTGGAGTGATGGAGGTAGAAATGTATAGGGGTAAGGTGACAGGGATACTGGAGTGATGGAGGTAGATATGTACAGGGGTAAGGTGACAGGGATACTGGAGGGACGGAGGTAGATATGTATAGGGGTCAGGTGACTATATACAGGGTCAGTACCATATCAACAATGTGCAGGGATACTGGAGGGATGGAGGTAGATATGTACAGGGGTAAGGTGACAGGGATACTGGAGTGATGGAGGTAGAAATGTATAGGGGTCAGGTGACTATATACAGGGTCAGTACCATATCAACAATGTTTTTATTATAATTTTTTTTTCACCTTTATTTAACCAGGTAGGCCAGTTGAGAACAAGTTCTCATTTGCAACTGCGACCTGGCCAAGATAAAGCATAGCAGTGTGAGCAGACAACACAGAGGTACACATGGAATAAACAATTAACAAGTCAATAACACAGTAGAAAACAAAGGGGGAGTCTATATACAATGTGTGCAAAAGGCATGAGGAGGTAGGCGAATAATTACAATTTTGCAGATTAACACTGGAGTGATAAATGATCAGATGGTCATGTACAGGTAGAGATATTGATGTGCAAAAGAGCAAGTAAATAAATAAAAACAGTATGGGGATGAGGTAGGTGAAAATGGGTGGGCTATTTACAAATAGACAATGTACAGCAGCAGCGATCGGTTGGCTGCTCAGATAGCTGATGTTTGAAGTTGGTGAGGGAGATAAAAGTCTCCAACTTCAGCGATTTTTTGCAATTCGTTCCAGTCACAGGCAGCAGAGTACTGGAACGAAAGGTGGCCAAATGAGGTGTTGGCTTTAGGGATGATCAGTGAGATACACCTGCTGGAGCGCGTGCTACGGATGGGTGTTGCCATCGTGACCAGTGAACTGAGATAAGGCGGAGCTTTACCTAGCATGGACTTGTAGATGACCTGGAGCCAGTGGGTCTGGCGACGAATATGTAACGAGGGCCAGCCGACTAGAGCATACAGGTCGCAGTGGTGGGTGGTATAAGGTGCTTTAGTGACAAAACGGATGGCACTGTGATAGACTGCATCCAGTTTGCTGAGTAGAGTGTTGGAAGCCATTTTGTAGATGACATCGCCGAAGTCGAGGATCGGTAGGATAGTCAGTTTTACTAGGGTAAGCTTGGCGGCGTGAGTGAAGGAGGCTTTGTTGCGGAATAGAAAGCCGACTCTTGATTTGATTTTCGATTGGAGATGTTTGATATGAGTCTGGAAGGAGAGTTTGCAGTCTAGCCAGACACCTAGGTACTTATAGATGTCCACATATTCAAGGTCGGAACCATCCAGGGTGGTGATGCTAGTCGGGCATGCGGGTGCAGGCAGCGATCGGTTGAAAAGCATGCATTTGGTTTTATTAGCGTTTAAGAGCAGTTGGAGGCCACGGAAGGAGTGTTGTATGGCATTGAAGCTTGTTTGGAGGTTAGATAGCACAGTGTCCAATGACGGGCCGAAAGTATATAGAATGGTGTCGTCTGCGTAGAGGTGGATCAGGGAATCGCCCGCAGCAAGAGCAACATCATTGATATATACAGAGAAAAGAGTCGGCCCGAGAATTGAACCCTGTGGCACCCCCATAGAGACTGCCAGAGGACCGGACAGCATGCCCTCCGATTTGACACACTGAACTCTGTCTGCAAAGTAATTGGTGAACCAGGCAAGGCAGTCATCCGAAAAACCGAGGCTACTGAGTCTGCTGATAAGAATATGTTGATTGACAGAGTCGAAAGCCTTGGCAAGGTCAATGAAGACGGCTGCACAGTACTGTCTTTTATCGATGGCGGTTATGATATCGTTTAGTACCTTGAGTGTTGCTGAGGTGCACCCGTGACCGGCTCGGAAACCAGATTGCACAGCGGAGAAGGTACGGTGGGATTCGAGATGGTCAGTGACCTGTTTGTTGACTTGGCTTTCGAAGACCTTAGATAGGCAGGGCAGGATGGATATAGGTCTGTAACAGTTTGGGTCCAGGGTGTCTCCCCCTTTGAAGAGGGGGATGACTGCGGCAGCTTTCCAATCCTTGGGGATCTCAGGCGATATGAAAGAGAGGTTGAACAGGCTGGTAATAGGGGTTGCGACAATGGCGGCGGAAAGTTTCAGAAATAGGGGTCCAGATTGTCAAGCCCAGCTGATTTGTACGGGTCCAGGTTTTGCAGCTCTTTCAGAACATCTGCTATCTGGATTTGGGTAAAGGAGAACCTGGAGAGGCTTGGGCGAGGAGCTGCCGGGGGCAGAGCTGTTGGCCGAGGTTGGAGTAGCCAGGCGGAAGGCATGGCCAGCCGTTGAGAAATGCTTATTGAAGTTTTCGATAATCATGGATTTATCGGTGGTGACCGTGTTACCTAGCCTCAGTGCAGTGGGCAGCTGGGAGGAGGTGCTCTTGTTCTCCATGGACTTCACAGTGTCCCAGAACTTTTTGGAGTTGGAGCTACAGGATGCAAACTTCTGCCTGAAGAAGCTGGCCTTAGCTTTCCTGACTGACTGCGTGTATTGGTTCCGGACTTCCCTGAACAGTTGCATATCCCGGGGACTATTCGATGCTATTGCAGTCCGCCACAGGATGTTTTTGTGCTGGTCGAGGGCAGTCAGGTCTGGGGTGAACCAAGGACTGTATCTGTTCTTAGTTCTGCATTTTTGAACGGAGCATGCTTATCTAAAATGGTAAGGAAGTTACTTTTAAAGAATGACCAGGCATCCTCAACTGACAGGATGAGGTCAATGTCCTTCCAGGATACCCGGGCCAGGTCGATTAGAAAGGCCTGCTCACAGAAGTGTTTTAGGGAGCGTTTGACAGTGATGAGGGGTGGTCGTTTGACTGCGGCTCCGTAGCGGATACAGTCAATGAGGCAGTGATCGCTGAGATCCTGGTTGAAGACAGCGGAGGTGTATTTGGAGGGCCAGTTGGTCAGGATGACGTCTATGAGGGTGCCCTTGTTTACAGAGTTAGGGTTGTACCTGGTGGGTTCCTTGATGATTTGTGTGAGATTGAGGGCATCTAGCTTAGATTGTAGGACTGGCGGGGTGTTAAGCATATCCCAGTTTAGGTCACCTAACAGAACAAACTCTGAGGCTAGATGGGGGCGATCAATTCACAAATGGTGTCCAGGGCACAGCTGGGAGCTGAGGGGGTCGGTAGCAGGCGGCAACAGTGAGAGACTTATTTCTGGAGAGAGTAATTTTCAAAATTAGTAGTTCGAACTGTTTGGGTATGGACCTGGAAAGTATGACATTACTTTGCAGGCTATCTCTGCAGTAGACTGCAACTCCTCCCCCTTTAGCAGTTCTATCTTGACGGAAGATGTTATAGTTGGGTATGGAAATCTCTGAATTTTTGGTGGCCTTCCTGAGCCAGGATTCAGACACAGCAAGGACATCAGGGTTAGCAGAGTGTGCTAGAGCAGTGAGTAAAACAAACTTAGGGAGGAGGCTTCTGATGTTGACATGCATGAAACCAAGGCTTTTCGATCACAGAAGTCAACAAATGAGGGTGCCTGGGGACATGCAGGGCCTGGGTTTCCTCCACATCACCCGCGGAACAGAGAAGGAGTATTATGAGGGTGCGGCTAAAGGCTATCAAAACTGGTCGCCTAGAGCGTTGGGGACAGAGAATAAGAGGAGCAGGTTTCTGGGCATGGTAGAATATATTCAGGGCATAATGCGCAGACAGGGGTATGGTGGGGTGCGGGTACAGCGGGGGTAAGCCCAGGCACTGGGTGATGAGAGAGGTTGTGTCTCTGGACATGCTGGTTGTAATGGGTGAGGTCACCGCATGTGTGGGAGGTGGGACAAAGGAGTTATCAGGGGTATGAAGAGTAGAACTAGGGGCTCCATTGTGAACTAGAACAATGATAACTAACCTGAGCAACAGTATACAAGGCATATTGACATTTGAGAAATAGGGGGTCCAAGGATACTGGAGTGATGGAGGTAGATATGTATAGGGGTCAGGTAACTAGGCAAGAGGATATAAGATAAACAGAGCTGCAGCAGTAGCATCTTATATGATAATTGTATGTGAGTGGGTATGTGTGTGTGTTTATAGTCAGTATAAATGTATGGGTATATGTGACTCGTTTCAGGACACTTTTTCTTCTTCAGAAGGGGTGAGGTGACAGGGATACTGGAGGGATGGAGGTAGATATGTATAGGGGTCAGGTGACTATATACAGGGTCAGTACCATATTAACAATGTGCAGGGATACTGGAGGGATGGAGGTAGATATGTATAGGGGTAAGGTGACTATATACAGGGTCAGTACCATATTAACAATGTACAGGGATACTGGAGTGATGGAGGTAGATATGTATAGGGGGAAGGAGACAGGGATACTGGAGTGATGCAGGTAGATATGTATCAGGGTAAGGTGACAGGGATACTGGAGTGATGGAGGTAGATATGTATAGGGGTAAGGTGACAGGGATACTGGAGTGATGGAGGTAGATATGTATAGGGGGGTGACTATACACAGGGTCAGTACCATATTAACAATGTGCAGGGATACTGGAGTGATGGAGGTAGATATGTATAGGGGTAAGGTGACTATATACAGGGTCAGTTCCATATTAACAATGTACAGGGATACTGGAGTGATGGAGGTAGATATGTACAGGGGTAAGGTGACAGGGATACTGGAGTGATGGAGGTAGATATGTACAGGGGTAAGGTGACAGGGATACTGGAGTGATGGAGGTCGATATGTATAGGGGGAAGGAGACAGGGATACTGGAGTGATGGAGGTAGATATGTATAGGGGTAGGTGACAGGGATACTGGAGTGATGGAGGTAGATATGTACAGGGGTAAGGTGACAGGGATACTGGAGTGATGGAGGTAGATATGTATAGGGGTAAGGTGACAGGGATACTGGAGGATGGAGGTAGTACCATATTAACAATAGGGATACTGGAGTGACAGGGATACTGGATGATGGAGGTAGATATGTACAGGGTATTAGGTGACAGGGATACTGGAGTGATGGAGGTAGATATGTATAGGGGTAAGGTGACAGGGATACTGGAGTGATGGAGGTCATATGTATAGGGGGGTGACTATAAGGAGACATATTAACAATGTACAGGGATACTGGAGTGATGGAGGTAGATATGTACAGGGGTAAGGTGACAGGGATACTGGAGTGATGGAGGTAGATATGTACAGGGGTAAGGTAACAGGGATACTGGAGTGATGGAGGTCGATATGTATAGGGGGAAAGAGACAGGGATACTGGAGTGATGGAGGTAGATATGTATAGGGGTCAGGTAACTAGGCAAGAGGATATAAGATAAACAGAGCTGCAGCAGTAGCATCTTATATGATAATTGTATGTGAGTGGGTGTGTGTGTGTGTTTATAGTCAGTATAAATGTATGGGTATATGTGACTCGTTTCACTTTTTTCTTCTTCAGAAATGCCTTCTAGAAAATGTGAACTTTCATGTGCCTTAATAACTAACTTGTATCTGTAAATACCAATAAAACATTTTTTAATTTACAAGCCTAGATGGATGATACACGGAAAAAGTCAGCAACCTTCCCGTTGGCCATGATTGGCTGAGATAATGAGTGGGCTGGACATGCCAAGAGATGAGTTCAGATTGGTCTGCCATGTAGCACGCTTCTGTCTTTAACATGAGCTGGTCAATATGTGACGACCCTCCCACTCTGTCTGCCGTATTCTCTCTCTGTTATTTCCTTATTAGGATGCTGGTGGGCGGAGTTGGGAGGGTCGTCAGCTACATGGGAAACACCTGGGTCCGGTGTCTCCCAGGATAAATACACCACTTCCCCATTCATGGGGGAGACTCTCTCCATGCAGACACCTTTATGGATTTTGTTGTGTTTCTTGGTGGTTTTTGAGTTGTTTGCGACAACATCTTTCAACACCCTGCATTATCACATTCATGCATAACACTCACTTACACTACTGATTACACACACCATTGTTTATTTTCCTTAGTTGCTTTAGTCAATAAATATATCTTTTGTTACCTTATCTCCACGTTGTCTCCCTTTTGTTACGGGCTTTGAGCCGGTTCGTGACAAATATGTGTAGGTAATCCTTTCTAACACAGCTTTTTATAAAGACATCACATAGTAGAGCTGTATAAGTGTTGCTCTCCACTTTCTGGAGGACCGAGTTCTGAAATCAGTGGAATTAGAGTATGATAGGAGATGGAGAAAATGCTGGCGTTTGATTGCATATATGTAGACGGAGACAAAAAGAGAACACACAGAAGGCTGTTGTATAAAACACCTGTCACCGGATTACATCTTCAAACTAAGAGCAACCATGGCATCCGTTAGCTGGATTGCTAGCTAGCTAATGTTACATGTATAGTATATTCATATCTCAGAGCCATTTGCATTGCTAGTTATAGCCTAATATTAGCTAGACAACATTGACCCTGGTTGGTTAGCTACCTGCAGATTCATCCAGGGTGGTAATGTTATGAGTTGGGATTATGGTTCATTGTCTAGCTAGCTTGCTACATGTCTAAATAAAAGACTCCACTACGCAAGTAACTATTTCAACAGAAGGTTTATGATATCTACTCCAATTTCAGAGCACTCTCGTTTGAGTGTGCCAGAGCACAGAATAACTGATGAATTTACAAACCCGCAACACCCGTTGAATATGGCCGGTGTCAGTAAACTTTGGCAGAAAAGAGTAATTAAATTGTTGCCAGCAGCAAATCAAATCAAATCAAATTTTATTAGTCACATACACATGGTTAGCAGATGTTAATGCGAGTGTAGCGAAATGCTTGTGCTTCTAGTTCCGACAATGCAGTAATAACCAACAAGTAATCTAACTAACAATTCCAAAACTACTGTCTTATACACAGTGTAAGGGGATAAAGAATATGTACATAAGGATATATGAATGAGTGATGGTACAGAGCAGCATAGGCAAGATACAGTAGATGGTATCGAGTACAGTATATACATATGAGATGAGTATGTAAACAAAGTGGCATAGTTAGTGGCTAGTGATACATGTATTACATAAGGATACAGTCGATGATATAGAGTACAGTATATACGTATGCATATGAGATGAATAATGTAGGGTAAGTAACATTATATAAGGTAGCATTGTTTAAAGTGGCTAGTGATATATTTACATCATTTCCCATCAATTCCCATTATTAAAGTGGCTGGAGTTGAGTCAGTGTCAGTGTCTGGCAGCAGCCACTCAATGTTAGTGGTGGCTGTTTAACAGTCTGATGGCCTTGAGATAGAAGCTGTTTTTCAGTCTCTCGGTCCCAGCTTTGATGCACCTGTACTGACCTCGCCTTCTGGATGATAGCGGGGTGAACAGGCAGTGGCTCGGGTGGTTGATGTCCTTGATGATCTTTATGGCCTTCCTGTAACATCGGGTGGTGTAGGTGTCCTGGAGGGCAGGTAGTTTGCCCCCGGTGATGCGTTGTGCAGACCTCACTACCCTCTGGAGAGCCTTACGGTTGAGGGCGGAGCAGTTGCCGTACCAGGCGGTGATACAGCCCGCCAGGATGCTCTCGATTGTGCATCTGTAGAAGTTTGTGAGTGCTTTTGGTGACAAACCGAATTTCCTCAGCCTCCTGAGGTTGAAGAGGCGCTGCTGCGCCTTCTTCACGATGCTGTCTGTGTGAGTGGACCAATTCAGGGTGTCTGTGATGTGTATGCCGAGGAACTTAAAACTTGCTACCCTCTCCACTACTGTTCCATCGATGTGGATGGGGGGGTGTTCCCTCTGCTGTTTCCTGAAGTCCACAATCATCTCCTTAGTTTTGTTGACGTTGAGTGTGAGTTATTTTCCTGACACCACACTCTGAGGGCCCTCACCTCCTACCTGTAGGCCGTCTCGTCGTTGTTGGTAATCAAGCCTACCACTGTTGTGTCGTCCGCAAACTTGATGATTGAGTTGGAGGCGTGCGTGGCCACGCAGTCGTGGGTGAACAGGGAGTACAGGAGAGGGCTCAGAACGCACCCTTGTGGGGAACAAGTGTTGAGGATCAGCGGGGAGGAGATGTTGTTGCCTACCCTCACCACCTGGGGGCGGCCCGTCAGGAAGTCCAGTACCCAGTTGCACAGGGCGGGGTCGAGACCCAGGGTCTCGAGCTTGATGACGAGCTTGGAGGGTACTATGGTGTTGAATGCCGAGCTGTAGTCGATGAACAGCATTCTCACATAGGTATTCCTCTTGTCCAGATGGGTTAGGGCAGTGTGCAGTGTGGTTGAGATTGCATCGTCTGTGGACCTATTTGGGCGGTAAGCAAATTGGAGTGGGTCTAGGGTGTCAGGTAGGGTGGAGGTGATATGGTCCTTGACTAGTCTCTCAAAGCACTTCATGATGATGGATGTGAGTGTTACGGGGCGGTAGTCGTTTAGCTCAGTTACCTTAGCTTTCTTGGGAACAGGAACAATGGTGGCCCTCTTGAAGCATGTGGGAACAGCAGACTGGTATAGGGATTGATTGAATATGTCCGTAAACACACCGGCCAGCTGGTCTGCGCATGCTCTGAGGGCGCGGCTGGGGATGCCGTCTGGGCCTGCAGCCTTGCGAGGGTTAACACGTTTAAATGTCTTACTCACCTCGGCTGCAGTGAAGGAGAGACCGCATGTTTTCATTGCAGGCCGTGTCAGTGGCACTGTATTGTCCTCAAAGCGGGCAAAAAAGTTATTTAGTCTGCCTGGGAGCAAGACATCCTGGTCCGTGACTGGGCTGGATTTCTTCCTGTAGTCCGTGATTGACTGTAGACCCTGCCACATGCCTCTTGTGTCTGAGCCGTTGAATTGAGATTCTACTTTGTCTCTGTACTGACGCTTAGCTTTTTTAATAGCCTTGCGGAGGGAATAGCTGCACTGTTTGTATTCAGTCATGTTACCAGACACCTTGATTAAAGCAGTGGTTCGCGCTTTCAGTTTCACACGAATGCTGCCATCAATCCACGGTTTCTGGTTAGGGAATGTTTTAATCGTTGCTATGGGAACGACATCTTCAACGCACGTTCTAATGAACTCGCACACCGAATCAGCGTATTCGTCAATGTTGTTATCTGACGCAATACGAAACATCTCCCAGTCCACGTGATGGAAGCAGTCTTGGAGTGTGTAGTCAGCTTGGTCAGACCAGCGTTGAACAGACCTCAGCGTGGGAGCCTCTTGTTTTAGTTTCTGTCTGTAGGCAGGGATCAACAAAATAGAGTTGTGGTCAGCTTTTCCGAAGGGGGGCGGGGCAGGGCCTTATATGCGTCGCGGAAGTTAGAGTAACAATGATCCAAGGTCTTTCCACCCCTGGTTGCGCAATCGATATGCTGATAAAATTTAGGGAGTCTTGTTTTCAGATTAGCCTTGTTAAAATCCCCAGCTACAATGAATGCAGCCTCCGGATAAATCGTTTCCAGTTTGCAGAGAGTTAAATAAAGTTCGTTCAGAGCCATCGATGTGTCTGCTTGGGGGATATATACGGCTGTGATTATAATCGAAGAGAATTCTCTTGGTAGATAATGCGGTCTACATTTGATTGTGAGGAATTCTAAATCAGGTGAACAGAAGGATTTGAGTTCCTGTATGTTTCTTTCATCACACCATGTCACGTTAGTCATAAGGCATACGCCCCCGCCCCTCTTCTTACCAGAAAGATGTTTGTTTCTGTCGGCGCGATGCGTGGAGAAACCCGTTGGCTGCACCGCTCGGATAGCCGTCTCTCCAGGTCTCCAGCGTCTCTCCAGTGAGCCATGTTTCCGTGAAGCAAAGAACGTTACAGTCTCTGATGTCCCTCTGGAATGCTACCCTTGCTCGGATTTCATCAACCTTGTTGTCAAGAGACTGGACATTGGCAAGAAGAATGCTAGGGAGTGGTGCACAGTGTGCCCGTCTCCGGAGTCTGACCCGAAGACCGCCTCGTTTCCCTCTTTTTCGGAGTCGTTCTTTTTCGTTCATAGCCTCACATGTGAATCCTTAAAGAGATGGTTGTGGTTAAAGCTTAAGAGGGTGTGAACGATGCTGAATGGGTTTAGACAAACAAGAGCTCTCCAGTAGGCATCAAAACATTCAAGGCCCATTTTCTCAAAAGTGAGGTTACAAGTTTATTAACGTTCAAAGCAGAATTACTTTCCCATTGTTCCTCAACAGTAGTGTATTATAAACAGTACAATTTTCTAGCTCTGAGTCTCTACTTTTATCTAATGTAAAAAACACAATTTCTAATTTTGCTACAATAGACTGAATCGAGCCAGTCAGTCACATATTATGTGTGTGTGAGCAAATTATGTGTTTCTGCGTGTGTTGGAGTGTCAGTGTGTGTGTGCAGGGCCCTGTGAGTGTGAATAAAACAGCAAGAATCAACAACAGTGGGTGTTTCTCAATGTGCATACTACCATGCTCCATACTCTCTTCAGGGTCTGTGTTTTGTTTACCTCAGAATCAGAAGACTGACTATACCGGCACACTTTACAGTGACAAAACAAGGGTTATGACACATTTTTTCATCATACGTTCTTCTGAGGACGAGAGTGTGGTGAACACATGAAACATTACATTTGAGAAGCACTACACACTCCTGTGCTACTGCTCCTGTGCTACTGCACTCCTGTGACCAATACAAAACAAGGTAACTACACAAAGCAAAAGCAAGCTTGTAACTTTATAATTATCAACTGTGAATTGTATTAATAGCTAGCCAGCTAGTCGTACATGTAAAAAAACGACTAATGTTGTTATAAAAGGTAGAGGGCCAACGTTAGCTACAAATTCTTTGTGGTTAGATAGCTAGCTACCAATTCTTTGTGGTTAGCTAGCTAGCTACCAACTCTTTGTCGTTAGCTAGCTAGCTATAAATTCTTTGTGGTTAGCTAGCTACCAATTCTTTGTGGTTAGCTAGCTAGCTACCAATTCTTTGTGGTTAGATAGCTCGCTACAAATTCTTTGTGGTTAGCTAGCTATCTACCAATTCTTTGTGGTTAGCTAGCTGGCTACCAATTCTTTGTGGTTAGCTAGCTGGCTACCAATTCTTTGTGGTTAGCTAGCTAGCTACCAATTCTTTGTGGTTAGCTAGCTAGCTAACAACTCTTTGTCGTTAGCTAGCTAGCTACAAATTCTTTGTGGTTAGCTAGCTGGCTTCCAATTCTTTGTGGTTAGCTCAGAACTGCCATGCGTTCAGGCCTCAGAACGGCCCTCCGTGCAGGCCTCAGAACTGCCATGCGTTCTGGCCTCAGAACTGCCATGCGTTCAGGCCTCAGAACGGCCCACCGTGCACTGCTTCATAGGTCATCATTGTAAATAATATTTTTTTCTTAACTAACTTGCCTAGAAAGGTTAAATAAAAAATAAAAAAATACAAATATACTATGATTAAGACTCATACTGCAACAGTTCTGAGCTCCAATTTACATGCTCAGGTGCAAGGCACTTTGCATACTTAGAAACAGTGGGTTCAAAGGTTGCATTTCTGGGTGAAGGATACAATAATATGTCATAATAAAATCTATATCTAATTCACTGTATGGCCACCATTAATTCATGTCAAACCATTAAATGGTTGAAATTATCTGGTAAGAAGGCCTTCCATCGCCCACACCGTGCCCTTTACGCGGTCAACACTGCACGCACACACACACACACGCACGCACACGCACGCACGCACACACACACACACACACACACACACACACACACACACACACACACACACACACACACACACACACACACACACACACACACACACACACACACACTCTCTCTAACCCATTCAGAACTTAATCGATCCTCAGACATCATTTATCCAGGAAGTCTGATGGTTGCCAAGGAATAATGATGTCATTCCTAAAGGTCCTTTACACCATTAACACACGTTGTTACTTTCCCCAATAACAAACCAAAAATCATTACTCAACAGAAAAAAAGGAACTAACAAATAAACCAAAACGACACAGATGTGGTTTTAACATGGGGTCCTTTAAAGGCCCACTAAGTACTGGCCAAGCAATTCCAGCTGGGTCTTAAAAGATCCCCACCATGGAAAACCCACTGGGCCTGGAGCCAGGTCACAGACTGAGACACCTGGACATGGAGCTAGTGGTGAATACTGAGACACCTGGACATGGAGCTGGTGGTGAATACTGAGACACCTGGACATGGAGCTAGTGGTGAAGACTGAGACACCTGGACATGGAGCTAGTGGTGAATACTGAGACACCTGGACATGGAGCTAGTGGTGAATACTGAGACACCTGGACATGGAGCTAGTGGTGAATACTGAGACACCTGGACATGGAGCTAGTGGTGAATAGACTGAGACACCAACTGGACATGCAGCTAGTGGTGAATACTGAGACACCTGGACATGGAGCTAGTGGTGAATACTGAGACACCTGGACATGGAGCTAGTGGTGAAGACTGAGACACCTGGACATGGAGCTAGTGGTGAAGACTGAGACACCTGGACATGGAGCTAGTGGTGAAGACTGAGACACCTGGACATGGAGCTAGTGGTGAATACTGAGACACCTGGACATGGAGCTAGTGGTGAATACTGAGACACCTGGACATGGAGCTAGTGGTGAAGACTGAGACACCTGGACATGGAGCTAGTGGTGAAGACTGAGACACCTGGACATGGAGCTAGTGGTGAATACTGAGACACCTGGACATGGAGCTAGTGGTGAAGACTGAGACACCTGGACATGGAGCTAGTGGTGAATACTGAGACACCTGGACATGGAGCTAGTGGTGAATACTGAGACACCAACTGGACCTGGACATGGAGCTAGTGGTGAGCTGAGTGGTGAAGTGGTGACTGAGACACCTGGACATGGAGCTAGTGGTGAATACTGAGACACCTGGACATGGAGCTAGTGGTGAATACTGAGACACCTGGACATGGAGCTAGTGGTGAAGACTGAGACACCTGGACATGGAGCTAGTGGTGAATACTGAGACACCTGGACATGGAGCTAGTGGTGAATACTGAGACACCTGGACATGGAGCTAGTGGTGAATACTGAGACACCTGGACATGGAGCTAGTGGTGAAGACTGAGACACCTGGACATGGAGCTAGTGGTGAAGACTGAGACACCTGGACATGGAGCTAGTGGTGAATACTGAGACACCAGACTGGACCTGCAGCTAGTGGTGAATACTGAGACACCTGGACATGGAGCTAGTGGTGAATACTGAGACACCTGGACATGGAGCTAGTGGTGAAGACTGAGACACCTGGACATGGAGCTAGTGGTGAAGACTGAGACACCTGGACATGGAGCTAGTGGTGAATACTGAGACACCTGGACATGGAGCTAGTGGTGAATACTGAGACACCTGGACATGGAGCTAGTGGTGAATACTGAGACACCAACTGGACCTGCAGCTAGTGGTGAATACTGAGACACCTGGACATGGAGCTAGTGGTGAATACTGAATTTGTTCTTAATAACTTACTTGCCTAGTTAAATAAAGGTTAAATTAGAAAATACCTGGTACCCCTGGACATTGACTCGGTGCCAGTATTCGTCGTATAGAGTCTCATTATTGTTTTTTTTAACTAGGCAAGTCAGTTAAGAACAAATTGTTATTTACAATGACAGCCTAGGAACAGTGGGTTAACTGCCTTGTTCAGTGGCAGAATGACAGCTTTTTACCTTGTCAGCTGGGAGATTCGATCCAGCAACCTTTAGGTTTCTGGCCCAATGCTCTAACCACTAGGCTACCTGTCTCTAACCACTAGGCTACCTGCTCTAACCACTAGGCTACCTGCCTCTAACCACTAGGCTACCTGTCTCTAACCACTAGACTACCTGCCTCAATCCACTAGGCTACCTGTCTCTAACCACTAGGCTACCTGTCTCTAACCACTAGGCTAGCTGTCTCTAACCACTAGGCTACCTGTCTCAACCACTCGGCTACCTGTCTCTAACCACTAGGCTACCTGCTCTAACCACTGGCTACCTGCTCTAACCACTAGGCTACCTGCTCTGACCACTAGGTTACCTGCTCTAACCACTGGGCTACCTGTCTCTAACCACTAGGCTACCTGCTCTAACCACTAGGCTACCTGTCTCAACCACTAGGGAGCTACCTGTCTCTAACCACTAGGCTACCTGCTCTAACCACTAGGCTACCTGCTCTAACCACTAGGCTACCTGTCTCTAACCACTAGGCTACCCGTTCTAACCACTAGGCCACCTGTCTCTAACCACTAGGCTACCTGCCTCTAACCACTAGGCTCCCCTGGACATGTCTCTAACCACAAGGCTACCTGTCTCTAACCACTAGGCTATGTGCTCTAACCACTAGGCTCCCTGTCTCTAACCACTAGGCTCCCTGTCTCTAACCACTAGACTACCTGTCTCTAACCACTAGGCTACCTGTCTCTAACCACTAGGCTACCTGTCTCTAACCAATGGAGCTAGTGGTGAATACACTAGGCTACCTGTCTCTAACCACTAGGCTACCTGTCTCTAACCACTAGGCTACCTGTCTCTAACCACTAGGCTACCTGTCTCTAACCACTAGGCTACCTGTCTCTAACCACTAGGCTACCTGTCTCTAACCACTAGGCTACCTGTCTCTAACCACTAGGCTACCTGTCTCTAACCACTAGGCTACCTGCTCTAACCACTAGGCTACCTGCTCTAACCACTAGGCTACCTGCTCTAACCACTAGGCTACCTGTCTCTAACCACTAGGCTCCCTGTCTCTAACCACTAGGCTACCTGTCTCTATCCACTAGGCTACCTGTCTCTAACCACTAGGCTACCTGTCTCTAACCACTAGGCTACCTGTCTCTAACCACTAGGCTACCTGCCTCTAACCACTAGGCTACCTGCTCTAACCACTAGGCTACCTGTCTCTAACCACTAGGCTACCTGCTCTAACCACTAGGCTACCTGCTCTAACCACTAGGCTACCTGCTCTAACCACTAGGCTACCTGTCTCTAACCACTAGGCTACCTGCTCTAACCACTAGGCTACCTGCTCTAACCACTAGGCTACCTGCTCTAACCACTAGGCTACCTGTCTCTAACCACTAGGCTACCTGCCACCCCATTTTATCGTGTTACTATCTCCTTTTGTAAATTTAAATCACATTTTTCTTACAATTTGTTTTTGTATAGTCAACTTACACACAGCACTGACACACACACTTTGGATCTTTTCACAGTTCCCTGGTCCACAGAAAATTCACTGAAACATTCAGTACTTTACAGAGCCATGATCGCATGGAACTCCCTTCCATCTCAAATTGCTCAAGTGAACAGCAAACCTGGTTCACAAAAACAAATAAAGCAACTCCTCACGACACAACGCCTCTCTCCCCATGTGACCTACTTGATGTGTGTATGTACTGACAGGCACGTGTAACTAATACACACACACACACACACACACACACACACACACACACACACACAGCGACTCTATACACATCACCCACATATTGTTATTCTTTAATTGTATTGTTTTGCTAAATATATATACACGTGTTTGTCTTTATTTGTAGTAATATCTACATGTTAATATAAATTGTAAAGGCTTTTTTGTGTCGTTATTTGTCAGAGCCCCAGGAAGACTAGCTGTTGCCATTGGCGTCGGCCATTGGGGATCCTAATAAATCAGAATCAGAAAGCAAATGGCACTCAGACTTCCAGACACTCAGCTGGGTTCTGATGAGGACTGAGGATGACTACAGCTCAGTCAAGGAGTTTCTCAATTACAAAGATACGAACTGCACACAGTGCTTCAAAAAATATTATTTCTTCAAGGAAACATTGTAAACAGATTTAAATTAGATGGTTAATTAAGATGTTGTGTCATAAGACCACATTTTAGGATATGGATAATCTATTACCCTCACTACTTAACAGCTATTACCCTCACTACTTAACGGCTATTACCCTCACTAATTAACAGGTATTACCCTCACTACTTAACGGCTATTACCCTCACTAATTAACAGGTATTACCCTCACTACTTAACGGCTATTACCCTCACTAATTAACAGCTATTACCCTCACTATTAACAGCTATTACCCTCACTAATGAACAGATATTACCTTCACTAATTAACAGCTATCCCCTTCACTAATTAACAGCTAACACCTTCAATAATTAACAGCTATCACCTTCACTAATTAACAGCTATTACCCTCATTAATTAACATCTTTCACTTTCACTAATTAACAGCTATCACCCTCACTAATTAACAGATATAACCTTCACTAATTAACAGGTATTACCTTCACTAATTAACAGGTATTACCCTCACTAATTAACAGCTATCGCCTTCACTAATTAACCGCTAACACCTTCACTAATTAACAGCTATCACCCTCACTAATTAACAGATATAACCTTCACTAATTAACAGGTATTACCTTCACTAATTAACAGGTATTACCCTCACTAATTAACAGCTATCGCCTTCACTAATTAACTGCTAACACCTTCACTAATTAACAGCTATCACCTTCACTAATTAACAGCTATTACCCTCATGAATTAACAGGTATTACCCTCACTAATTAACAGGTATTACCCTCACAAATTAACAGCTTTCACCTTCACTAATTAACAGCTTTCACCTTCACTAATTAACAGCTATCACCTTCACTAATTAACAGCTATTACCTTCACTAATTAACAGGTATTACCTTCACTAATTAACAGCTATTACCATCACTAATTAACAGATATTACCTTCACTAATTAACAGCTATCACCCTCACTAATTAACAGATATTACCTTCGCTAATTATCAGGTGTTACCTTCACTAATGAACATGTATTACCTTTACTAATTAACAGCTATTACCCACATTAATTAACAGGTGTTACCTTCACTAATTAGCATGTATTACCCTCAGTAATTAACAGCTTTTTCCATCACTAATTAACATATATTACCCTCACTAATTAACAGCTATTACCCTCACTAATTAACAGCTACTACCCTCACTAATTAACAGCTACTACCCTCACTTATTAACAGCTATTACCCTCACCAATTAACAGCTACTACCCTCACTAATGAACAGCTACTACCCTCACTAATTAACAGCTAATACCCTCACTTATTAGCAGATATTACCCTCACCAATTAACAGATATTACCCTCACTAATTAACAGGTTTCACCCGCACTAATTAACAGGTGTTACCCTAACTTGGACAACAAAAAGGTATGCTGTTTGGTATCTGTGCAACCACACAGTCTTCACACTGACATTGGGACACATTATGAGAGTACACAAAATACCTTTCCTTTGGACAATTTATTGATTCATTGGCTGCTCATATCACAGAACAATGCATGTGAAGAATGGGGGCGGACTCGATCACTGGATTCAAAGCTCTCCTGACGAGAGGCCTAACCTCTTCATGGTTCCAGGACCTGAAACGGATTACTGCCACTTGTGTTCGGAAGGCGACCAGCCATATGGTTGCTGTCATCACCTTGAGATACTGGACTTCTGAAATGCTTTGTTTTCTGACTCTCTGAGAGTTCTCTGCATCCAGTTGGTTCCAGACAGGATATACACCAGAGTATCCAGCTCCATCTCATCTTTCTTTTTCCTGATTTGAATATGAGCTCGTAACCTGTTGTCGGTTACTTTGAATAATCACTCTCCTAACCACTACCTTGTTTCATTCTGAAACATCAACAACAACAGTTTGACCTCTAACCCCTTATTCCGTGTTTGTGACTCTGATCACAATGGAACATCATTTTACAATCTCTGTTATATTCAATCATCCTGTACATTCCATTACTTAATCCTGATTCTTTCTTTTATTCTTCTAAATAAATATTCTTTGTTCTGTAAAGATATCTACTGTCTCCGATGCATATTTACTTGTCATTTTAAGAACTGAATTACCTTCAAAAATGATAAGTTAACCGTCGTTTTAATTGTGACTATTCTAAAGGTTCTTGCTGACTTAAATATAGCGATGCCTCGCTAATAATTTCATAGTAATACGATGGATCTAAAAACTGATCCAAGATCAGCATTCCTACCCAAGGTGTACTTCCACAAAGTGGAACTTTAAAATCTACAAAACAGAGTACTTGTAGAGTTTACACTCTCTTCTATCTAACTCTAACTCTCACAGGCAGAAATGATTATGAAGGATGAAATGTGGTGTATGCACGCACGCACGCACGCACGCACACACACACACACACACACACACACACACACACACACACACACACAATGAGTCAGAGAAAGAGAGTTTGAGGGAGACAGACGTCTGCTCCTCCTGGTACAGTAGTGACGGCAGGGTGGATGGTGGTATGCGAGTGGGTGGAGAAGATTGATTCAAAACTGCTGTCACTGTGATGAGACGGTGACACGACACACACACACACACACACACAAACACACACACACATGCACTAGACACACACATGCACTACACACACACACAGACACATTCGCACCACACACAGACACATACGCAACACACACAGGCACACTCACCACACACACACAGACACACACACACAGACACAAAAGCACCACACACACACACACACACACACACGCCACCCCACAACACGCAGCCTGCCAGATGATCAGATCACTGAGATCTCTTGTATGTGAGAGAGTCAGCACCCCCTTCTCAACACCCATTTGTCATTTCCTGCACATTGACTGGAGCGACAGAACAGGACCGTCTGCTGCATGAATACAGAGGAAAAAAAGAAGGGATACATTTTTCATCTCAAAGAATTTTAGACACTGGGGTAAAGTAGAGGATGAGGGGCAGAGGGGGGTGTTAGGGAGGGAGGAGGGAGGGAGGAGGGAGGGAGGAGGGAGGGTGTTAGGGAGGGAGGAGGGAGGGAGTTAGGGAGGGAGGGTGTTAGGGAGGGAGGGAGAGTGTTAGGGAGGAAGGGTGTTAGGGAGGGAGGAGGGAGGGAGGGTGTTAGGGAGGGAGGGAGGGTGTTAGGGAGGGAGGGTGTAAGGAATGGAGAGAGGGAGGGTGTTAGGGAGGGACGACGGTGTTAGGGATGGAGGAGGGTGTTGGGGAGGGATGAGGGTGTAAGGGGGGACGACGGTGTTGGGGATGGAGGGAGGTGTTAGGGAGGGAGGGACAGAGGGACAGAGGGAGGGACAGAGGGACGGAGGGAGGGAGGGACAGAGGGAGGGACAGAGGGAGGGAGGGACAGAGGGAGGGAGGGTGTTAGGGAGGGACAGAGGGAGGGAGGGGGTTAGGGATGGACAGAGGTAGGGAGGGACAGAAGGAGGGAGGGACAGAGGGAGGGTGTTAGGGTGTTAGGGAAGGACAGAGGGTGGGAGGGATGGAGGGACAGAGGGAGGGAGGGACAGAGGGAGGGAGGGACGGATGGACAGAGGGAGGGAGGGTGTTAGGGAGGGACAGAGGGACAGAGGGAGGGGCAGAGGGACAGAGGGAGGGACAGAGGGTGTTAGGGAGGGACAGAGGGAGGGAGGTACAGAGGGAGCGACAGAGTTAGGGTTGGGAGGGTGTTATGGAGGGACAGAGGGAGGGAGGGACAGAGGGAGGGACAGAGGGTTGGACAGAGGGAGGGAGGGACAGAGGGAGGGAGGGACAGAGGGAGGGAGGGACAGAGGGAGGGAGGGAGGGACAGAGGGAGGGAGGGACAGAGTTAGGGACAGAGGGAAGTAAGTAATAAATCCTGTCTTTTAAATAAAAATCCAGTGAAGCAATTTCAATCCAGGACATCTAATACAGGTACTCAGAAGGAGATCTAATCCAGGGACTCAGAAGGAGATCTAACCCAGGGACTCAGAAGCAGATCTAATCCAGGGAATTAGAAGGAGATCTAATCCAGGGACTCAGAAGGACATCTAATCCAGGGACTCAGAAGGAGATCTAATCCAGGGACTCAGAAGGAGATCTAATCCAGTGTAAACCTGTCCTCTCTTCAAAACCCTCCCAGCCCGTGGCTGCAGATGAGAATATCTACATGGCAAAGTGGAGTGTGTAGACATCCCGACACGCACACACACACACACGCACATACGCGCACGCACACACGCACGCACACACACACGGTTTAGACTGACAGCTGTCAATTCAATACGACTATACCATTCTCCCACGCTTTTCTTTGAGAATGAAGCCTTTAAAAGTGGATGAAGATAAGAAACAAACCACAGACAGACTAAATCAGTGGTTCTTAACCTGGGTTCGATCGAACCCCAGGGGTTCGGTGAGTCAGTCTCAGGGGTTCGGCGGAGGTCAAGACACACATCCGACTCATATGATTTGTGATGACACGCCCCGCTTGGCCATCATTGGCTGTAGGTGATCATCGCTACATCGCTTGGCCAATCTGTGCTGCAGGGAATTTGGTGCGCTCAGTAGTCGACTTGTGACTGTCGTGATGGTACGTCTTGTGATTTCTTTCTTAATATTTTAATCCCTTCATACTTACTATGTTGAGCAAAAAAAAAGTGGTTGGACGAATATGTACAATATGGATTCACACGGAACATGATGGGAGTCAGCGTCCTAACTGCATGATTTGCAATGCCAAGTTGAGCAATTTTAGTCTAGCACCGGGCAAAACTAAGAGAACACTTCCTTAAACTGCATGGAGATGGAAAATACAAGAACGCACTGCTGAACGCTCGCTGAATTCAAGGTGAAGAGAGCCGGATACTCTGCCTGTTCTCGGCTTTGTACCCATCAACAAACCGATCCTCACAGCATCGTACGAAGTTGCTTACCTGATCGCAAAGCAGGGCCAACCACACACACCATTGGTGAAACACGCATAAAACCAGCTATGTTGAAGATGGCGAATATCATGCTGGGAAAAGAGGCTGAAGTTAAGTTATCCCAAATTCCTCTTTCAAATGACACCATCAGCGACAGAATAGAGGACATGAGCAAAGACATCTTGGCTCAAGTAGTTGCAGATCTGATTTCAAGCCCGGCAAAATTCAGCCTTCAACTCGACGAGACCACAGACGTTTCCAATCTAAGCCAGCTTGCTGTATTCGTGCGCTATGTGAAAGACGATGTGATAAAGGAAGATTTTTTTATTTTGTAAGCCTCTTACAACAACAACTAAGGCAGCCGATGTGAAGAAACTTGTGGATGACTTCTTCAAAGACAACAATCTTTCGTGGGATATGGTTTCTGCAGTTTGTTTGGACGGAGCTCCAGTCATGCTGGGAAGAAAGTCTGGTTTTGGTGCGCTAGTGAAAGCCGATGCACCACACATCATTGTTACGCATTGTATTCTGCACAGGCATGCGTTGGCAACAAAAACCTTGCCTCCAAAACTGGCAGAAGTATTAAAAATTGTAGTGGAATGCGTGAACTAGTGCGAACTAGTGCTCTGAGGCACCGCATCTTCAGTGAGCTGTGTAAAGAAATGGGCTCTGAATTCGAGGTACTTCTGTACCATTCTAACGTTCGGTGGTTATCCCGGGGACAGGTGCTGAATCGTGTTTTTGCCGTGCGTGTGGAATTAGCCCTGTTTTTGCAAGAGCACCAACATTGTCATGCAGATTGCTTCAAAAATTCTGAGTTCATTCTCATTTTAGCGTACATGGCTGATATCTTCGCAGCTCTCAATCATCTCAATCAAAACATGTAGGGCGGTGGAGTCAACATGATCGAAGCGGAGGAAAACCTGAAGGCTTTTTAAAAAAAAAGCTACCGTTATGGAAACGACGAACAGAGAACGATAACTTCGCAAACTTTCTCCTGCTGGACGACTGTGTAAGATCGAAGATGTATCTGGAATCGGAGACATTTCTGTACCCACTGAACTGAAGCAAGCAATTGCCACGCACTTAGATGAGCTTGCAAAGTCTCAACGGATACTTCCCTACAAGAGAGTCATATCCAGCATGGTTCACGTTTAGTGTTGAGACAA
The DNA here is from genome assembly GCF_018296145.1 of Oncorhynchus tshawytscha. Lineage (NCBI taxonomy): Eukaryota > Metazoa > Chordata > Actinopteri > Salmoniformes > Salmonidae > Oncorhynchus > Oncorhynchus tshawytscha. The sequence continues at coordinate 42,762,499 of NC_056453.1, forward strand.
CAGATGTCAATGATGAATACCTCGGTGGCAGAGCCAGGTTCAACAGCAACTCTTCAGAACAACAACGCTTTCAACGTTTTGCTGTCAACAAATGGTAACGTACCCTGTTATTGCTAAGAAAGCTCTGGAGATTTTCATACCGTTTGTTATCTTATTTCATATCTTTGAGAGCAAATCCTTTTCGAGGCTGCTGGACATAAAAAGAAGAAAAGGAACAGACTTTGTTGTGAAAATGACATCAAATCCAATCAAATCAAATTTTTATTTGTCACATACACATTGTTAGCAGATGTTAATGCGAGTGTAGCGAAATGCTTGTGCTTCTAGTTCCGACAATGCAGTAATAACCAACAAGTAATCTAACTAACAATTCCAAAACTACTGTCTTATACACAGTGTAAGGGGATAAAGAATATGTACATAAGGATATATGAATGAGTGATGGTACAGAGCAGCATAGGCAAGATACAGTAGATGGTATCGAGTACAGTATATACATATGAGATGAGTATGTAAACAAAGTGGCATAGTTAAAGTGGCTAGTGATACATGTATTACATAAGGATGCAGTCGATGATATAGAGTACAGTATACACGTATGCATATGAGATTAATAATGTAGGGTATGTAAACATTATATAAGGTAGCATTGTTTAAAGTGGCTAGTGATATATTTACATTTCCCATCAATTCCCATTATTAAAGTGGCTGGAGTTGAGTCAGTGTCAGTGTCAGTGTGTTGGCAGCAGCCACTCAATGTTAGTGGTGGCTGTTTAACAGTCTGATGGCCTTGAGATAGAAGCTGTTTTTCAGTCTCTCGGTCCCAGCTTTGATGCACCTGTACTGACCTCGCCTTCTGGATGATAGCGGGGTGAACAGGCAGTGGCTCGGGTGGTTGATGTCCTTGATGAACTTTATGGCCTTCCTGTAACATCGGGTGGTGTAGGTGTCCTGGAGGGCAGGTAGTTTGCCCCCGGTGATGCGTTGTGCAGACCTCACTACCCTCTGGAGAGCCTTACGGTTGAGGGCGGAGCAGTTGCCGTACCAGGCGGTGATACAGCCCGCCAGGATGCTCTCGATTGTGCATCTGTAGAAGTTTGTGAGTGCTTTTGGTGACAAGCCAAATTTCTTCAGCCTCCTGAGGTTGAAGAGGCGCTGCTGCGCCTTCTTCACGATGCTGTCTGTGTGAGTGGACCAATTCAGTTTGTCTGTGATGTGTATGCCGAGGAACTTAAAACTTGCTACCCTCTCCACTACTGTTCCATCGATGTGGATAGGGGGGTGTTCCCTCTGCTGTTTCCTGAAGTCCACAATCATCTCCTTAGTTTTGTTGAAGTTGAGTGTGAGGTTATTTTCCTGGCACCACACTCCGAGGGCCCTCACCTCCTCCATGTAGGCCGTCTCGTCGTTATTGGTAATCAAGCCTACCACTGTTGTGTCGTCCGCAAACTTGATGATTGAGTTGGAGGCGCGCGAGAGGGCTCAGAACGCACCCTTGTGGGGCCCCAGTGTTGAGGATCAGCGGGGAGGAGATGTTGTTGCCTACCCTCACCACCTGGGGGCGGCCCGTCAGGAAGTCCAGTACCCAGTTACACAGGGCGGGGTCGAGACCCAGGGTCTCGAGCTTGATGACGAGCTTGGAGGGTACTATGGTGTTGAATGCCGAGCTGTAGTCGATGAACAGCATTCTCACATAGGTATTCCTCTTGTCCAGATGGGTTAGGGCAGTGTGCAGTGTGGTTGAGATTGCATCGTCTGTGGACCTATTTGGGCGGTAAGCAAATTGGAGTGGGTCTAGGGTGTCAGGTAGGGTGGAGGTGATATGGTCCTTGACTAGTCTCTCAAAGCACTTCATGATGACGGAAGTGATTGCTACGGGGCGGTAGTCGTTTAGCTCAGTTACCTTAGCTTTCTTGGGAACAGGAACAATGGTGGCCCTCTTGAAGCATGTGGGAACAGCAGACTGGTATAGGGATTGATTGAATATGTCCGTAAACACACCGGCCAGCTGGTCTACGCATGCTCTGAGGGCGCAGCTGGGGATGCCGTCTGGGCCTGCAGCCTTGCGAGGGTTAACACGTTTAAATGTCTTACTCACCTCGGCTGCAGTGAAGGAGAGACCGCATGTTTTCGTTGCAGGCCGTGTCAGTGGCACTGTATTGTCCTCAAAGCGGGCAAAAAAGTTATTTAGTCTGCCTGGGAGTGGCACTTGCAAGGTGAAGCCGCGCATTTCTGAACTGGTCTCTGAAAGGCAACAGCAGAAGTCACACTGATTTGCAGTAAATATTCATTATTGTGTTTTTGTTTTTTTGTGTGTAAATCAAATGTTTTGATGATTTTGTTCTTTGAACACAGTGATGTTGATGCACGGTTCATTTTGTGCACCAGTAAAATATATACCTTTGTTTTGAATTTGAATTTTTTGTATTTTTCAAATTAAGAAGGGTTTGGTGAATGCGCATATGAAACTGGTGGGGTTCAGTACCTCCAACAAGGTTAAGAACCACTGGACTAAATATAATAAATAAATATATACAGCGGCAAGAGAAAAGTATGTGAATTACCTGGACTTTATCCTAAAATTTGATCTGATCTTCATTCACAACAATAGACAAACACAGACTTCTTAATCAACACTGTGTGGGGTCAAAATGACCCGAGGACAACGGTAGGGTCAACACTGTGTGGGGTCAAAATGACCCGAGGACAACGGGAGGGTCAACACTGTGTGGGGTCAAAATGACCCGAGGACAACGGGAGGGTCAACACTGTGTGGGGTTAAAATGACCCGAGGACAACGGTAGGGTCAACACTGTGTGGGGTCAAAATGACCCGAGGACAACGGTAGGGTCAACACTGTGTGGGGTCAAAATGACCTGAGGACAGCGGGAGGGTTGATCACAGTGTTGGGTCAAAATGACCTGAGGACAGCGGGAGGGTTGATCACAGTGTTGGGTCAAAATGACCTGAGGACAGCGGGAGGGTTGATCACAGTGTTGGGTCAAAATGACCTGAGGACAGTGGGAGGGTTGATCACAGTGTTGGGTCAAAATGACCCGAGGACAGTGGGAGGGTCAACACTGTGTGGGGTCAAAATGACCAGAGGACAACACAGGGTCGGGTGTCGGGTTGGGTCAAAATGACTCGAGGCCTCCCACTGTCCTCGGGTCATTTTTGACCCAACCCGACACTTTGATTGAACAAATCATGGCTTTTATTTTTAGAATGGTAGGGTGAGCGCTGGTGGGGCTCGATCTCTGAAGAGCAGATTAGCTCTTTCTTACACCTAAGATTTGCACTGGAGATATTGTCATCGCAGCACACTTTGGTGACATGCCCAGAGGAGTGTGTTTGGTTACAATGAAGACAAACGACGCAGTCGTGACATTTCCTGTGTTCATCCGTCGAAGCAGTTATATACAGTGGGGCAAAAAAGTATTTAGCCAGCCACCAATTGTGCAAGTTCTCCCACTTAAAAAGATGAGAGAGGCCTGTAATTCTCATCATAGGTTTCACTTCAACTATGACACTTCAACTAACTACTACAAAATGAGAAAAACATTTCCAGAAAATCACATTGTAGGATTTTTTATGAATTTATTTGCAAATTATGGTGGAAAATAAGTATTTGGTCAATAACAAAAGTTTCTCAATACTTTGTTATATACCCTTTGTTGGCAATGACAGAGGTCAAACGTTTTCTGTAAGTCTTCACAAGGTTTTCAAGTGGGAGAACAATTGGTGGCTGACTAAATACTTTTTTGCCCCACTGTACGTAACGACTTGGTACACGGTGAATTTTCAAATCCTATTGATATCATAAGAGATCTTGTTTGTAAACTAGGAGAAGGGAACTTGCTGCCTAGATGGAAATACCTCATAACCTTGACTACTTCTCTGTGACACATATAGTGGAAGTGATGTGTTACATGACAAAGGTGCAAGGTGGGGAGCTTCATACGGCAGTTCCAAAAGGTCACCCGAGCACCGTGAAGTGATACAGAATCTACGAATGAAGGGAAAACTGTACGCCGACCCAGGTGCAGATTGTAACGGCCCAGTGAAACAGCGTTTGATACGCTTGGGACAAGTGGACGCTTCTCTGAGAAGTGTACTGTCCTACATCAGCACGGTTGAAATAAAATCATCTTTGCAACTCGACCCTGTTCCGCGATGCAAGTGAACCCGAGCGTCGGGGATGAAGACATGGAAGGTCCACCGCGTGTCACAAGAAATCTGTAGATTACTACTAGATGGAAGTATGTGATCACTGTTCCCTGTTTCACTATGTCTATTCAAAAGTCCTTGTGTTGTAGTCATCAATGTAAATATGTGAATAAAGACAAAGTATTTCTGAAACCGAATGATCGTTCACGTTTATTGACAGAGTACCTTACAAACATTCACTTTGTCAATGAATCCATACCCAAACCGTCACTGTCCACAACCAGGGAAAGCAGGGGCAGCATTTCCAAAGAACGTAAAATGTATTGAGCCCAGAAAGGAATAAAACGTGTTCTTCTCCTCACTACATTGGAACATCGCCATCCCCCTTCTCTCCCTCATCATCGGCCATGTACTTGAGATAAAGACAAATAATCACATTACCAAGAGGCAATACACACAGTGTCATCCCCTTATACATTTCTAGATCTACCATGTCATCTTTTGTTCAGCTGGGGAAGAGGAGGCAATGCTGGATGAGGTTGAGGTTGTGCATGGTGTTGGGGAATAATCAGAATTGGTGGGTGACATAGATAAGATGTTTTATTTTCATGATTTGCTCTCTCATCATTTGGTAATTAAGGAAATTTCCACGACAATGGTTGAGGACCTCCGGGGGCAACAGTGGATGCTCTTGTTGTACGACAGGTTATTCAGGTCCCTCTCCGTCAGAGGATAGTATGTAATCGCTCTCCTGAGATGTGTATTATATGCATGGGATAGAAATATCACATAGACATGGTATACCGTATAACAGTGCATGAAACGTGATCGAAATAGACATTCACAATCTATCTGTGTACCTACAGAACGGCTCAGGGTTATGGTAGATGGCTCAGGGTTATGGTAGATGGCTCAGGGTTATGGTAGATGGCTCAGGGTTATGGTAGATGGCTCAGGGTTATGGTAGATGGCTCAGGGTTATGGTAGATGGCTCAGGGTTATGGTAGATGGCTCAGGGTTATGGTAGATGGCTCAGGGTTATGGTAGATGGCTCAGGGTTATGGTAGATGGCTCAGGGTTATGGTAGATGGCTCAGGGTTATGGTAGATGGCTCAGGGTTATGGTAGATGGCTCAGGGTTATGGTAGACGGCTCAGGGTTATGGTGGACGGCTCAGGGTTATGGTAGATGGCTCAGGGTTATGGTAGATGGCTCAGGGTTATGGTAGATGGCTCAGGGTTATGGTAGATGGCTCAGGGTTATGGTAGATGGCTCAGGGTTATGGTAGATGGCTCATGGTTATGGTAGATGGCTCAGGGTTATGGTAGATGGCTCAGGGTTATGGTAGATGGCTCAGGGTTATGGTAGATGGCTCAGGGTTATGGTAGATGGCTCAGGGTTATGGTAGATGGCTCAGGGTTATGATAGATGGCTCAGGGTTATGGTAGATGGCTCAGGGTTATGGTAGACGGCTCAGGGTTATGGTAGATGGCTCGGGGTTATGGTAGATGGCTCGGGGTTATGGTAGATGGCTCAGGGTTATGGTAGATGGCTCAGGGTTATGGTAGATGGCTCAGGGTTATGGTAGATGGCTCAGGGTTATGGTACACGCCTCAGGGTTATGGTAGATGGCTCAGGGTTATGGTAGATGGCTCAGGGTTATGGTAGATGGCTCAGGGTTATGGTAGATGGATCAGGGTTATGGTGAACCGAATTCATTACATATCCCCGGTCCCCGCAGAGTGAATTTATTACATATCCCCGGTCCCCTCAGAGTGAATTCATTACATATCCCCGGTCCCCGCAGAGTGAAATCATTACATATCCCCGGTCCCTGCAGAGTGAATTCATTACATATCCCCGGTCCCCGCAGAGTGAATTCATTACATATCCCGGTCCCCGCAGAGTGAATTCATTACATATCCCGGTCCCCGCAGAGTGAATTCATTACATATCCCGGTCCCCGCAGAGTGAATTCATTACATATCCCGGGTCCCCTCAGAGTGAATTCATTACATATCGGTCCCCGCAGAGTGAATTCATTACATATCCCCGGTCCCCTCAGAGTGAATTCATTACATATTGGTCCCCGCAGAGTGAATTTATTACATATTGGTCCCCGCAGAGTGAATTGGGAAAATTGCTTGGCAAGACAGACTATTTACTATTGTCATAGTACATGCTGTTACGGGCACGGTGTCATGATTCAAGAGATGAGGCTCAGCTGTTGCTCGATCACGGTCAAGTCAATCTCGTGGGGTTGCTTGTTTCCAATGATGGCTGTTTGCCGTGTAACGGCATGAAGGCTCACTGAATGTGCCTATGGGTCCAAGGTCAAACATTTCCTTCCATTGGTGGATGTACTGTGAGGACTATGGGTCCCAGGTCCAGGTCAGTACTGGTGGATGTACTGTGATGATGATCATCTTCTTTACTTTTGGGCTTCTCTTGTCATGATGTCTCTTGGCTTGTCTTTTCTTTCCCTTTACTCTTGTCCTCTCCTCCCTGCAATTGCCAGCTGATCATGATGCGTGGACGACTCGCTGCGCTACTGCAAATTGCACGTGTCTCACGGGATTGTCGTACAAGCTTTTCACTGTCGGGTAGACGTAGCACGCGATCATGGCTGATAGGGCGTCAAGATGGTGGTAGTGCATCAACCCCACATACATGGGTCTGGTGAAGGGACTGTCCTGGGGTCCTATCATTACATCAACTCCACGTACATGGGTCTGGTGAAGGGACTGTCCTGGGGTCCTATCATTACATCAACTCATGTTGTGGATGATGGATCTCACAGTGACACGGTCCAGGTTTTCCTTCTCGTGATCTGTCAGGGTCCTATTCTTCAGGAGGCGTCAGTTGTACCAAGCGGCCATTGCGTTAGTCGATTAGGTGGGATCTTGGGGTAGATGTCGGTTACTAGGGAGGAGAGGATAGGAGGTCTGCTTCGGTTATCCGAGGGGTTTGGTGTGAACGCCGTGAGTATGACTTCTAGTACTAAACTATGAGACGGTTTGCTGAGGAAGCTGTTTGTAAATACTGGGATGTGACGGGAGAGGAGCGCTCAGTGACATGCGCTCTCGAGCTTAACCTTTATATAGTTCCTCACGTGGTCCCGGTGACCCTCTTACAGACATCTAGATATTGCAGGCTCTAATTGGTGTAGCCTCCATCCGAACCTAGATATTGCGGGCTCTAATTTTGGTGTCGGCTGCAACCCACGTCCAATATGACAAGCCTCCCTTGTTGTTTCTTGTTGTCCTCTTCTTGGTTTTGTTATTCTTCTCAACTCGATCCTCGCTCCATCACGTCGGGGGTGTCATGGAGAGCCTGATATAAAGCGCCTGAACGGGATGTGCACTACACTGTGACAGTGCACAAGAGTAGTCAGCTTGATAGGAAGGGTGATTATAATGGGAAGTTACCGAGAGAACACTTATCTATCTCTGAAGCACACATAGTCCTCTCACACTCTCACAACCCCTTGTTTTGACTGTAATGTCTCTTTGATTGCATCACAACCATGTTGTTTTCAGACTCCGGAAAGCATTCATTCTGCTCCTTATATTCCACTGCCGACTCCACTGATAGTCTTGATATGATTCTTTTCTCATTTCTGCGGTACCCATTTGTCATTATGAAAGTAATAACGCGCATCTCTGTCATTCGCTAGATGCCCTTTCTTCAAGATTGAGTGTCTGGACACAGTCTGCTGTATCTGCTTCGCTGGTCGTAATAAAGAATGGTCCTGTACGGTTTAATATGTACCTAAACCTGTGAATGCTTTCTATGTTCCTATTCATATTATTTTCAGTTGAACGTGTGTGTGTCAATAAAGAGAGACTCTTTGGTTCCTTTGTTATTTAGGTACCACATATTGATCCACGACACACACATCTATATATGTGACAAGTGAGAAAACACAGAAGGGGATCGTCCAATCACACAGGAACCTATTCTGCTATTTGGACCATTGTTTCCCTTGTTGTGTCCAGTGTATTATTCAGTTCAGAGAACTGCCCCAAAAGAAAACATGTGTTATATAACAACTCATTCCAAGGAGACTATGGTCTAGGGTCTATCCTGGAGGGACTGTTGTCGACATTGTTTTCATTTCTTCTGAAGTGCCGTGTCAACTGCTTTTGTGCATTGCTGATGCATCTCCTGACAACGGTAACCACAACACACGACTCAGGGTTCCTTGATAATTATAATATAATAAGCCATAACAATTGACCAAGCTCTCAGGAGACCCGCAGGCTGTCAGCCTATAGGGCGTGCGGTTCGGGTGCGTTCCCAGCTCTAGGCTCCCTTTGTTTCTCAGCTCAGGTGGAGGCGGAGACATCAGAGAGGCTCGGGTTCCTTTCATGAAGCTGGATTGTGAATTGTAAGGGTTGGTGCTTCTGCTCATGTAGTCTCGGGCTGAAGAGGGTATGGTCACAGCCTCGGGGATGTCTCTCTGAACCTCAACCGGGATTCGTTCTTAGGACTAAGGCTTCCCCTTTAGGACGGTCGAAGTCAGCACCACGGTCACCACGTATGTAGATTATTATGTTGACCAAAATGGGGTTGAAACACAAGGCTATCCACTCGATGCTCGCAAAACCTCACCTGGCGCCATTTGAATTGATCGACAGACCGAGCCACCGACAGGATTGGACTCTGATAGACCATCTCATGGTAATCCACAAAGTCACGGACAGTGACTACATCGATGGTGATTCGCAGGCGTCCATAGTAAGCATGGTTACATCTCGGAAAATGCAGGCAGCACCTCCCCCTTGTACCTCACATTGAGTTCTGTAAACATAATCGGTGCGCCATAGAATACACCATGATGAAGCTGTTGGCCGACATAAGTATGAAAAACAAGTTGTTTCTAGTGACCGGCACGAAGGGAGACTCGTCCAAGGACGAGCTCCTAGAGACCTAGAAACCTTCCTAGAGGGAACCTCGGTCGATAACCTCCTAGAGGGAACCTCGGTTGATAACCCCCTAGAGGGAACCTCGGTCGATAACCTCCTAGAGGCAACCTCGGTTGATAACCTCCTAGAGGGAACCTCGGTCGATAACCTTGTGTCGTTCCACCAGAAGTACCTGGAGTACCTGGAGAGCCAGGACGAAAGCGTATTCGTGAACGAAGATCTGAAACCTCCCTGAGTGTGAGCTGTCCGACGTAGATCCCAGTTACGCCGACAGCTGGATAGACAGGCCTGAGGGACTCGAGAGCGTTTTTGTGGCGACTTTTGTGAATCCCCAAGACTATACAAGTGTCTACATTGAGGAACACATGTCTACGGTGTACGAGCACTGAGGCCAACACGCTGCTCGTGGAGTTGGCAAACGTTCTGAAAGGCAGTGTGCCCGTGTACAGTGGAGACTCGAACCTGGTGGCCGTGCTGACGGCGTGTGGACGCGAGGGCATTACTATGAGGCTAGACAACAAGAGCTTCCACGAGGATTTAGACATGCACATGTTGACCTTCAGGAAGCTGCTGTTTGCCTTTCCCGACAACTGCCCACCCAAGCTTCAGTTTAGGGAGATGGCTTCAAGTGAGGATAGGTTCCGAGTGCTCTAACACATTGCCGCTGAGGACGAATACCTGCTGCCAATGACTCGAAAGCAACACAATTCATTCAAGTACATTCTGGATAAGCACGGTAATGTCAACTTTAAGAAAACAGTAGCTATGTACCTGTACCTAGGCGGGATCAGGGGATCTCTCTTCCGCACCTTCCTGTCTAGGTTCTTCGAGTCGAATGCCCGGACCAGATTGGACGGGTTGGGGCTCATTGTAGACAAAGGCTGTGTCAGTACAAAGACGGTCTGTTACATCTTCGAAATGCTATGCGCCACATCTGACGAGAGTCCGCTACTGAGCTCCGAGTCAGACACCCCCCCGTCTACTGGTGAGAAGAGAGCTCTACCTAAACGACGGTGCAGAATACAAGGTGGTCCTGAGCAAAGAACAGAAAAATGTCATGAATGGCCTAAAGCGGTTGAGTAATGCGTACCTGAATGGGATGGTACCCAGGGGCAGTTACAGCTGTTTCTTGAGGATGTACTGAGCGGGCCGACACTTTTTCCTGCGGATGAAAAGCAATATATTCCGAGACGAAGCGAATGGAAAAGCTGTTTTTCATGGCGCTGTGCGGGACCAATTATAACATAGTCCTGATGGGACTGGGGATTAAGAGATTGATGACAGGAGTGGTAAACAACTACAAGTATATTTCCTCTCGGTGCCAAGGGCTGACAAGTCTACTCTGGTGTGTCGGCGGCACTTCTTCTCAGGACTGCTACTATTACAACATAGGTATGAGGTTGGCCGGTTTCACAAAGGTCCCAGCGAAGATCCGGTCTAAGTACAGGACCGAGGTGAATTGCGGATTAATGGCCAAGACCATGAAATATGGCCGCGAACTGTGGAACCTAAAGAGGCCGAGACCCGGATCCGAGTACGGGTTCTCTGTGCGTGGCGGTGCTTTGACTGTGACGATTCGCTGTAGACGCCACCTATGAAATGCAATGTGCAGTGACGTATGGGATCTTGATGTCAATGATGTCTACATAGAAGGTAAGGCTACGAATGCTCCAGTTCTATGGATAATGTGATCAATGATGTCTACATAGAAGTTAAGGCTACGAATGCTCCAGTTCTATGGATAATGTGATCAATGATGTCTACATAGAAGGTAAGGCTACGAATGCTCCAGTTCTATGGATAATGTGATCTGTATACAGTGTGTGTTGTGTAAAATAAACTCTATCACCTCGACTGTCTCTGAGAGTGTTTTTTGTGCCATAATGTTTCCACAAATTGCTATTTTAAACTCAAAAATGAGTTATAAGATGAGTTATAAGGCTCATGATTTCCTCCCATCTTGGAACCTCATGAGCGTCCTTGTCCCATATCTTCAGTGCGTAACTAGGTCCTTCGTGACGACCAGAACTGTGATTATGTATTGAACAACTTTTTCTAATTGCAATAACATAACATACTTTCAAGTGTATGTGCGATGCCTTTTCCTATATCCTTCAAGCTCATTGAATCAACTAGACAGTAAGACAATAAAACAGAGACATATTTGGAATGTGCACTTTCCATTTTGTAAACGTCAGGAAAGGGATCCATCTTTTATAGGGTGCCTGTCATCCAATTGGCCTTTAATGATATAAATAAACCTCAAAGAAAACACCTCCTTACTTTGACAAGGACTAATAACGGGGAGGCTCTTCCTATAAAGGAACGATCGAAACAGCTATTTTCACTTCAACGTGTTGTTTGTAATACACAGACACACATTTGGTTTGGACCCAGGTGTACTACACAAAGACAAAGACATCTTTCATAAACATCATGTTCGGAATGTCAAACACATGCATGTTAAACAAAGAGATGAAATGTTGGTTCAGGGATGGTAGTGTCACTGCACATGTCTTCTAGTTGCATAATCATAGCATTGTCATCATTGCCGTTTACCCAGAACTCTGCATATTCTTCGGGAAGCAGATGATCATGAAATATCAGTACGTCTATACATGATCCTCTGGTTATAAGAGGGTAGCATAGTCATGGACCGTAGATCGCGGACCTTATGACCGAGTGCGGTGCACACCTCTTCTGTCAATTCCTTGGCGGGAGGATCTTTCCTGACTGAAAGAAACACACAAAAGTACTTTAGTTTATGAGCAGGTCATGATCCATTCCAGGCCTTGATTTCACTATTCATATCACCGAACTTTCCCTGTGGTCCGTGTGTTTTCAGGTCATCATATACTGTAAGTAGGGATTTCTCTCACGTAAAACCTTGAGGAATCTCTCCGCCCGTTCCTCGGTCTTGAGGCAGTGTTCGATGACCTTATGGATTGGTCTTACTGTGATAAGACCTGAGTAGATTCTCACCATTGGGGTCTTTTGTCAGGACCTCACCAGCGAATAGCCTCTCGGTTATGTCGTGCTTGTAACTCTTCAATAACTGTGAATTCATTATACAGACCGAGGTTGTGAATAGTGGAACTGTATTGCTGTGCATTTATATATGGCAAACTTTGAACCTGTTTGGACACATGATCCACGGTTGGATGAATGTTCTCCAATAGACGTACCGTTGGTTGGATAAATGGTCCTCGGATGGATAAATGGTCCTCGGTTGGATAAATGAGCATTGGTTGGATAAATGAGCCCCGGTTGGATAAATGAGCCCTGGTTGTATAAATGAGCCCTGCTTGGATAAATGAGCCCTGCTTGGATGAATGGTTCTCGGTTGGATAAATGAGCCCTGGTTGGATAAATGAGCCCTGGTTGGATGAATGAGCCCTGGTTGGATGAATGGTCCTCGGTTGGATAAATGAGCACTGGTTAGATGAATGGTCTTCGGTTGGATAAATGGTCCTCAGTTGGAAAGATGAGCCCTGGTTGGATGAATGGTCCTCGGTTGGAAAAATGAGCCCTGGTTGGATAAATGAGCCCTGGTTGGATGAATGGTCCTCGGTTGGATAAATGAGCACTGGTTAGATGAATGGTCTTCGGTTGGATAAATGGTCCTCAGTTGGAAAGATGAGCCCTGGTTGGATGAATGGTCCTCGGTTGGAAAAATGAGCCCTGGTTGTATGAATGGTCCTGGGTTGGTTGAATGGTCCTGGGTTGGATGAATGGTCCTGGGTTGGATGAATGGTCCTGGGTTGGTTGAATGGTCCTGGGTTGGATGAATGAGCCCTGGGTTGGATGAATGGTCCTGGGTTGGATGAATGGTCCTGGGTTGGATGAATGAGCCCTGGGTTGGATGAATGGTCCTGGGTTGTATGAATGGTCCTGGGTTGGATGAATGGTCCTGGGTTGGATGAATGGTCCTGGGTTGGATGAATGGTCCTGGGTTGGATGAATGAGCCCTGGGTTGGATGAATGGTCCTGGGTTGGATGAATGGTCCTGGGTTGGATGAATGGTCCTGGGTTGTATGAATGGTCCTGGGTTGGATGAATGAGCCCTGGGTTGGATGAATGGTCCTGGGTTGGATGAATGGTCCTGGGTTGGATGAATGAGCCCTGGGTTGGATGAATGGTCCTGGGTTGGATGAATGAGCCCTGGGTTGGATGAATGGCCCTGGGTTGGATGAATGGTCCTGGGTTGTATGAATGGTCCTGGGTTGGATGAATGAGCCCTGGGTTGGATGAATGGTCCTGGGTTGTATGAATGGTCCTGGGTTGGATGAATGAACCCTGGGTTGGATGAATGAGCCCTGGGTTGGATGAATGAGCCCTGGCACGAATGCAGACGTCAATGAGGGTAAAGTGTCCGTGACCACATCGCACTATATGGTGCTCTTGCTGTCAGTGCTGATTGTGTTAATTAACATTCTAGGGGTGTTCATGTATAAACATAATGCCACAGCATACAACCCTGTTGCTCTTGATACAGTGATTTATAAGGCTTAAGCTATGTCTTGCATCACATGTATGTAAGTTATCCGATGTTTGCTATATGGAGGCAATGTCATGCTATGTGTCATTACTATTCTATTGTGTGTATAAGTAATGAACTTTTGTGTTTGTAATAAAAAGGTTTCAATGAAACTCATCTCATTCTCTATGTCTATATTCATTGAGAGGGTATCTAATCAAGGAAAATGTATCTGACTACGGACCATTTGTCAAACCGCTGTTAATATTGACGCAACCCATCCGGTTAGCGGGATAATTTTCATCAACAACCGCTGAATTGCAGAGCGCCACATTCAAAATATATTACTACAAATATTTATATTCATGAAATCACAAGTGCAATATAGCAAAACACAGCTTAGCTTTTTGTTAATCCACCTGTCGTGTCAGATTTTTGAAAATATGCTTTTATAAAACACCTCTGTTTGTTTGGCGCATTATGTTCAGAAATCCACAGGCTTGAGCGGTCACGACAACGCAGATGAACATTCCAAATTGTATCCGTAATGTCCACAGAAACATGTCAAACGTTTTTTATAATCAATCCTCGGGTTGTTTTTAAAATGTATACTCGATAATATAGCAACCGCGACTGTCTTTTTTTCAGTAGGAGAGGGAGAGACAATGGCTGTCCAAGCAATGTTGCGCAAGCGAAACTCATGCAAACACCTGACGCGATACTATCTTTCTCGCTCATTTTTCAAAATAAAAGCCTGAAACTATGTCTAAAGACTGTTGACACCTTGAGGAAGCGATAGGAAAAGGAATCTGGTTGATATCTCTTTAAATGGAGAGAAGGCAGGCTATGGAACATGGAGCTTTCAAAATAGAAGCCACTTCCTGGTTTGGTTTTTGCCTGCAATATCAGTTCTGTTATACTCACAGACAATATTTTGACAGTTTTGGCCTATATTGACCTATATTCCTCCACACAGTAGGTTGCTTTTCATGCAACGTCATAAAGCTGCTACGTGCACTTACGACGCGGGGACTATCTTTGTATATGGATATTGGATATATCTTAATATCTGCAACAGACATGCATAGAACATTTCACAGGGTGCAGATAAAAACACGAGGTCTAACTTCATCAATGGGATCTCTCCAGGGTCCGACGTGGGACTGTGAATATTTGCCACTTGTCACGGCTCGTACTTGGGCTGCTCGCACTTAAGAGGCTCGTAAATTGGGAGCAGTTCTAAGACTTGTCTTCTCAACCGGATTCTTGATGTGTTATTCGATGCAATGTTTGTTGATTTCAACCCCCGGGGCGGATTTGCGATACCACAGATGCACAGAGTCAGTTTTAAGTAGAAACTTCGGTTTCCTAAAACCGTGCACCTTGGTCTAGTTTACCACTGGTACCATCAGCGTCGCGACGTTCACAGTGATACACCACAGGTTTATGAAAAGACAAAACAAACATGTCTTCTGAACCGGTTTTCTTGATGTCTAATTCTATGAAAATGTTGATTTCAACCCCCCGGTCGCAATTGTGATAGGACAGACACACAGAGTCTGTGTTGTTAAATAGAAACGTGCTTTTCCTCAAACCGTGCACCTTGGTCCAGTTTACCACCAGTTCTGCGTCGAGACCACCAAAGGTACGCGCGTCGTGGAGCTCAATGATGCTGGATGAAGACATGGTTGTCGTTCGTCCGATCACGAGCCGCGAACACGGAGAGCCTCCCCGTTCGAGTCGAGCGGTACAACCCCAATGTCAGTGAGTAGTAACTGGTGTAATAGACTGCTTGTATCTGCCTTCATTGGCAGACGTGGAAAGACTGGGGTGTTGTTAGTGTAAGGAAGTTATAGGTAGTCTATCTGATCGATGTCAATTCCATGTGACGGACTACCCTTCCTTGCTAATGGAAAAGGTAACTCAAGGACTGTCGATTGGCTCAGCAGGGTCATAGATGCACGCCCACTCTGCTCTTTTTGGACTTTCTGCATGGTGTCGATAGGCCAACATCATCATGTCGCAAGTCAACCATTGTAATGCAAAACATAGGTTGTGCCATAGACCTAGTTTTATTCCGCGATCAGATGAATGAGTCGTGGTCAGATGGTCCTTGCAAATAGGCTAATGGATAATGGATATGGATAATAAAAGCTCTGAGGTGTTGAGGACAAGATATGGAATCTTGTTGGGGTGAAACACAAATGGTCACAAATGCAAATAAAATGAGTCTGTACAAGTATATTTAATATTGGAGAAACTCGTAGCATTTCCACACCAATTGAAACACACATAAACATAGAGAGATTGTCAACTTGCAATATTCAAGGTTCACATGCATTTACTACGTAATAGAAATAGAAATGCCACAAGCGTGTTAGATCGGCATTGTGTCGGTTTCCAATTCCAGGTCCGCGGTTGATACTTCCGTCATCATGAAGTGCTTTGAGAGACCAGCTGGCTGGTGTGTTTACGGAGATATTCCATCCATCCTTATCCCAGTCTGCTGTTCCCACATGATTCAAGAGGGCCACCATTGTTCCTGTTCCCAAGAAAGCTAAGGTAACTGAGCTAAACGACTACCGCCCCATAGCACTCACTTCTGTCATCATGAAGTGCTTTGAGAGACTAGTCAAGGACCATTTCACCTCCACCCTACCTGACCCCCTAGACCCACTCCAATTTGCTTTCCGTCCCAATAGGTCCACAGACGACGCAATCACAACCACACTGCACACTGCCCTAACCCATCTGGACAAGAGGAATACCTATGTGAGAATGCTGACAGCTCAGCATTTAACACCATAGTACCCTCTAAACTCGTCATCAAGCTCGAGACCCTGGGTCTCGACCCCGCCCTGTGCAACTGGGTACTGGACTTCCTGACAGGCTGCCCCCAGGTGGTGAGGGTAAGTAAGAACAAACATCTCCACCCCGCTGATCCTCAACACTGGGGCCCCACAAGGGTGCGTTCTGAGCCCTCTCCTGTACTCCCTGTTCACCCACGACTGCGTGGCCATGCACTCCTCCAACTGAATCATCAAGTTTGCGGACAACACTACAGTTGTAGTCTTGATTACCAACAACGAGACGGCCTACATGGAGGAGATGAGGGCCCTTTGAATGTGGTGTCAGGAAAATAACCTCACACTCAACGTCAACAAAACAAAAGAGATGATTGTGGACTTCAGGAAACAACAGAAGGAGCACCCTCCTATCCACATCAACGGGACAGTAGTAGAGAGGGTAGTAAGTTTTAAGTTCCTCGGCATACACATCACGGACAAACTGAATTGATCCACCTACACAGACAGCGTTGTGAAGAAGGCGCAGCAGCGCCTCTTCAACTTCAGGAGGCTGAAGAAATTTGGCTTGTCACCAAAAGCACTCAAAAACCTCTACAGATGCACAATCGAGAGCATCCTGTCGGGCTGTATCACCGCCTGGTACGGCAACTGCTCCGCCCGCAACCGTAAGGCTCTCCAGAGGGTAGTGAGGTTTTCAAAAAGCATCACTGAGGGCAAACTACCTGCTCTCCAGGACACCTACACCACCCGATGTCACAGGAAGGCAATAAAGATCATCAAGGACAACAACCACCCGAGCCACTGCCTGTTCACCCCGCTATCATCCAGAAGGAGAGGTCAGTTCTATCTCAAGGCCATCAGACTGTTAAACAACCACTATTAACATTGAGTGGCTGCTGCCAACATACTGACTCAACTCCAGCCACTTTAATAATGGAATACCAGTGGATACCATCTA
The DNA here is from genome assembly GCF_018296145.1 of Oncorhynchus tshawytscha. Taxonomy (NCBI): domain Eukaryota; kingdom Metazoa; phylum Chordata; class Actinopteri; order Salmoniformes; family Salmonidae; genus Oncorhynchus; species Oncorhynchus tshawytscha. The sequence goes on from NC_056453.1 coordinate 42,779,835, forward strand.
CTGTATCTTGCCTATGCCGTTCTGTACCATCACTCATTCATATATCTTTATGTAAATATTCTTTATCCCTTTACACTTGTGTGTATAAGGTAGTAGTTTTGTAATTGTTAGGTTAGATTATTCGCTGGTTATTACTGCATTGTCGGAACTAGAAGCACAAGCATTTCGCTACACTCGCATTAACATCTGCTAACCATGTGTATGTGACAAATGACATTTGATTTGATTTGATTATTGCATTTCTGTCTCATACAATAGAGACAACAGCATATAATAACACAAGACGTTGAACTGATAACCAACAAAGGCTGCAACACCAATAATTATGTAGAACCCATATTTGTCCCGAAAGAGGACACTCTTGTCCGGGTCATCCTGGTGTAGATCTTGGCCTCTCACAATGGCCTCTTCTTCAGACTCAAGGTCAGTGAATAGATTGGTGTAGTTGAACTCACCGTCCTCCAAATCTTTCTCAAGCTCCTGTTCCTCTTCTTCGCTCAGTGGACGACCAGTCAATTCGACCAATGCCTTTAGTCCCCAATCAAAATCTCTGGTGTAAAAGGAGTTAAATGATTTGATCCATGTTCTTCATGGAATCTTCGGGAACTCCAATAACCTTGGCTAGTTTGAGGATCTTCTCCTTGTTGTTGATGACAGTCGCTCCGATCTCCAATGCGACCCCTTTGTCAGAGGTGGAAAAGTTTCTTGATTTTTTCCAGGGACTGTTAGAATTTTTTCAGTTTTTAGAAATCTTTGTATCAACTTGATCGATGTCTCTAGATGTAGCCACTCTACCAGAACTAACCTTTTAGGTTCCAGACTTCACAGTTTTTTGAGTTCTTGCATGGATCACATTGAGCGATCAAGCATGGATCACATTGAGTGGTCAAGCATTGATCACATTGAGCGATCAAGCATGGATCACATTGAGCGATCAAGCATGGATCACATTGTGCGATCAAGCATTGATCACATTGAGCGATCAAGCATGGATCACATTGAGCGATCAAGCATGGATCACATTGTGCGATCAAGCATGGATCACATTGAGCGATCAAGCATGGATCACATTGAGCGGTCAAGCATTGATCACATTGAGCGGTCAAGCATGGATCACATTGAGCGATCAAGCATGGATCACATTGTGTGATCAAGCATGGATCACATTGTGCGATCAAGCATGGATCACATTGAGCGATCAGGCATGGATCACATGGTAAAACTCGTGTCACAGAGTACTTTCTGGACATGTCCTCCAGGACATTTGTAGGACACTTCCATTTCTTCTGACCCGTAGTTCTTCAGAATTAGTCATGATTCTGTCACCATGATTTTTCTTCTTGACGTTTTCAAAGGAGTCTAGTTTCTTTACAGTTAGTCACTCCGCAGGTGTAGCCGTGTGATGTAGTTCCCCTAGATGATGCACCAAATTGCACACAAGGACCAATTCAAATAGGCCAGGTCAAGAGGGGATGTTAATAATTTGATAATAATAATTCAGTGTGTTTTTTATTTATTTACAGCTGCATAGCTTAATGTTTTTCTTTGGTGTACAAACACTTTTTCATATCAATATTGTACATACACGCGATTGTAAAAGTTTAGTATATTTTGGTTTGGCCCATCGCAGGTTATCTGTATTTCCATAGCCCCTTATTGTTCTCTTTTGCCTGACCTTCGGCATAGCAAGGTGCTTGAGAGCTATGACTGCGCCAAGGGCTAAAATATTGTGTGTTGTCTCTTCGTCTGCAGGGCAAATAAAAATAATTCAACCAGCAGACCTCCAGTTGTGGCAGCGTCCTAATTAAAAATACACAACGCAGAACGAACTACGCTACAAACTGGTGCCGCGATCTGCCGACCACCGGAGCTGTGCACGTGGCTGAGGTGAACAATCTGCGCATGCACACGTGTTGATGGTTTGCTATAAGTGAATATATACTGTAAATAGTGAAGGTGAATGTAGCATATTTGTGCTTATTTGCATGTTTTTGAAGGAATTTGTTCATTGCAATTTTTTTGTATTTGCAGTAAATTACATTGTATTTCAGTGCTCTATTGAGCCATGGCTTAACAAAGCTGCAGAGGTAAGTGAGGGTAGAACCTTGCCCAATCAGAGCTCAGAGTTGGCAGTCAAGTTTGTACGCAACTGTCCTGATAAAGAGTTGGCCCATGTGTTCAAATGCAAACCCCTTCGTGACTGGACAGCCAGTGAGGTACAGGATGGTTTGGATGAACTGTTAAGGGAGAATAAAGCATGTAGAACACAACTTTTCACAACAGCTGGCTGCTGTCTTTGACTCCACCCACAGGAAGTGGATCCTAATGTGTTATCTTTTTCTCGATGTGGCCGTGAACCAGAACAGGCCCCATCTGTATCTGAGGTTGGGACATTAGAGGAAGTTTTGAGTATGTTAGAGAAGGCTCTTGTCAGCAATACTCAGTCTGTGAACAGAGGGCCCCGTAAACAGTTCCCCAAACGTCAGCGTGAGTGCGCTGTCTGTGGAAGCACTAATCACTAGGCTAAAGCTCACTGTCAGATGCACCAGCTGTGTTTCAAGTGCTTCTCTCCTGGCCACATGAGCTTTGAGTGTAGTGAGACAGTGACAGAGCCCTGGATGTTAACAGACTAGCAGGTCTCAGGAAAACTAGAATGCCTCCATTCTGAGGAGGGCAATGTGGGGCAGTTTAATTTTTCCTCCACTGATGATGATATCCAATCTGTTTAATTCTTATTTTTGTGAGTCAGTACCCAAGAACAACACAGTAATTTTTCAGAACACAATGAGAATTACTCAGAATGACAGTTTGTTTTACACCACCGTGCTGGTACAGGATAAAGTTGAGCTGAAGGGGATGTTAGATAGTGGGTCCATGGCTACTACTCTGCACGCAGATATTGTACCTCAGTTGAGAGAGGCAGGAGTGGTAGAGGGGAACTTTCTAGCTCCTTCAGACATCATCCTGGTGGGTTGTGGTGGGACACAAATTAGCCCAGTGGGCATGTGGGACTTAAAAATACAGCTTCATGGCTTCAGTTATGTCGTCCCAGGGCTTATTGTAGATGGGCAGGTTGATGAACTCATTGTGGGCACTAATGTGTTGATGTCTCCAATTAGAAAGTTCAAATCAAATGACAGCTACTGGCGGGTGGTGGGTACGCCAGGTCCTTCTGGCCAGTGTGATGACAGCCACTTTCTGCATCTCCTATCAAATCTGGAGAGATGGAGAGGAGACTCCATCCCAGATAAAGTGGGCACCATTAAGTTGAAGAGAGCAGTAACGCTCCAACCCATGAGTGAGCATCTGGTGTGGGGCCGCCTACCCCCAAAGACAATTCTCTGTGGGCAGTACTGTTGTTGTCGAGGCCAGCACATCACTTTGTGTGAATCGACACATATTAGTAGGGCAAGTAGTTATGCCTCTGTGGGGGGATGGATGGCTCCCTGTGAAGATTGTGAATCCAACAACTTCGCCAGTTACCCTAAGACAAAATGCTAAAGCGGCGGATGTGCACCCTTGCATTGCATTGGAGGATTTTGATGATGTCAAGCAGCAAGCAGCTTACAAGAATGTGGCAAAAGTACAATGTGAGAGCTCACATGGCAGTCTGACAGCTAAGAGTTCAGTTGGTGGCAGTGCAGTTAATGGCAACAGTACACTGAGCTATCTTGGACTTTAAGGCCTGTCTGTTGAGGAGTGTCCAGTTTCACAGTTCTGGAAAGACAAACTTGTCAGTTTAATTGAGAAGTATGAATCAAATCAAATCAAATTTATTTATATAGCCCTTCGTACATCAGCTGATATCTCAAAGTGCTGTACAGAAACCCAGCCTAAAACCCCAAACAGCAAGCAATGCAGGTGTAGAAGCATGGTGGCTAGGAAAAACTCCCTAGAAAGGCCAAAACCTAGGAAGAAACCTAGAGAGGAACCAGGCTATGTGGGGTGGCCAGTCCTCTTCTGGCTGTGCCGGGTGGAGATTATAACAGAACATGGCCAAGATGTTCAAATGTTCATAAATGACCAGCATGGTCGAATAATAATAAGGCAGAACAGTTGAAACTGGAGCAGCAGCACAGTCAGGTGGAAGTTGAAACTGGAGCAGCAGCATGGCCAGGTGGACTGGGGACAGCAAGGAGTCATCATGTCAGGTAGTCCTGGGGCATGGTCCTAGGGCTCAGGTCAGTTGAAACTGGAACAGCAGCATGGCCAGGTGGACTGGGGACAACAAGGAGTCATCATGTCAGGTAGTCCTGGGGCATGGTCCTAGGGCTCAGGTCCTCCGAGAGAGAGAAAGAAAGAGAGAAGGAGAGAATTAGAGAACGCACACTTAGATTCACACAGGACACCGAATAGGACAGGAGAAGTACTCCAGATATAACAAACTGACCCCAGCCCCCGACACATAAACTACTGCAGCATAAATACTGGAGGCTGAGACAGGAGGGGTCAGGAGACACTGTGGCCCCATCCGAGGACACCCCGGACAGGGCCAAACAGGAAGGATATAACCCCACCCACTTTGCCAAAGCACAGCCCCCACACCACTAGAGGGATATCTTCAACCACCAACTTACCATCCTGAGACAAGGCTGAGTATAGCCCACAAAGATCTCCGCCACGGCACAACCCAAAGGGGGGGGGCGCCAACCCAGACAGGATGACCACAACAGTGAATCAACCCACTCAGGTGACGCACCCCCTCCAGGGACGGCATGAGAGAGCCCCAGTAAGCCAGTGACTCAGCCCCTGCAATAGGGTTAGCGGCAGAGAATCCCAGTGGAAAGAGGGGAACCGGCCAGGCAGAGACAGCAAGGGCGGTTCGTTGCTCCAGAGCCTTTCCATTCACCTTCCCACTCCTGGGCCAGACTACACTCAATCATATGACCCATTGAAGAGATGAGTCTTCAGTAAAGACTTAAAGGTTGAGACCGAGTTTGCGTCTCTGACATGGGTAGGCAGACCGTTCCATAAAAATTGAGCTCTATAGGAGAAAGCCCGGCCTCCAGCTGTTTGCTTAGAAATGCTAGGGACAATTAGGAGGCCTGCGTCTTGTGACCGTAGCGTACGTGTAGGTATGTACGGCAGGACCAAATCAGAGAGATAGGTAGGAGCAAGCCCATGTAATGCTTTGTAGGTTAGCAGTAAAACCTTGAAATCAGCCCTTGCTTTGACAGGAAGCCAGTGTAGAGAGGCTAGCACTGGAGTAATATGATCAAATTTTTTGGTTCTAGTCAGGATTCTAGCAGCCATATTTAGCACTAACTGAAGTTTATTTAGTGCTTTATCCGGGTAGCCGGAAAATAGAGCATTGCAGTAGACTAACCTAGAAGTGACAAAAGCATGGATTAATTTTTCTGCATCATTTTTGGACAGAAAGTTTCTGATTTTTGCAATATTACGTAGATGGAAAAAAGATATTCTTGAAATGGTCTTGATATGTTCTTCAAAAGAGAGATCAGGGTCCAGAGTAACGCCGAGGTCCTTCACAGTTTTATTTGAGACGACTGTACAACCATTAAGATTAATTGTCAGATTCAACAGAAGATCTCTTTGTTTCTTGGGACCTAGAACAAGCATCTCTGTTTTGTCAGAGTTTAATAGTAGAAAGTTTGCAGCCATCCACTTCCTTATGTCTGAAACACATGCTTCTAGCAAGGGCAATTTTGGGGCTTCACCATGTTTCATTGAAATGTACAGCTGTGTGTCATCCGCATAGCAGTGAAAGTTTACATTATGTTTTCGAATAACATCCCCAAGAGGTAAAATATATAGTGAAAACAATAGTGGTCCTAAAACGGAACCTTGAGGAACACCGAAATTTACAGTTGATTTGTCAGAGGACAAACCATTCACAGAGACAAACTGATATCTTTCCGACAGATAAGATCTAAACCAGGCCAGAACATGTCCGTGTAGACCAATTTGGGTTTCCAATCTCTCCAAAAGAATGTGGTGATCGATGGTATCAAAAGCGGCACTAAGGTCTAGGAGCACGAGGACAGATGCAGAGCCTCGGTCCGATGCCATTAAAATGTCATTTACCACCTTCACAAGTGCCGTCTCAGTGCTATGATGGGGTCTAAAACCAGACTGAAGCATTTCGTATATATATTGTTTGTCTTCAGGAAGGCAGTGAGTTGCTGAGCAACAGCCTTCTCTAACATTTTTGAGAGGAATGGAAGATTCGATATAGGCCGATAGTTTTTTATATTTTCTGGGTCAAGGTTTGGCTTTTTCAAGAGAGGCTTTATTACTGCCACTTTTAGTGAGTTTGGTACACATCCAGTGGATAGAGAGCCGTTTATTATGTTCAACATAGGAGGGCCAAGCACAGGAAGCAGCTCTTTCAGTAGTTTAGTTGGAATAGGGTCCAGTATGCAGCTTGAAGGTTTAGAGGCCATGATTATTTTCATCATTGTGTCAAGAGATATAGTACTAAAACACTTGAGCGTCTCTCTTGATCCTAGGTCCTGGCAGAGTTGTGCAGACTCAGGACAACTGAGGTTTGGAGGAATACGCAGGTTTAAAGAGGAGTCCGTAATTTGCTTTCTAATAATCATAATCTTTTCCTCAAAGAAGTTCATGAATTTATCACTGCTAAAGTGAAAGTCATCCTCTCTTGGGGAATGCTGCTTTTTAGTTAGCTTTGCGACAGTATCAAAAAGAAATTTCGGATTGTTCTTATTTTCCTCAATTAAGTTAGAAAAATAGGATGATCGAGCAGCAGTAAGGGCTCTTCGGTACTGCACGGTACCATCCTTCCAAGCTAGTCGGAAGACTTCCAGTTTGGTGTGGCGCCATTTCCGTTCCAATTTTCTGGAAGCTTGCTTCAGAGCTCGGGTATTTTCTGTGTACCAGGGAGCTAGTTTCTTATGAGAATTTTTTTTAGTTTTTAGGGGTGCAACTGCATCTAGGGTATTGCGCAAGGTTAAATTGAGATCCTCAGTTAGGTGGTTAACTGATTTTTGTCCTCTGGTGTCCTTGGGTAGGCAGAGGGAGTCTGGAAGGGCATCAAGGAATCTTTGTGTTAATTTATAGCACGACTTTTGATGTTCCTTGGTTGGGGTCTGAGCAGATTATTTGTTGCAATTGCAAACGTAATAAAATGGTGGTCCGATAGTCCAGGATTATGAGGAAAAACATTAAGATTCACCACATTTATTCCATGGGACAAAACTAGGTCCAGCGTATGACTGTGACAGTGAGTGCGTCCAGAGACATGTTGGACAAAACCCACTGAGTCGATGATGGCTCCGAAACAGTGTTCTCTAGACATAGCCTGGATTGTGGCGAGGCAAAAGAGTTCTGCCATCGCATATAGCTGACTGATGACCGCCCATTTCGATTACCTTATCGTAGGTTTTCTCCAGCTCATTACCAAAAACTCAGGGAAACACTGGACGATATGGAGGAAAAGGAAATAGTCAGAAAATCCAGCAGCGAGTACGCCTCACCATTGGTGCTGGCAAGGAAAAAGAATGGGGACTTGCGTCTATGTACTGACTTTAGGTGGTTAAACGCCCGCACAGTAAAGGATGCTCATCCCCTGCCTCATCAGGCTGATGTACTGGCTGGGCTGGGAGGTAATGCCTTCTTCAGCACAATGGACATGACGTCAGGGTACTACAACGTGCCGCTACATGAAGAGGATAAGAAATACACTGCCCTTTCCTCTCCTTTAGGTCTGCACGAGTACAATGGTGCACCTCAAGGCCTTTGAAACAGCCCAGCTACTTTTATGAGAATGATGCTGACCATCTTTGGTGACCAAACCTTTCTAAGTCTCCTTTGCTATTTGGATGATCTGATGGTTTTTGCTAAGAGGGCCCTTGGAGTGTGGTGTCAGGAAAATAACCTCACACTCAACTTCAACAAAACAAAGGAGATGATTGTGGACTTCAGGAAACAGCAGAGGGAGTACCCCCCTATCCAAGATAGCTAAGACGAACAAAGAGAGTCTGCAGAGACCTAAGATGTTTTTTCAGCGATTGCGGGAGCACAATCTTAAACTGTCCCCGTCTAAGTGCAGGTTTTTTGAGGAGGTCTGTTTAGTTTTTTGGGCCGCATCATTTCTCATGAGGGTGTAGCCACTGACCCTTCTAAGGTTCAAACCATTTTGGTTTGGTTGCTAGGCCATTGTTTAAGTTAACTACAGGTCAGAAGAAGCGTAGGAGAGGCAAGGGCAGAAAGAGGCCTGGTCCCTCTCGCAGGTTCACTACTGCAGACTGGACTGCCAAGGGCAGAAAGAGGCCTGGTCCCTCTTGCAGGTTCACTGCTGCAGACTGGACTACCAAGGGCAAAAAGAGGCCTGGTCCCTCTCGCAGGTTCACTGCTGAGGACTGGACTGCCAAGGGCAGAAAGAGGCCTGGTCCCTCTCGCAGGCTCACTGCTGCAGACTGGACTGCCAAGGGCAGAAAGAGGCCTGGTCCCTCTCGCAGGTTCACTGCTGCAGACTGGACTGCCAAGGGCAGAAAGAGGCCTGGTCCCTCTCGCAGGTTCACTGCTGCAGACTGGACTACCAAGGGCAGAAAGAGGCCTGGTCCCTCTCGCAGGTTCACTGCTGAGGACTGGACTGCCAAGGGCAGAAAGAGGCCTGGTCCCTCTCGCAGGCTCACTGCTGCAGACTGGACTGCCAAGGGCAGAAAGAGGCCTGGTCCCTCTCGCAGGTTCACTGCTGCAGACTGGACTGCCAAGGGCAGAAAGAGGCCTGGTCCCTCTCGCAGGTTCACTGCTGCAGACTGGACTGCCAAGGGCAGAAAGAGGCCTGGTCCCTCTCGCAGGCTCACTGCTGCAGACTGGACTGCCAAGGGCAGAAAGAGGCCTGGTCCCTCTCGCAGGTTCACTGCTGAGGACTGGACTGCCAAGGGCAGAAAGAGGCCTGGTCCCTCTCACAGGATCACTGCTGCAGACTGGACTGCCAAGGGCAGAAAGAGGCCTGGTCCCTCTCACAGGATCACTGCTGCAGACTCGACTGCCGAATGTCAACTCTCTTTTGAAGCTTTGAAAGCAGCATTAGTTGACCAGGCACTGCTGGCTCATCCAGATTTTTCTCAGACATTTTTACTTTCTGTTGATGCATCTACTAGTGGTTTGGGAGCTGTACTATCCCCAGTGCAAGTTGGGAAGGCCATAGCCAGGCCAACAGCTTTTGCTAGTAAATCTCTTAATCATGCACAATCCAAGTATCCTGCTCACCGGCTGTAATTTCTAGCCATGAAATGATAAATTCAGCCATTGGCTGTGAGGGCATAAATTTACAGTGTGGACCGACAAGAATCCACTCAAATATATTCTTACAAAGTCGAGACTTGATGCATGTGAGCAGAGATGGGTTGCAAAGCTCGCACCCTTTGATTTTGATATCCAGTACATACCAGGGCCCAAGAATGTCATTACTGATGCTTTGAGCAAAGAGCCATTTGTCCACTCCAAAGTTCTGCACTGAATGACAAGAATTCCATATGATGTCCTGCTGGAGGAAGCCAGAGGTCTTCGAGTACAAGATATGTTCCGCCTCTCCTGTGAGCAGCCCGAGGCAGTAGAACGTCTATGGCTCCTGGGAGTGAGTTGAGTGGAGCTGGAGACGATGTCAGTGGGATGGTTTCCTGTGAAGAGGTGTCTGCTGTCCTCCATGCTCACCGCCGTTGGGATGATGGTGCCACAGTGAGGGCCGTTTAACATCTTGAGAAGTTGATGTCCATGCGTCAGAGCCTTTTACCTGTCCCTACACACAAGGAGCTGTATGATACCCAGTCACTTGATCCTATCATCAGCAGAGTCATGTTCTTTATCGATAGAGGCTGGCGCCCATCTAGGAGAGAGTGAGTCCTTGAAGCTGAAGAAACAGTTTATACTCTAAGACAGTGGGGAAAACTCGCCACGTGGTTAGGGTGTCTCAAAACACCCAGTGAGTAAGAAGAAAATATTCCAGCATGTCGTACCTGTGTCTTTGAGAGGCCTTGTGTTGAAGGGAGTTCATGAGGATGCTGGTCATCAGGGTCAGCAGCGCACATTGTGGCTCACGAGTCAGCGGTTTTACTGGGAATCTATGGTGAAGGATGTCAAGGAATACGTGGCCCACTGTAAGAGATGTGTGTTGATTAAAGCACCTGAACCTGAAGCAAGAGCTCCACTGAGTCCTCCTGAATGTTGAAAGACACTCTGAAAAGAGTCTACAAGACACTTGAAAGAGTCTACGAGAAAGCTTGGGTCACACGGTAACCGGTCGTATTTGGTCATCTCGTAGATGAGACACTTGAGCCTCCTGGCTGTATTAGGAGCCCTGTCATCCTGCTCCTTGACTTGCCGAAAGAGGTCCTGTAGCACGCGTGTCTCCTACAGCACTTGGACAATGCTGTTGATGCTGGTCCCGTGATTGATCAAGCCACGCATGGTTGAAGGTGGACAGAGAGATCTCGAGCAGTGCAGCCTGCAGGCTCGCTAGAACGATGTCAACGAATGTGATGGTAAGGACTGGTTTCGTAAATCAGAAAGCGTACAAGGGGAACATCATACGGTGTGTACCTTGAGTAGTCTGTCACGCTGAACATCACTCTGGAACAGCTCTCTGAGAGATCTCACCGATCACTGCGGGCTCAGTAGAACCGTGAGGTTCATCATCCTGTAATATTTGACAGTGAACCCCTGCACAGGTCCCTGTCTCTTAAACTTGGTGAACATTATGACAGGGGCCCACTTGGACTCGGTCTGTGAAACGGTGTCGTGTGTGAAACAGCTGCCGTTGTCGTCAAGTAAGCTTGCCCGGTCCAGTTGATCTACACTGGAAATTCCAGAGGGTGCCAAGTTGTTGAGAGTCACCTTTGTCAAACCCTGCGTGCAATCCAGTGTTCGAGCCTATCTTGACTCTCACTTCGAGCCTATCTTGACTCTCACTTCGAGCCTATCTTGACACTCATCCTCAGCACTATGTTCCTAACCAGTGTATTCAGCTTGGTATCACCCACACCCTCTGCTGTCTGGTTGCCTCTGAAATGCTTCGGGTCTCTGTACACCAGCAGTTTGGTGCTGCTTCTATTGCGAGCTTCTTCTTCCTCACCCACGTGCCAGTTGGGTATTTCGGACGAATAATCCCTGAACGTGAGAAAGTTACAGAGTATGGTCAACAGGTACGGAGTCGTCCGTTTGCTGACATGGAATCCTCACAACCACTCGATCGACTTGGTCAGCACATGCGAGGCAGACATCCTGGTGCTCAGCTTGCAAAGCCATTTGCACAGATTCGAGTCGGGTAAATGCTTTGCCACCATAGTAGTACAGAGACGGACCAAGCTCTTACATTGTTTGTCGAACATCGAGGACTGGGGCTTGTTGAAGTTCCTGCTGAGATAAGGGACAATGTCGATCCTCACGGCACCTTTACCGATCAGGATATCCCTCCATTCGGTCATGTGAGTGGGTAACAGCTTCATGTCGCTCCATTCGAGGTTATTCGAATCGAGGAGGGATAACTCCCTTGACACGTGACCCCCAGCATTTCTGACCACGCTTTCCGTGCCATGAGCCTCGTTGGGTCGAACGGGCAGCAGGTCGGGTGTCTGTGTTACATCTGTGACGGCAGGTTGAGGAGGAATCTGATGTTGTCGCCAGTGGACCCTCGAAGTACCCTCGTCTGGATCGTTTACGTAAACACCGGGAGCCGTCTTCGAGCGCCTGACCTCGACAGGGTTGTCTAGCAACATTTTGGGGCTGCTCCTTTTTTTGATTCCCCATTTTTGTTCAAACTTCAAGACTTCTTATGACATACCGTACTTCTTTATAACACATCTGGGGTAGTAAGTAGGAGATGAACGGTTTGGTTCGTAGAGAGATTGTGTTCTCTGAACACACTTCCGTATCGCAGTGAGTGCCTGATAGTGGCAGGTGCGCCAGCTACGGGGTTGCTGCAAGATACTGCGTTCAAAGATGGAGACATGCTCCAGATGACATACCCAGAGCGGATCTAGAATCTCTCCACCACATGGAATGCAGTAACACGGTGTGTCACGAAATGCCTATCCCCGATCAGATACTGTCAGAGGCTCGCAAACTCTCCAGATACTACATATATCTGTTGTTTTGTTACTGCATGAGCTCTGCAGGACCTAAGACATACAACCAGCAAGGGTTCATGTCTAACCGCTTGATCCGCATGTCTCAGTGGGAACCCAAGAAAAACGTCGCTCCCTTAGTGGATGTAACCAGGAGCTGGCTCGAGACAAAAGTGTGTACCAACTACCCTTCGACTCCACCTACCCCAAAAGGCAACTTCATGAGCGGGTTCCCCCCTTATTTCCCCAGAAGCCGCCTCAGCATCTACCTCAACCTGAGGAGAATCAGTTGTATCCGCAGCAGCAGCAGCAGCCTCAGCGTCAGCCACAGCAGCAGGTTCGAGAGTATCATCGAGAAGTTGACTACACCAAGCAGCGGGATCAACTGCTCGCATTTCAACGCAACACCAAACAGTTATATCCAGATCTGACTGAGCACCAAGTTAGAGGGCCATCGCACACCAAACCTTTCAAGGGATCGGATAATAAACCTAGACCAAAGAATGTATTTAGCAAAGGATGTTACGATTCAAACGTTGAGATTGAGGAAGACTGTTGAGGGGGTGAAAAACATGTAAAGATAGCACCGGTGTGTATCAACGAAGTGTGTACGGAACATTATATGCCTTACTGTCACAAAGAACTCTGTAGACTTTATTCAATGTAATAGCAAACAATTTACAACAACACTCGCTGGTTTTTTCATGGTTGGATAAACGGTCCTTGTTTGGAGGAAATTGTCTATTTAAGACCACTAACAGTGGTGCTGTGCACATCAGCCACCACAGATGGCAATGGCAATAACAGCAGTAGCATCCACAGGACCAGAGGCGATGGACTGTGCAAAGGTCATAGAGTTTGTGCCGGTGCAGCCTTACCGTGGTCGGGTCATGAAGGTGGAGAGACAGAGCTCAGAGTATAAGATGTCACGCATCGAGGCTGATGAGGGGATCTCACTTGCCATCCAGCGCAGTAGACATGGTGTGTGCTTGGAGGTGATGTTTGACAAGGACAATCCGAGGGAGCGTCGATTCGGCATTCTGCCCAACTGTAGACACTGTTATCGTCTGGAGTGAATCCGCACGTGGAGGAGTGTCAAATGTGTCGATGTCAAAAGCAATAAATTGTGCCCAGCGTACCGAACCAGATCACACTTTTTCATCCCGAGTGATTACTGGGTCAAAGATAAAGCCAACAAGCAGAAACTGATCCAGAAATACAAGGACGGCATGGCGAGTAACCATGTCGATACTTTGAAGAACCTGCCACTTCAACTCAAGATACTTCTAACAAACACTCACGCTGGAAGGGAGCTCAGCCCCAGAGTAGGAAGCCCCAGAGTAGGCTGCCCAGGTGGAGGCTGTTGTGGGAGGAGGACGATTGCACCTGGCCATTTCCATCAGAGACGGAACAAGAAGAGGAGAGTTATCCCTTTGACCTGACCGAGATGTTGCTCTGGTTGCTAGCCAATGATTGTTGACGTATTCAGAGGACTGGACTGGGTGTAGTGCCATAGCTCCCCTCCACAAACCTACAACCCAGGGATGGACTGTCTTTCTCGGTGATAGGCAGTTATTTTGTCATCTATTTTATATATATACTGTCTTGGATAATATCAAAGTTTATCTCTCTGTGTCACAAGTGGAGATTTGGTTTACCTGAGACTATGTATTATTTTGTGTAGTACAAAACTGACAAAAAAACTGACATTCACAAATCTGTGTACACATCTTTTTATTTTCACATAACAAGGAACGATTCACACTTGAGTAAACCTCAGTTATTGTAAGTCTTTTTGATAGTGTTATCTCTGGACCCAGGGTAGACGGAATTGTCTCGATGACGGTTAGCTCGATAGCTGCCGTTCCCGGCGGTGAACCTGTCGGTACCGGGACACTCTGAGTCCTCGTTACGCATCCTGTGCACCGATATTAATCGGAATCCTCTCTCTCCACTCCGTTTGTTTCCTGTCACGGGGACGCCCAGTCGATCCTTCACGGAGACACGTTTCTCACAGTTGGGGAAAGCGACAGTCAGGTCTGTGGTGTGAGGAGTTGAAGGCTCTTCTCTTGACCCCCAGTCGATCCCTTATGGAGAGTCTCTTGATATTCAACGCTAGGCTGTCGAGATCCGAGGGTCTCTTTCCCTTGGAGTAGATGGAATCGATTCTATCCGATCTTTCTGCGTCAACAGCTTTTGTAGAGGTTCTGATGTTGTTTAGCAAAAGGTTCTCCGTATTCAGCCATAACCTGTTTGTGCGGGATGGCTAGAAAACTATCGAAGGAGACATTCTTGAACTTGTCACTCTGGTGACATTGGTCCCATTCCTTCAGATACGAGTGTACAGCCATGGCTTGCCGATGTGGGTGGTTTACACAACCCTAGGCTGAGATGTATAAAATGGTAAATAAAAACTATGTCTGGGATATCTAGACGTTTATCCATTTTGACTCATGCCCTGGTTGAAGACCATGGTCAGGCAATATACAGTAGCTGTGGTGGGTTGCTTTAGGCGTGGTCGGATGATTTAGCCGCAGTCGGATGTTTTGAGGTCCCATAGACTTAGCAAGGGTAGGATGATTCAGCCGTGGTTGGAGAAATCAGCCATGGTTGGACACAATGCTACCATCCATCTGATAGTCCTTGGTGTAAGCATATATATACACACAATCACATACGGTATGTACACTTGCACATCTCCACCCATCCGAGAGACCAGAATAGACACGCAACATGGAACTGACTCAGAAATAAAAAAATGCCAACTACCTAATGAGAAATAAAGACAACTTCGATAAGTTCGTGGCAGCTATACAAGACCAAAAATTGTCAAGGGGTACGATCGTATTCCCTACGGACTTATTAAACGGGTAGACATCTGCAACCTAGCAGATCAGAGTTCCACCAGGTACTTTGATCACGCAGTGTTTGATGATGAGTGTGATCTTCACCCAAATCGAGCAAATGGACCTGGTGGTGGAACTAACCTCAGTGACCGGCAGGCGGCTCAACCCCAAAGTGATCCCAGGTGACTACTGATTGGAGGGCTCTACAGCACCACGCTACACGCTACACGCTAGAACGCACTGAAAGATATGTGTTTTCTCTGTAATGCCAATGCCAAATGCAAATAAAAAAATCATACAATGTGATTTTCTGATTTTCTGGATTTTTGTTTTAGATTCCGTCTCTCAAAGTTGCAGTGTACCTATGATAAAAATTACAGACCTCTACATGCTTTGTAAGTGGGAAAACCTGCAAAATCGGCAGTGTATCAAATACTTGTTCTCCCCACTGTATATAAAGCTTACATTTGTACATATAAAAGCCACAACTGTGGTCTAGTGTTTAATGTCTTACTCTCACTCTGCGTCTCAATAGAACCTGAAAAGATCGAGAAGGTCGTGTGACATCCGGTAGAATGACAGAGTTCCGCGTAGCCCTTCTTCAACCTGAGAACTGAATTAGTCTCCACAAAACACACTTCAGCTTTATACACAATCCACTATATAAACCCAAGTTGTTGTCATTGTATCCCTGATGTGTTTGAAACATTAAATAATTCTACGAGTTACATAAAGCTTGTGGATGTTTATTAGCAGATGAAATGATTAACATCAAATTGACATCATACTTGGATAAAATGGCCTCGGTTGGATAAAACAAACTCGGCTGGATATAACAACCTCGGCTGGATAAACGACCGTGGTTGGATGTTCCGAACTCACATAGACTTAACATTGGTCGGACGATTCAGCCCTGGTTGGATATTTCGAGCTTCAGTTTAGGGTATAGAAGCATATATATGGCATTCTGTTCTTGTATACCCTCGGCAACAGGCCTCGTATTCTGTCTCCTCACAGAACTTTAGAATAATGTAGTACATGACAATAGTTGTCAGACAGGGGCTGTACCCCACAGCCACACATCAACTTCATCCCGAATTAGGTCACGAACAGGTACCTGACCAGGTGGGTCATGCAAACCTTGACACTCGACATTTGACAGTTCAAGTAGCATTGAAAAGTGTTACTAAATATATAAACCAGATGTTAAGTGTTAGGAAAAACTACGGGTAGAACCGACTTGTAATTTAATGACCTGGGTAGAGTTTGATACATTGTTGGGAAACAAAAACGCATTGACTGTCATTACCAACACATATAGTGTCACGCACACAGGCATTAGACCAGAAGTCAGCTTCTACGACGATGTGATTAACATGGTGACATTAGTGGAAGGGTTGGACCATCAGGAAGGATATGGCCATTGCGGACAATAGGACAGAATTTAAGCTGTACTGCAAACATGTTTGTAAGTTTGTAAGTAAGAACCTTTGTCTATATCAAATGTGTTAATTCTCCTTTCAACACGTGTGTCTATATGTCACCCTTGAAGAACCCGAGGTGTCCAGTTTCTACCACGACATAAAGCGCAAAGTACTGAGACACAAGCCATACACCATGCCTCGCTGCCCAGTAGTTATACCACGACTACCATCTACCACTTTGGACAGAAACATCTCAATGGAGACCGAGGCGCATACCAGTTGCCCTGTCCTACGATGATCAAATGTCAAAACTCAGCGACGTTATCAAGGCAGACGGTCGATTCGTCCCATCTGTGCAGTATGTGGATCCAGATGGAAGGGATGGGGTTCTGTACGTGGTAGAAGTGGAACCAGACAAAACCCTGAGCATTATGGGTAAAACATAATTCTACATACATGTATTGTAAACGTTAATTTCATTGCCGTTGGTGTAGAATATTGTTTTAAAATTAAATGTCAATGTTTTTCTATTGTATGGGGGCATATGGGTCAGATGACGAATCAAATCCTTTGTTTTCTGCTGCTACCATGCTGCTAACTCCTACCTTGACCGTGGACACTTGTGTTGTACAACCTGTGTATCACAACTGACAAAACGGGATGCCATAACGTGCAGTATTTGCAGAGAACAATCCAGCCATTACAGACCCGTTGAAATATCACACAACTTCGATTTTACATGCCACTCATGCTGCAAGCAAAAAGACTGGGTCGCAGATTGCAAAAATGTAACATGTACATCCTACAACGTCAGATGTCCTGTTTGTAGTAAAGTAATCACTAACCTTCGAAGAGTGTTTACTTCTATATAATAAAGAGTCAAGAATAAACTGTTGAGACAAAGTACTTTATTTTACATAATCCATTTGCATGAACAACATTCAGTGTACGGAGTACTCAGATAAAATGACCTTGTAAAAATAAAGTGTTGAAAACTCACTTTGTTGCACATGTTGCATTTATTACTAAGTGTAATACAATCTGACTAGTTTCAAAAGTATCTACAGTATGTGTGGGGTCAGAGGAACCGGGGCCTTTACATGTACCATCTGATTTATGTACAAAGCCGTGTTTGTGTGGCTGAAACTGTGCTGCGAACGGTAGCTCTGCAAGGTTGTACATGTACAAACTGCCGATTTGGACAGATAGTAGGTAGTACGATCTCACGTTGTTAAACTATGATAGTTTACAAACAGATGTTCTTGTGTTCATTTCCATATATCTTGTGTTCATTTCCATATATCTTGTGTTCATTTCCATATATCTTGTGTTCATTTCCATATATCTTGTGTTCATTTCCATATATCTTGTGTTCATTTCCATATATCTTGTGTTCATTTCCATATATCTTGTGTTCATTTCCATATATCTTGTGTTCATTTCCATATATCTTGTGTTCATTTCCATATATCTCCCTCTGGGTTCCAACACATAAAACGGGTACATGTGAGTCTCTCTGAGATCCGTTTCATCTGTGAGCAGGTGCTTTGTTTAATGCCTTGAGTTCATCTTCTTTGCCTTGTAACACCCCCAATAGAGTATCAATAGGGTTCTGATATCCTAGGTTGATGATCTTGACAACCCCGTGTTACTCAGTCTGCGATGTACGCGGGGGTATCATTTTCACAAAGTTCAATGTCAAATATGTGAACCTCACTGTGACCAATGATATGTTCCTGGACTGAAGAAACCCAACTATCCGGTTATGTCACTTGACAGTCTGTAACGGTTATCTTTGGTGGAAGAAGGAGAGGACCAAGGTGCAGCGTGGTACGTGTTCATGATCTTTTAATTACACTGAACACTAGAACAAAAATAACAAAACGGAACAAACGAAACAGTCCTGTCTGGTACAGAGACAGAGACAGAAAACAACTACCCACAACTCAAGGGTGAAAACAGTCTGCCTAAGTATGGTTCTCAATAAGAGACAACGATTGACAGCTGCCTCTGATTGGGAACCATACCAGGCCAGACACCTAGAAATACAAACATAGAACAAAACATAGAATGCCCACCCCAACTCACACCCTAACCAACCTAAAATAGAGACATAAAAAAAGGAACTATGGTCAGGACGTGGCAGTACCCCCCCAAAGGTGCAGACTCCTAAAGGTACAGAAAACCTAGACCCGTAGGGGGTCTGGGTGGGCATCTGTCTGCGGTAGCGGCTCTGGCGCGGGGCGTGGACCCCACTCCACCTTATTCTGGGCGCCTTTGGAGTGGCGACCCTCGCTGCCGATCCCGGACTGGGGACCCTTTCAACGGGCCCCAAATAGACGGGAGACTCTGGCAGCTCCTGACTGACGGGCGGCTCTGGCAGCTCCTGACTGACGGGCGGCTCTGGCAGCTCCTGACTGACGGGCGGCTCTGGCAGCTCCTGTCTCCAACCTGACTGCCACACTCCCCGTGTGCCCCCCCCCAAAAAAAATTGGAGGCTGCCTCTCGGGCTTCATAGAACAAAACATAGAATGCCCACCCCAACTCATGCCCTGACCAACCTAAAATAGAGACATAAAAAAAGGAACTAAGGTCAGGATGTGACACAGTCTTCATCATTTTTTACATCCTGGTTCATTTGTGACTTACAGTTGACTCAAATTAAATCAAATCAAATTTTATTTGTCACATACACATGGTTAGCAGATGTTAATGCGAGTGTAGCGAAATGCTTGTGCTTCTAGTTCCGACAATGCAGTAATAACCAACAAGTAATCTAACTAACAATTCCAAAACTACTGTCTTATACACAGTGTAATGGGATAAAGATTATGTACATAAGGATATATGAATGAGTGATGGTACAGAGCAGCATAGGCAAGATACAGTAGCTGATATCGAGTACAGTATATACATATGAGATGAGTATGTAAACAAAGTGGCATAGTTAAAGTGGCTAGTGATACATGTATTACATAAGGATGCAGTCGATGATATAGAGTACAGTATATACGTATGCATATGAGATGAATAATGTAGGGTATGTAAACATTATATAAGGTAGCATTGTTTAAAGTGGCGAGTGATATATTTACATCATTTCCCATCAATTCCCATTATTAAAGTGGCTGGAGTTGAGTCAGTGTCAGTGTCAGTGTGTTGGCAGCAGCCACTCAATGTTAGTGGTGGCTGTTTAACAGTCTGATGGCCTTGAGATAGAAGCTGTTTTTCAGTCTCTCGGTCCCAGCTTTGATGCACCTGTACTGACCTCGCCTTCTGGATGATAGCGGGGTGAACAGGCAGTGGCTCGGGTGGTTGATGTCCTTGATGATCTTTATGGCCTTCCTGTAACATCGGGTGGTGTAGGTGTCCTGGAGGGCAGGTAGTTTGCCCCCGGTGATGCGTTGTGCAGACCTCACTACCCTCTGGAGAGCCTTACGGTTGAGGGCGGAGCAGTTGCCGTACCAGGCGGTGATACAGCCCGCCAGGATGCTCTCGAGTGTGCATCTGTAGAAGTTTGTGAGTGCTTTTGGTGACAAGCCAAATTTCTTCAGCCTCCTGAGGTTGAAGAGGCGCTGCTGCGCCTTCTTCACGATGCTGTCTGTGTGAGTGGACCAATTCAGTTTGTCTGTGATGTGTATGCCGAGGAACTTAAAACTTGCTACCCTCTCCACTACTGTTCCATCGATGTGGATAGGGGGGTGTTCCCTCTGCTGTTTCCTGAAGTCCACAATCATCTCCTTAGTTTTGTTGACGTTGAGTGTGAGGTTATTTTCCTGACACCACACTCCGAGGGCCCTCACCTCCTCCCTGTAGGCCATCTCGTCGTTGTTGGTAATCAAGCCTACCACTGTTGTGTCGTCCGCAAACTTGATGATTGAGTTGGAGGCGTGCGTGGCCACGTAGTCGTGGGTGAACAGGGAGTACAGGAGAGGGCTCAGAACGCACCCTTGTGGGGCCCCAGTGTTGAGGATCAGCGGGGAGGAGATGTTGTTGCCTACCCTCACCACCTGGGGGCGGCCCGTCAGGAAGTCCAGTACCCAGTTGCACAGGGCGGGGTCGAGACCCAGGGTCTCGAGCTTGATGACGAGCTTGGAGGGTACTATGGTGTTGAATGCCGAGCTGTAGTCGATGAACAGCATTCTCACATAGGTATTCCTCTTGTCCAGATGGGTTAGGGCAGTGTGCAGTGTGGTTGAGATTGCATCGTCTGTGGACCTATTTGGGCGGTAAGCAAATTGGAGTGGGTCTAGGGTGTCAGGTAGGGTGGAGGTGATATGGTCCTTGACTAGTCTCTCAAAGCACTTCATGATGATGGATGTGAGTGCTACGGGGCGGTAGTCGTTTAGCTCAGTTACCTTAGCTTTCTTGGGAACAGGGACAATGGTGGCCCTCTTGAAGCATGTGGGAACAGCAGACTGGTATAGGGATTGATTGAATATGTCGGTAAACACACCGGCCAGCTGGTCTGCGCATGCTCTGAGGGCGCGGCTGGGGATGCCGTCTGGGCCTGCAGCCTTGCGAGGGTGAACACGTTTAAATGTCTTACTCACCTCGGCTGCAGTGAAGGAGAGACCGCATGTTTTCATTGCAGGCCGTGTCAGTGGCACTGTATTGTCCTCAAAGCGGGCAAAAAGTTATTTAGTCTGCCTGGGAGCAAGACATCCTGGTCCGTGACTGGGCTGGATTTCTTCCTGTAGTCCGTGATTGACTGTAGACCCTGCCACATGCCTCTTGTGTCTGAGCCGTTGAATTGAGATTCTACTTTGTCTCTGTACTGACGCTTAGCTTGTTTAATAGCCTTGCGGAGGGAATAGCTGCACTGTTTGTATTCAGTCATGTCACCAGACACCTTGCCCTGATTAAAAGCAGTGGTTCGCGCTTTCAGTTTCACACGAATGCTGCCATCAATCCACGGTTTCTGGTTAGGGAATGTTTTAATCGTTGCTATGGGAACGACATCTTCAACGCACGTTCTAATGAACTCGCACACCGAATCAGCGTATTCGTCAATGTTGTTGTCTGACGCAATACGAAACATCTCCCAGTCCACGTGATGGAAGCAGTCTTGGAGTGTGGAGTCAGCTTGGTCAGACCAGCGTTGAACAGACCTCAGCGTGGGAGCTTCTTGTTTTAGTTTCTGTCTGTAGGGAGGGATCAACAAAATGGAGTCGTGGTCAGCTTTTCCGAAAGGGGGGCGGGTCAGGGCCTTATATGCGTAGCGGAAGTTAGAGTAACAATGATCCAAGGTCTTTCCACCCCTGGTTGCGCAATCGATATGCTGATAAAATTTAGGGAGTCTTGTTTTCAGATTAGCCTTGTTAAAATCCCCAGCTACAATGAATGCAGCCTCTGGATAAATCGTTTCCAGTTTGCAGAGAGTTAAATAAAGTTCGTTCAGAGCCATCGATGTGTCTGCTTGGGAGGGGATATATACGGCTGTGATTATAATCGAAGAGAATTCTCTTGGTAGATAATGCGGTCTACATTTGATTGTGAGGAATTCTAAATCAGGTGAACAGAAGGATTTGAGTTCCTGTATGTTTCTTTCATCACACCATGTCACGTTAGTCATAAGGCATACGCCCCCGCCCCTCTTCTTACCAGAAAGATGTTTGTTTCTATTGGCGCGATGCGTGGAGAAACCCGTTGGCTGCACCACCTCGGATAGCGTCTCTCCAGTGAGCCATGTTTCCGTGAAACAAAGAATGTTATAGTCTCTGATGTCCCTCTGGAATGCTACTCTGGAATGCTACCCTTGCTCGGATTTCATCAACCTTGTTGTCAAGAGACTGGACATTGGCAAGAAGAATGCTAGGGAGTGGTGCACGGTGTGCCCGTCTCCGGAGTTTGACCAGAAGACCACCTCGTTTCCCTCTTTTTCGGAGTCGTTTTTTTGGGTCGCTGCATGGAATCCACTCCGTTGTCCTGTTTGTAAGGCAGAACACAGGATCCGCGTCGCGAAAAACATATTCTTGGTCGTACTGATGGTGAGTTGACGCTGATCTTATATTCAGTAGTTCTTCTCGACTGTATGTAATAAAACCTAAGATGACCTGGGGTACTAATGTAAGAAATAACACGTAAAAAAACAAAAAACTGCATAGTTTCCTAGGAACGCGAAGCGAGGCGGCCATCTCTGTCAGCGCCGGAAGTTTTGTCGAGGATTCGCCAAGGATTCACTTCTTGTTTCTCAGACTTGACGGTGTATCGCTTCGTGTTTCACTTCTTGTTTTACTTCACGCTTCTATTCCTGCTTCTTAAGGTGGTGGTCGCCTGCGCTACTGTCTAAGGTGTCAATGTGCAAATGTTTTTCGTTTTACGGGGGTTTTGATGTCTTTGTCTTGTATTTGTATAACCATTCCTCTATACAAAATTATTTCAGGTCAGCAATATTCTTGGGATGTCTTGTGTGAACCTCTCTCTTGAGGTCATGCCACCGCATCTCAATCGGGTTGAGGTCATGACTCTGACTAGGCCACTCCAGAAGGCATATATTTTTCTGTTGAAGCCATTCTGTTGTTGATTTACTTTTGTGTTTTGGGTCGTTGTCCTGTTACAACACTCAACTTCTGTTGAGCTTCAATTGGTGGACAGATAGCCTTACTTTCTCTTGCAAAATGTCCTGATAAACTTGTGAATTTATTTTTCCGTCAATGATAGCAAGCTGTCCTGGCCTGAGGCAGCAAAGCAGTTGGGATGAGGTTTTTATGTTGGTGTGCTGTGCCTTTTTTTTCTCCACACATAGTGTTGTGTGTTCCTTCCAAACAACTCAACTTTAGTTTAATCTGTCCACAGAATATTTTTGCCAGTAGCGCTGTGGAACATCCAAGTGCACTTTTGCGAAGTTCAGACATGCAGCAATGTTTTTTAGGACAACACTGATTTCTTCCGTGGTGTCCTCCCATGAACACCATTCTTGTTTAGTGTTTTGCGTATCGTAGACTCGTCAACAGAGATATTAGCATGTTCCAGAGTCTTTAGCTGACACTATTTGAGCATTCTGTGCTGTGCTCATGCAGTCATCTTTGCAGGACGACCACTCATAGGGAGACTAGCAACAGTGATGAACTTTCTCCATTTATGGACAATTTGTTTTACCATGGACTGATGAACATCAAGGCTTTTAGAGATACTTTTGGAACCCTTTTCTAAATCTGGGGTCTTCTGAGATCTCTTAGGTTCGAGGCATGGCTCACATCAGGCAACGCTTCTTGTGAATAGCAAACTCACATTTTGTGAGTGCTTTTTACAGGGCAGGGCAGCTCTAACCAACATGTCCAATCTCGTCTCATTGATTGGACTCAAGGTTAGCTGACTCCTGCCTCCAATTAGCTTTTGGAGAAGTCATTAGCCTATGGGTTCACATACTTTTTCCAACCGACACTGCGGCTGTTTAAATGATGTATTCAATAAAGACAAGAAAAATACTATAATGTGTTTGTCTGTTGTTGTGACCTAGATGAAGATCAGATCAAAATGTATGTAAAAATCCAGCTACCAAAGGGTTCACATACTTTTTCTTGTATATACAAATCACATGTGGCTCATTTGGTAGGTGCGAGCAAAGCCAAGGTTAAATTCCCGCAGGCATCACATCACAGAAAATGTATGCACTCACTGAACTACAGGGGTAAATCACTCTGGATAAAAGCCTCTACTAAGTGGCATATATTATGAATAATTTCCTATTGACAGCTATGTATATTGACGAGATGTCTGTATGATTTATTATAATATATTCTCTAGATCCCTGAACACATCCACAGGGTTAATAACTTGTTTGGCTGCAATCCCGTTAACAGGATAATTGTCATCAACAACCGCTGAATTGCATATGGCCGCATTCAAACAATATTCCTGAAAATATTTATATTCATGAAATCACAAGTGCAATATAGGAAAACACAGCTTAGCCTTTTGTTAATCCACCTGTCATGTCAGATTTTGAAAATATGCTTTACAGCCAAAGCAATCCACGCGTTTGTGTAAGTTCATTGATCGCTCGCCAAAACATTATGTACACTCAGCATCAAGTAGCTTGGTCACGAAAATCAGAAAAGCAATCAAATTAATCGTTTACCTTTGATGATCTTCAGATGTTTTTACTCACGAGACTCCAGGTTACACAATAAATGTTCCTTTTGTTCCATAAAGATTATTTTTATATCCAAAATACATCCGTTTGGTTGGTGCGTTATGTTCAGAAATCCACAGGAAAGAGAGGTCACGACAACGCAGACAAATTCCAAATAGCTTCCGTAATGTCCACAGAAACATGTCAAACGTTTTTTATAATCAATCATCAGGTTGTTTTTAAAATATATATTCGATAATATATCAACCGCAACTGTATTTTTCAGTAGGAGAGGGAAAGGCAATGGCTGCCCAAACTCTGTTGCGCGAGCAAAACTCATGCGAACACCCGACGAGATGTTATCTTTCTGGCTCATTTTTCAAAATAAAAGCCTGAAACTATGTCTGAAGACTGTTGACACTTTGAGTAAGCGATAGGAAAAGGAATCTGGTTGATATCCCTTTAAATGTAGCAAAGGAAGGCTATGGAACATGGAGTTTTCAAAATAGAAGCCACTTCCTGGTTTGATTTTCCTCAGGGTTTCGCCTACAATATCAGTTCTGTTATACTCACAGACAATATTTTGACAGTTTTAGAAACTTTAGAGTGTTTTCTATCCAATACTAATAATAATATGCATATATTAGCAACGGAGACTGAGGAGCAGGTTGTTTACTCTGGGCACCTTTTCATCCAAGCTACTCAATGCTGTCCCTGCAGCCAAAATAAGTTTTAAGCAGCCTGTTCAAGAAGTGAAGACCACACCCACAGGGTTAAGCAGAATGTTCAAGAAGTGAAGACCATGCCCACAGGGTTAAGCAGAATGTTCAAGAAGTGAAGACCACGCCCACAGGGTTAAGCAGAATGTTCAAGAAGTGAAGACCACGCCCACAGGGTTAAGCAGAATGTTCAAGAAGTGAAGACCACGCCCACAGGGTTAAGCAGAATGTTCAAGAAGTGAAGACCACGCCACCACCATACCAGGATATAATATATATGGATATACTATATCAGGATATGCTAGGATATACTATATAAGGATATACTATATCAGGATATACTATATCAGGATATACTATATAAGGATACAATATATTAGGATATGCTATATAAGCATTTACTATATCAGGATATACTATATAAGGATATACTATATCAGGATACATTATATAAGGAAATTTCAGTCTCTCGATGTGCAAAACTGATAGAGACATACCCCAAGCGACTTACAGCTGTAATCGCAGCAAAAGGTGGCGCTACAAAGTATTAACTTAAGGGGGCTGAATAATTTTGCACGCCCAATTTTTCAGTTTTTGATATGTTAAAAAAGTTTGAAATATCCAATAAATGTCGTTCCACTTCATGATTGTGTCCCACTTGTTGTTGAATCTTCACAAAAAAATACAGTTTTATATCTTTATGTTTGAAGCCTGAAATGTGGCAAAAGGTCGCAAAGTTCAAGGGGGCCGAATACTTTCGCAAGGCACTGTATATACTATATAAGGAGATGCTATATCAGGATATACTACATAATGATGTACTATATCAAGGTATACTATATGAAGACATATTGTATCAGGATACCTATATCAGGATATGCTAATTGAAGGATATAATGTATCAGGATATTTTATTTAAGGATATACTATATAAGGATATAATATATAGGGATATACTACATAAGGATATACTATATAAAGATATAATGTTACATGATATTCTATATAAATATATTATGTATCAGGATATACTATATAAGGATATGCTATATAAGGATATACTATATAAAGATATATCAGGATTTACTATATACATATATACTGTATCAGGATATAATCTGTATAGATATACTGTATCAGGATAGACTATATCAGGATACGCTATATAAGGATATACAGCTAACACTCATTCTCCTGACATTTCACATGTAGGAAACATTGTTCCTTTATCCTTCGATTCCCAACAGATATAGAGCAATGAACGTGAATATGGTCAATATCTTGAATTAAAAATAAAAACGATATTTCTTTAATTAAGGACGGAATTCAACTGTAATATAACCACTGGCTTTTAGCTAACTCATTATTCATAGCTATTTAAATATGCAGACATCTCATTTAAACACAAAGAAGAGAAAAATACGCATCTCAAATGGCACCCTATTCCCTCTGCAGTGCACTACTTTTGACCAGGGATGGCACCCTATTCCCTCTGCAGTGCACTACTTTTGACCAGGGATGGCACCCTATTCCCTCTGCAGTGCACTACTTTTGACCAGGGATGGCACCCTATTCCCTCTGCAGTGCACTACTTTTGACCAGGGATGGCACCCTATTCCCTCTGCAGTGCACTACTTTTGACTAGGGATAGCACCCTATTCCCTCTGCAGTGCACTACTTTTGACAAGGGATGGCACCCTATTCCCTCTGCAGTGCACTACTTTTGACTAGGGATGGCACCCTATTCCCTCTGCAGTGCACTACTTTTGACCAGGGATGGCACCCTATTCCCTCTGCAGTGCACTACTTTTGACCAGGGATGGCACCCTATTCCCTCTGCAGTGCACTACTTTTGACCAGGGATGGCACCCTATTCCCTCTGCAGTGCACTACTTTTGACCAGGGATGGCACCCTATTCCCTCTGCAGTGCACTACTTTTGACCAGGGATGGCACCCTATTCCCTCTGCAGTGCACTACTTTTGACCAGGGATGGCACCCTATTCCCTCTGCAGTGCACTACTTTTGACCAGGGATGGCACCCTATTCCCTCTGCAGTGCACTACTTTTGACCAGGGATGGCACCCTATTCCCTCTGCAGTGCACTACTTTTGACCAGGGATGGCACCCTATTACCTCTGCAGTGCACTACTTTTGACCAGGGATGGCACCCTATTCCCTCTGCAGTGCACTACTTTTGACCAGGGATGGCACCCTATTCCCTCTGCAGTGCACTACTTTTGACCAGGGCCCATAGGGCTGTGTTCCCTATATAGTGCACTGCTTTTGACCAGGGCCCCCATAGGGAATAAGGGTGCCATTTGAGACATCCACTAAAACTCTCTGAGACGAAGTTCCTCTCTCGCGCTGGCAGGGCCATTTTTCACATTCTAATTATACGTAGGATTATTATTAGCCATGAGGAGATAAGTGATGAAAAGGACTTGTGTTGATGGAAATACCGTGCTAAAGGAATTATGAACATGTATGCTCCTCTGCTATGCTGACGGTACTATTTCAGTTTAGCATTCGGCTAATTCATTATGAAAACACAATGTCAGTATGAAGACCAGGCCTCCCACAATATCTACAAGAAGTGGCAGGTGTTTCACTAACATACATCCGTTCTTATGAAATATTACTCAAAAGGCTGACTAAAACAGTAAAACATATGATGTTTTACATCTGTGCGCGTGCTAGTATCATGCCCCGCCCTCCCCCCTTTAGGTCCAATGGACTTGAATGATGAGGTCCCTCACCCCTTGAGGACCAATGGACTTGAATGATGAGGTCCCTCACCCCTTGAGGACCAATGGACTTGAACGATGAGGTCCTCATACCCCATGAGGACCAATTGACTTGAACGATGAGGTCCCTCACCCCATGAGGACCAATTGACTTGAACGATGAGGTCCTCATACCCCATGAGGACCAATTGACTTGAACAATGAGGTCCCTCACCCCATGAGGACCAATGGACTTGAACGATGAGGTCCCTCACCCCTTGAAGACCAATGGACTTGAACGACGAGGTCCCTCACCCCATGAGGACCAATGGACTTGAACAATGAGGTCCTCCACATTCACAGCTACCAGGTCACTAATCAAACTAAGTTGATAAACCCTGGATAGCAGTAATAGCCACACAACAACAAGATTAATTTAGTTAATTTAGTCAGCCCAAGACTCTATGTGAAGCTGTCATGGACATCAGTTAAAGTCAGGCCAAATCAGTAACTCCCTTTATTCTGAATATATCAGGTCCAATAATTTATATATACACACTCGATGATTGATAGGGGGTGCTGTGTCGAAGCCGCCTGCCTCAGACTTGGCACTCCCCACTATTGCAGGTAGCCTAGTGGTTAGAACACTGAGCCAGTAACCAGAAGGTTGCTGGATTGAATCCCCACGGTAAAAAATCTGTTGTTCTGCTCCTGAGCAAGGCAGTTAACTCACTGTTCCCCGGTTGTTGCAGAAATGGAGGTTGATTAAAAAACAGCGGAAATGCTGTTTTTAGTGCACTATATAGGGAATAGGGTGCCAGTCCTGGTCGAAAGTAGTGCACTATATTTATTTATTTTTTTATTTTTTTATTTCACCTTTATTTAACCAGGTAGGCTAGTTGAGAACAAGTTCTCATTTGCAACTGCAACCTGGCCAAGATAAAGCATAGCAGTGTGAGCAGACAACACAGAGTTACACATGGAATAAACAATTAACAAGTCAATAACACAGTAGAAAACAAAGGGGGAGTCTATATACAATGTGTGCAAAAGGCATGAGGAGGTAGGCGAATAATTACAATTTTGCAGATTAACACTGGAGTGATAAATGATCAGATGGTCATGTACAGGTAGAGATATTGGTGTGCAAAAGAGCAGAAAAGTAAATAAATAAAACAGTATGGGGATGAGGTAGGTGAAAATGGGTGGGCTATTTACCAATAGACGATGTACAGCTGCAGCGATCGGTTAGCTGCTCAGATAGCTGATGTTTGAAGTTGGTGAGGGAGATAAAAGTCTCCAACTTCAGCGATTTTTGCAATTCGTTCCAGTCACAGGCAGCAGAGTACTGGAACGAAAGGCGGCCAAATGAGGTGTTGGCTTTAGGGATGATCAGTGAGATACACCTGCTGGAGCGCGTGCTACGGATGGGTGTTGCCATCGTGACCAGTGAACTGAGATAAGGCAGAGCTTTACCTAGCATGGACTTGTGGATGACCTGGAGCCAGTGGGTCTGGCGACGAATATGTAACGAGGGCCAGCCGACTAGAGCATACAGGTCGCAGTGGTGGGTGGTATAAGGAGCTTTAGTGACAAAACGGATGGCACTGTGATAGACTGCATCCAGTTTGCTGAGTAGAGTGTTGGAAGCCATTTTGTAGATGACGTCGCCGAAGTCTAGGATCGGTAGGATAGTCAGTTTTACTAGGGTAAGCTTGGCGGCGTGAGTGAAGGAGGCTTTGTTGCGGAATAGAAAACCGACTCTTGATTTGATTTTCGATTGGAGATGTTTGATATGAGTCTGGAAGGAGAGTTTGCAGTCTAGCCAGACACCTAGGTACTTATAGATGTCCACATATTCAAGGTCGGAACCATCCAGGGTGGTGATGCTAGTCGGGCATGCGGGTGCAGGCAGCGATCGGTTGAAAAGCATGCATTTGGTTTTACTAGCGTTTAAGAGCAGTTGGAGGCCACGGAAGGAGTGTTGTATGGCATTGAAGCTTGTTTGGAGGTTAGATAGCACAGTGTCCAATGACGGGCCGAAAGTATATAGAATGGTGTCGTCTGCGTAGAGGTGGATCAGGGAATCGCCCGCAGCAAGAGCAACATCATTGATATATACAGAGAAAAGAGTCGGCCCGAGAATTGAACCCTGTGGCACCCCCATAGAGACTGCCAGAGGACCGGACAGCATGCCCTCCGATTTGACACACTGAACTCTTTCTGCAAAGTTATTGGTGAACCAGGCAAGGCAGTCATCCGAAAAACCGAGGCTACTGAGTCTGCCGATAAGAATATGGTGATTGACAGAGTCGAAAGTCTTGGCAAGGTCAATGAAGACGGCTGCACAGTACTGTCTTTTATCGATGGCGGTTATGATATCGTTTAGTACCTTGAGTGTGGCTGAGGTGCACCCGTGACCGGCTCGGAAACCAGATTGCACAGCGGAGAAGGTACGGTGGGATTCGAGATGGTCAGTGACCTGTTTGTTGACTTGGCTTTCGAAGACCTTAGATAGGCAGGGCAGGATGGATATAGGTCTGTAAGCAGTTTGGGTCCAGGGTGTCTCCCCCTTTGAAGAGGGGGATGACTGCGGCAGCTTTCCAATCCTTGGGGATCTCAGACGATATGAAAGAGAGGTTGAACAGGCTGGTAATAGGGGTTGCGACAATGGCGGCAGATAGTTTCAGAAATAGGGGGTCCAGATTGTCAAGCCCAGCTGATTTGTACGGGTCCAGGTTTTGCAGCTCTTTCAGAACATCTGCTATCTGGATTTGGGTGAAGGAGAACCTGGAGAGGCTTGGGCTAGGAGCTGCCGGGGGGGCGGAGCTGTTGGCCGAGGTTGGAGTAGCCAGGCGGAAGGCATGGCCAGCCGTTGAGAAATGCTTGTTGAAGTTTTCGATAATCATGGATTTATCGGTGGTGACCGTGTTACCTAGCCTCAGTGCAGTGGGCAGCTGGGAGGAGGTGCTCTTGTTCTCCATGGACTTCACAGTGTCCCAGAACTTTTTGGAGTTGGAGCTACAGGATGCAAACTTCTGCCTGAAGAAGCTGGCCTTAGCTTTCCTGACTGACTGCGTGTATTGGTTCCGGACTTCCCTGAACAGTTGCATATCCCGGGGACTATTCGATGCTATTGCAGTCCGCCACAGGATGTTTTTGTGCTGGTCGAGGGCAGTCAGGTCTGGGGTGAACCAAGGACTGTATCTGTTCTTAGTTCTGCATTTTTTGAACGGAGCATGCTTATCTAAAATGGTGAGGAAGTTACTTTTAAAGAATGACCAGGCATCCTCAACTGACGGGATGAGGTCAATGTCCTTCCAGGATACCCGGGCCAGGTCGATTAGAAAGGCCTGCTCACAGAAGTGTTTTAGGGAGCGTTTGACAGTGATGAGGGGTGGTCTTTTGACTGCGGCTCCGTAGCGGATACAGGCAATGAGGCAGTGATCACTGAGATCCTGGTTGGAGACAGCGGGGGTGTATTTGGAGAGCCAGTTGGTCAGGATGACGTCTATGAGGGTGCCCTTGTTTACAGAGTTAGGGTTGTACCTGGTGGGTTCCTTGATGATTTGTGTGAGATTGAGGGCATCTAGCTTAGATTGTAGGACTGGCGGGGTGTTAAGCATATCCCAGTTTAGGTCACCTAACAGAACAAACTCTGAGGCTAGATGGGGGGCGATCAATTCACAAATGGTGTCCAGGGCACAGCTGGGAGCTGAGGGGGGTCGGTAGCAGGCGGCAACAGTGAGAGACTTATTTCTGGAGAGAGTAATGTTCAAAATTAGTAGTTCGAACTGTTTGGGTATGGACCTGGAAAGTATGACATTACTTTGCAGGCTATCTCTGCAGTAGACTGCAACTCCTCCCCCTTTGGCAGTTCTATCTTGACGGAAGATGTTATAGTTGGGTATGGAAATCTCTGAATTTTTGGTGGCCTTCCTGAGCCAGGATTCAGACACAGCAAGGACATCAGGGTTAGCAGAGTGTGCTAGAGCAGTGAGTAAAACAAACTTAGGGAGGAGGCTTCTGATGTTGACATGCATGAAACCAAGGATTTTTCGATCACAGAAGTCAACAAATGAGGGTGCCTGGGGAAATGCAGGGCCTGGGTTTACCTCCACATCGCCCGCGGAACAGAGAAGGAGTAGTATGAGGGTGCGGCTAAAGGCTATCAAAACTGGTCGCCTAGAGCGTTGGGGACAGAGAATAAGAGGAGCAGGTTCCTGGGCATGGTAGAATATATTCAGGGCATAATGCGCAGACAGGGGTATGGTGGGGTGCGGGTACAGCGGAGGTAAGCCCAGGCACTGGGTGATGATGAGAGAGGTTGTATCTCTGGACATGCTGGTTGTAATGGGTGAGGTCACCGCATGTGTGGGAGGTGGGACAAAGGAGTTATCAGGGGTATGAAGAGTAGAACTAGGGGCTCCATTGTGAACTAGAACAATGATAACTGACCTGAGCAACAGTATACAAGGCATATTGACATTTGAGAGAGACATACAGCGAGGCATACAGTAATCACAGGTGTTGAATTGGGAAAGCTAGCTAAAACAGTAGGTGAGACAACATCTAATCAGCTAGCACAACAACAGCAGGTAAAACGGCGTTGACTAGGCAACGGGGCCGACAGATAAAACATAAACAAGCAGAATGGAGTACCATGATTAATGGACTGT
Organism: Oncorhynchus tshawytscha; assembly: GCF_018296145.1. NCBI lineage: Eukaryota > Metazoa > Chordata > Actinopteri > Salmoniformes > Salmonidae > Oncorhynchus > Oncorhynchus tshawytscha. The sequence continues at coordinate 42,812,355 of NC_056453.1, forward strand.
CCAGAGTGCATCAGCTATGTAGCCAAGAGATCAGTGTCCAGGGGGCAGCGGTGGATGGGGCAGGGAAGCTGGACTGGCGAGTGTTATCCAGGTTGAAAAAAAGTTAACAATGACTAAATAGCTTGTAGCTAGTTAGCTGGTTAGCTTCTGGAGGTTCTTGAGTGTGTTCTAAAAATTTAAAATAATAGCGATTCCGTATCACATTGGGTGAGGCAGGTTTCCGGAAAGGTATAAACAGATTAAAAATCAAGAAGAGAAGGAAAGTAAATATGGGTCCGGTGAGTGTTTGGGACGCGGCGATTCAGACGGTTAGCAGGCCTGTGCTAACAAGCTAACAGTTCGTAGGCCCGGGCTAAACAAGGTAGCAGTTAGCAGGCCGAGTTTAGCAAGCAGGGAGATAGCGAGGGCTAGAGAGTTGGCCTTTGGGGGACGTCGCGATGGGGTGAGTCTGTTTATTCCTCTTCATGCGGTGACATCGATAGACCGGTCGTGGGCCCGGGTATTGTAGCCCAGGATGCTACGGTGGTAGTACAGGTGCGCTGGCCGGGCTAGCTTCACGCTAAGTGGGTGGAAGCGCTAGCCAGGAGTAATCATCCGGGGTTGCGGTTTAGCTAGATAGCTAGTTGTGAAGATCCAGCTGAAAAATGTTCCGTTTGCGGTGGGAATCCGGGGATGAATCCGGGGATGAAAAATAAATAGGTCCGTTATGCTCTGGTTAGAGTTGCGTAGTTCGAACTGGCGAGAGCTTTCCGAGCTAAAGGTTAGCTTAGCTGATGACCGGTTAGCTGAAGACCGCTAGCATAGCTGGTGGTTAGCTGGCTAGCTTCAGTTGAGGGGTTCCGGTTCTGAAGTAAATATAAATACTTTAGGAAAAATAGCTACATTGGGTGAGGCGGGTTGCAGGAGAGTATTTGTAAGCTTAGGTTTAGCAAAATGTTTTTGAAGAGATATGTGAAGAAAATTATGTAAAAAACGAAGAAGAAACGATATATACAAGGGACACGACGAGACAGGACGACTTACTGCTACGCCATCTTGGAACTCATATCGAGGGAATAGGGTCCCATCTCTGGTCAAAAGTAGTGCACTATATAGGGAATAGGGTGCCAGTCTTGGTCAAAAGTAGTGCACTATATAGGGAATAGGGTGCCATCTCTGGTCAAAAGTAGTGCACTATATAGGGAATAGGGTGCCATTTGTGACTCAGCCCATGACAACAACGTGTGGGAGGGGGAGCCTTCATTAGCCTTCGTTAGCCTTCGTTAGCCTTCGTTAGCCTTCGTTAGCCTTCGTTAGCCTTCGTTAGCCTTTGTTAGTGGTGGATCGTGAATGTCAGAATGCTGCCAGACAATGTAAACTACGTCAAATCTAAAGCTAATTTAAAACAAGGACATCGTAAGGCTGATGGTGATGGCTTTGTCAGGAATTAGTAATGCTTTTGTAATTTTATCAGCCTCGCTGGATCGTTATTATTATAAAAACACACACATATGTGCAGGCTCGTTTGCACACACATGGACACACGGACACACACACACACGGACACACGGACACACACACACACATGGACACACACACACACACACGGACACACGGTTAAACACAGATACACACACACACACACACACACACAGACATGGACACACATTTAAACACAGATCCACACACACACATTTAAACACAGACACACACACACACACGTTTAAACACAGATACACACACACACGTTTAAACACAGATCCACACACACACACACACACACAGACACACGGACACAAGTTTAATCACAGATACACACACACACGGACACACGGACACAAGTTTAAACACAGATCCACACACACACACACACACACACAGACACACGGACACAAGTTTAAACACAGATCCACACACCATTGGTAGATGAAACCGTAACAACAGAGTGGATGTGGAGGTGAGATCTGCCCGTCCATCACTATGGAGAACATTTAGTTCACAGGAACTAAATTGCTGGAGGTCGGGCTCGTGGTAATACCTGGAGTGGAATGGTATCAGATACATCAAACACGTGGTTTCCATGGTTTCCATGTGTTTGATGCCATTCCATTGACCCCGTCCCAGACATTACTATGAGCCGTTACTACGTCAGCCCCTCAGCAGCCTCCACTGATTTAGTCCCTAGGGTTGGCCTGAAACACAACCCTGCCCTGCAGGAGACAGAGGCACTGTGTGTGTGTGTGTATGTGTGTGTGTGTGTGTGTGTGTGTGTTGTGTATGTGTGTGTGTTTGTGTGTTTGTATGTGTGTGTCTGTGTGTGTGTGTTGTGTGCATGTGTGTGTGTGTGTGTCTGTGTTGTGTGTGTATGTGTGTGTGTGTGTGTGTCTGTGTGTGTGTGTGTGTGTGTGTCAGTGTGTGTCAGTGTGTGTCAGTGTGTGTGTGTGTGTCTGTGTGTGTGTGTGTGTGTGTGTGTCAGTGTGTGTCAGTGTGTGTGTCAGTGTGTGTCAGTGTGTGTCAGTGTGTGTGTGTGTGTGTGTCTGTGTGTGTGTGTGTGTGTCAATGTGTGTCAGTGTGTGTGTGTGTGTCTGTGTGTCTGTGTGTCTGCCCGCTGCTCACTCACTGTGTCAGACATTTGGGCTCGAGTTTGGCACACACACACACAAAAACACATATACATATACACACACACACCTGCCAGCTCAATTCACTCATCACGGGAGTAATTAAAATGATACACAGTGAAGGTATTGGCTTCTTCAGGGGAGAGAAATGGAGATGGGGACACACCTTCGAGTGAGAGTGGTCAAATCAAATCAAATCAAATCAAATTTTATTTGTCACATACACATGGTTAGCAGATGTTAATGCGAGTGTAGCGAAATGCTTGTGCTTCTAGTTCCGACAATGCAGTAATAACGAGCAGGTAATCTAACTAACAATTCCAAAAAAAAAAACTACTGTCATACACAGTGTAAGGGGATAAAGAATATGTACATAAGGATATATGAATGAGTGATGGTACAGAGCAGCATAGGCAAGATACAGTAGATGATATCGAGTACAGTATATACATATGAGATAAGTATGTAAACCAAGTGGCATAGTTAAAGTGGCTAGTGATACATGTATTACATAAGGATGCAGTCGATGATATAGAGTACAGTATCAACGTATGCATATGAGATGAACAATGTAGGGTAAGTAACATTATATAAGGTAGCATTGTTTAAAGTGGCTAGTGATATATTTACATCATTTCCCATCAATTCCCATGATTAAAGTGGCTGGAGTAGAGTCAGTGTCATTGACAGTGTGTTGGCAGTAGCCACTCAATGTTAGTGGTGGCTGTTTAACAGTCTGATGGCCTTGAGATAGAAGCTGTTTTTCAGTCTCTCGGTCCCAGCTTTGATGCACCTGTACTGACCTCGCCTTCTGGATGGCAGCGGGGTGAACAGGCAGTGGCTCGGGTGGTTGATGTCCTTGATGATCTTTATGGCCTTCCTGTAGCATCGGGTGGTGTAGGTGTCCTGGAGGGCAGGTAGTTTGCTCCCGGTGATGCGTTGTGCAGACCTCACTACCCTCTGGAGAGCCTTACGGTTGAGGGCGGTGCAGTTGCCATACCAGGCGGTGATACAGCCCGCCAGGATGCTCTCGATTGTGCATCTGTAGAAGTTTGTGAGTGCTTTTGGTGACAAGCCGAATTTCTTCAGCCTCCTGAGGTTGAAGAGGCGCTGCTGCGCCTTCCTCACGATGCTGTCTGTGTGAGTGGACCAATTCAGTTTGTCTGTGATGTGTATGCCGAGGAACTTAAAACTTGCTACCCTCTCCACTACTGTTCCATCGATGTGGATGGGGGGTGTTCCCTCTGCTGTTTCCTGAAGTCCACAATCATCTCCTTAGTTTTGTTGACGTTGAGTGTGAGGTTATTTTCCTGACACCACACTCCGAGGGCCCTCACCTCCTCCCTGTAGGCCGTCTCGTCGTTGTTGGTAATCAAGCCTACCACGGTTGTGTCGTCCGCAAACTTGATGATTGAGTTGGAGGCGTGCATGGCCACGCAGTCGTGGGTGAACAGGGAGTACAGGAGAGGGCTCAGAACGCACCCTTGTGGGGCCCCAGTGTTGAGGATCAGCGGGGAGGAGATGTTGTTGCCTACCCTCACCACCTGGGGGCGGCCCGTCAGGAAGTCCAGTACCCAGTTGCACAGGGCGGGGTCGAGACCCAGGGTCTCGAGCTTGATGACGAGCTTGGAGGGTACTATGGTGTTGAATGCCGAGCTGTAGTCGATGAACAGCATTCTCACATAGGTATTCCTCTTGTCCAGATGGGTTAGGGCAGTGTGCAGTGTGGTTGAGATTGCATCGTCTGTGGACCTATTTGGGCGGTAAGCAAATTGGAGTGGGTCAAGGGTGTCAGGTAGGGTGGAGGTGATATGGTCCTTGACTAGTCTCTCAAAGCACTTCATGATGACGGATGTGAGTGCTACGGGGCGGTAGTCGTTTAGCTCAGTTACCTTAGCTTTCTTGGGAACAGGAACAATGGTGGCCCTCTTGAAGCATGTGGGAACAGCAGACTGGTATAGGGATTGATTGAATATGTCCGTAAACACACCGGCCAGCTGGTCTGCGCATGCTCTGAGGGCGCGGCTGGGGATGCCGTCTGGGCCTGCAGCCTTGCGAGGGTTAACACGTTTAAATGTCTTACTCACTTCGGCTGCAGTGAAGGAGAGACCGCATGTTTCCGTTGCAGGCCGTGTCAGTGGCACTGTATTGTCCTCAAAGCGGGCAAAAAGTTATTTAGTCTGCCTGGGAGCAAGACATCCTGGTCCGTGACTGGGCTGGGTTTCTTCCTGTAGTCCGTGATTGACTGTAGACCCTGCCACATACCTCTTGTGTCTGAGCCGTTGAATTGAGATTCTACTTTGTCTCTGTACTGGCGCTTAGCTTGTTTGATAGCCTTGCGGAGGGAATAGCTGCACTGTTTGTATTCAGCCATGTTACCAGACACCTTGCCCTGATTAAAAGCAGTGGTTCGTGCCTTCAGTTTCACACGAATGCTGCCATCAATCCAAGGTTTCTGGTTAGGGAATGTTTTAATCGTTGCTATGGGAACGACATCTTCAACGCACGTTCTAATGAACTCGCACACCGTATCAGCGTATTCGTCAATGTTGTTGTCTGACGCAATACGAAACATCTCCCAGTCCACGTGATGGAAGCAGTCTTGGAGTGTGGAGTCAGCTTGGTCGGACCAGCGTTGGACAGACCTCAGCGTGGGAGCTTCTTGTTTTAGTTTCTGTCTGTAGGCAGGGATCAACAAAATGGAGTCGTGGTCAGCTTTTCCGAAAGGGGGCGGGGCAGGGCCTTATATGCGTCGCGGAAGTTAGAGTAACAATGATCCAGGGTCTTTCCACCCCTGGTTGCGCAATCGATATGCTGATAAAATTTAGGGAGTCTTGTTTTCAGATTAGCCTTGTTAAAATCCCCAGCTACAATGAATGCAGCCTCCGGATAAATCGTTTCCAGTTTGCAGAGAGTTAAATAAAGTTCGTTCAGAGCCATCGATGTGTCTGCTTGGGGGGATATATACGGCTGTGATTATAATCGAAGAGAATTCTCTTGGTAGATAATGCGGTCTACATTTGATTGTGAGGAATTCTAAATCAGGTGAACAGAAGGATTTGAGTTCCTGTATGTTTCTTTCATCACACCATGTCACGTTGGCCATAAGACATACGCCCCCGCCCCTCTTCTTACCAGAAAGATGTTTGTTTCTGTCGGCGCGATGCGTGGAGAAACCCGTTGGCTGCACTGCTTCGGATTGCGTCTCTCCAGTTAGCCATGTTTCCGTGAAGCAGAGAACGTTACAGTCTCTGATGTCCCTCTGGAATGCTACCCTTGCTCGGATTTCATCAACCTTGTTGTCAAGAGACTGGACATTGGCAAGAAGAATGCTAGGGAGTGGTGCACGGTGTGCCCGTCTCCGGAGTCTGACCAGAAGACCGCCTCGTTTCCCTCTTTTTCTGAGTCGTTTTTTTTTGGGGTCGCTGCATGTGATCCACTCGGTTACACTGGTTGTAAGGCAGAACACAGGATCCGCGTCGCGAAAAACATATTCTTGGTCGTACTGATGGTGAGTTGACGCTGATCTTATATTCAGTAGTTCTTGTCGGCTGTATGTAAAGAAACCTAAGATGACCTGGGGTACTAGTGTAAGAAATAACACGTAAAAAAACAAAAAACTGCATAGTTTCCTAGGAACGCGAAGCGAGGCGGCCATCTCTGTCGGCGCCGGAAGTATCACCAGTATCTCCCTGGTGTGTGTGTGTGTGTGTGTGTGTGTGTGTGTCCGTGCCAAAACGCCCAAAGACGAAATGGCATTGAGCAGCAGGTCAGAATCTGTCCAGGAGGTTTTCCTCGCCAACTCCCTGACCCCAAACACACACACACACACACACACACACACACACACACACACACACACACACACACACACACACACTCCCTGACCCCATACACACACACATACACACACACACTCCCTGACCACACACACACACATATTCACACACACACTCCCTGACCACACACACACTCCCTGACCACACACACACATACACACTCCCTGACCACACACCGACATACACACACACACTCCCTGACCACACACACACATACACACACTCCCTGACCACACACACACATACACACTCCCTGACCACACACCGACATACACACACACACTCCCTGACCACACACACACATTCACACACACACACATTACTTCCTGACCACACACACACACACACATACACACACACACTCCCTGACCACACACTCCCTGACCACACACACACACTCCTTGACCACACACACACACATACTCCCTGACCACACACACACACTCCCTGACCACACACACACACATACTCCCTGACCACACACACACACATACTCCCTGACCACACACACACACATACACACACACACACTTCCTGACCACAAACACTCCCTGACCACACACATACACACTCCCTGACCACACACACACACATACACACTCCCTGACCACACACACACACACCCTGACCACACACTCCCTGACCACAGACACACACACACACACTCCCTGACCACACACACACACACACACACACACACACCCTGACCACACACTCCCTGACCACACACACACATACACACTCCCTGACCACACACACACACACACACCCTGACCACACACACAGACACACACACACACTCCCTGACCATACACGCACACACACGCTCCCTGACCATACACTCCCTGACCATACACACACATACACACTCCCTGATCACACACATACACTCCCTGACCACACACCTACACACACACACTCCCTGACCATACACGCAACACACACACACACACACACTCCCTGACCATACACGCACACACACACACACTCCCTGACCATCCACGCACACACACACACTCCCTGACCATACACGCACACCTACACACACACACTCCCTGACCATACACGCAACACACACACACACACACACACTCCCTGACCATACACGCACACACACACACACTCCCTGACCATACACGCACACACACACACTCCCTGACCAAACACACAGCTACCGTCTGTCGCTACAGAACACAGCAGAATGGCAACAATCTGAATCGGACAGACTCACAGAAACAAAGCCAAAGTATCCTGGATGGTAAATGCGATGCATTTCCATTGAGATCTGTGTTCTACTCAAAACAATCTGGTCTTATGTTTGAAACTGAAATGTACTGTAAAGGCAAGCATTTACTGATAAATTGGATTCATTTCAAATGAGGTTACCCAACACATTAAAACTTTTAGCTTCTGTTTCAGACATATTTGATGACCCCACCCCCCTCCAACCCCCTCTCCATTACTGTCTATAACTGAAGTGTTCAACAGTGCAACTCACTAACTCGGTCTGCGTGCCAAATGGCTCCCTATTCCCTAAATAGAGATACTAATCCCTACATAGAGCTACTTTTGACCAGGGCTCAAAAGCATAACAAGGGTGCCATTTGGGACGCAGTATGGATTTGTCCTGAGGTGACGCAGTAGGAGTTACTACCGGCAGTATTAATATGTATTTGACAGAGGGTATAATTTATATTTTCAGCAATGTATTCTATGCTTTGCTATCGAGGGAAATCTGTCATTTTCTTACGAGCATTTGAGCTCGCATTTCACACCCATGAGTGTCATTGGAATATAAAGTGGGTAATAGATTCATTCAAAATGGAGAAATAGTTGAGGTTTTAGGAGAAGAAAAAAAAAGTCCTTTAATGAATTGATGAATTGAACCTTTACTTATCCTTATAAACATTATGTAAATTCCCGCCCGTGAACAACAAAAAATTAAAGACATGAAAAAAATCACACAAAAAGACACTTGGGTTTTTAGACAGGTTTTAACACGTCTGAACATTTCACATGGGAAACATATTTATTTGTATATTGTAGGTGTTTGTACATATTACATTTTCACTAGGGTTTCCGGACACATTTGACATTCTGCATACATTTAAACTGAATAAATGTGACGTGGGAAAAACAGAGAGTTTTCTGACACATGTTAAATGTTTCAAAAACATTTCACATTACGATATTATACATGTAAAATGTGTGTGTGTGGGGGGGGTTAGAACTCAGGTCTCCCACAAGAGAAGCCAACGTCTTGACCATTTTGACCTAGAGGGCCAACACAACATTTGAAGTCGCAGGCGGGGCTACCTCATCACGTGACCATGAGCAATCATGGCCGCCTCATGTCTGCTACACTCAGTAGCGGTTCTAGCTTGTATGGCTCCCCCCCCCCCTTCAGTGCCCCCTCCAACAACAATGGTTCTAGCTTGTATGGCCCCCCTTCAGCGTCCCCATCCAACAACAATGGTTCCAGCTTGTATGGCCCCCCTTCAGCGTCCCCCTTCAACAACAATGGTTCTAGCTTGTATGGCCCCCCTTCAGCGTCCCCATCCAACAACAATGGTTCTAGCTTGTATGGCTCCCTGCCCCCCTTCAGTGCCCCCTCCAACAACAATGGTTCTAGCTTGTATGCCCCCCTTCAGTGCCCCCTCCAACAACAATGGTTCTAGCTTGTATGGCTCCCCCCCCCTTCAGTGCCCCCTCCAACAACAATGGTTCTAGCTTGTATGGCTCCCTGCCCCCCCCCCCACCCTTCAGTGCCCCCTCCAACAACAATGGTTCACCATTCTGAACTTGACTAACTTGACTAACCCACGTTCTGACCTTAGTTCCTTTGTTTTTGTCTTTGTTTTAATGGTCAGGGCAAGTTGGGGTGGGCAAAAGTATGGTCAGGGCCTGAGTTCTGAACTAAGTATGGTCAGGGCCTGAGTTGGGGTGGGCAGTCTATGTTTGTTTTAGTATGGTCAGGGCGTGAGTTGGGGTGGGCAGTCTATGTTTGTTTTAGTATGGTCAGGGCCTGAGTTGGGGTGGGCAGTCTGTTTGTTTTAGTATGGTCAGGGCCTGAGTTGGGGTGGGCAGTCTATGTTTGTTTTAGTATGGTCAGGGCCTGAGTTGGGGTGGGCAGTCTATGTTTGTTTTAGTATGGTCAGGGCCTGAGTTGGGGTGGGCAGTCTGTTTGTTTTAGTATGGTCAGGGCGTGAGTTGGGGTGGGTAGTCTGTTTGTTTTAGTATGGTCAGGGCCTGAGTTGGGGTGGGCAGTCTGTTTGTTTTAGTATGGTCAGGGCCTGAGTTGGGGTGGGCAGTCTATGTTTGTTTTAGTATTGTCAGGGCGTGAGTTGGGGTGGGCAGTCTGTTTGTTTTAGTATGGTCAGGGCCTGAGTTGGGGTGGGTAGTCTGTTTGTTTTAGTATGGTCAGGGCCTGAGTTGGGGTGGGCAGTCTGTTTGTTTTAGTATGGTCAGGGCGTGAGTTGGGGTGGGTAGTCTGTTTGTTTTAGTATGGTCAGGGCCTGAGTTGGGGTGGGTAGTCTATGTTTGTTTTAGTATGGTCAGGGCGTGAGTTGGGGTGGGTAGTCTGTTTGTTTTAGTATGGTCAGGGCCTGAGTTGGGGTGGGCAGTCTATATTTGTTTTAGTATGGTCAGGGCCTGAGTTGGGGTGGGTAGTCTGTTTGTTTTAGTATGGTCAGGGCCTGAGTTGGGGTGGGCAGTCTATGTTTGTTTTAGTATGGTCAGGGCCTGAGTTGGGGTGGGTAGTCTATGTTTGTTTTAGTATGGTCAGGGCCTGAGTTGGGGTGGGTAGTCTATGTTTGTTTTAGTATGGTCAGGGCCTGAGTTGGGGTGGGTAGTCTATGTTTGTTTTAGTATGGTCAGGGCCTGAGTTGGGGTGGGCAGTCTATGTTTGTTTTAGTATGGTCAGGGCCTGAGTTGGGGTGGGTAGTCTATGTTTGTTTTAGTATGGTCAGGGCGTGAGTTGGGGTGGGTAGTCTGTTTGTTTTATTATGGTCAGGGCCTGAGTTGGGGTGGGTAGTCTATGTTTGTTTTAGTATGGTCAGGGCCTGAGTTGGGGTGGGCAGTCTATGTTTGTTTTAGTATGGTCAGGGCCTGAGTTGGGGTGGGTAGTCTGTTTGTTTTAGTATGGTCAGGGCCTGAGTTGGGGTGGGCAGTCTATGTTTGTTTTAGTATGGTCAGGGCCTGAGTTGGGGTGGGCAGTCTGTTTGTTTTAGTATGGTCAGGGCGTGAGTTGGGGTGGGCAGTCTATGTTTGTTTTAGTATTGTCAGGGCGTGAGTTGGGGTGGGCAGTCTATGTTTGTTTTAGTATGGTCAGGGCCTGAGTTGGGGTGGGCAGTCTGTTTGTTTTAGTATGGTCAGGGCGTGAGTTGGGGTGGGTAGTCTGTTTGTTTTAGTATGGTCAGGGCCTGAGTTGGGGTGGGCAGTCTGTTTGTTTTAGTATGGTCAGGGCCTGAGTTGGGGTGGGTAGTCTGTTTGTTTTATTATGGTCAGGGCCTGAGTTGGGGTGGGTAGTCTATGTTTGTTTTAGTATGGTCAGGGCGTGAGTTGGGGTGGGTAGTCTGTTTGTTTTAGTATGGTCAGGGCCTGAGTTGGGGTGGGCAGTCTATGTTTGTTTTAGTATGGTCAGGGCCTGAGTTGGGGTGGGTAGTCTGTTTGTTTTAGTATGGTCAGGGCCTGAGTTGGGGTGGGCAGTCTATGTTTGTTTTAGTATGGTCAGGGCCTGAGTTGGGGTGGGTAGTCTATGTTTGTTTTAGTATGGTCAGGGCCTGAGTTGGGGTGGGTAGTCTATGTTTGTTTTAGTATGGTCAGGGCCTGAGTTGGGGTGGGTAGTCTATGTTTGTTTTAGTATGGTCAGGGCCTGAGTTGGGGTGGGCAGTCTATGTTTGTTTTATTATGGTCAGGGCCTGAGTTGGGGTGGGTAGTCTATGTTTGTTTTAGTATGGTCAGGGCGTGAGTTGGGGTGGGTAGTCTGTTTGTTTTATTATGGTCAGGGCCTGAGTTGGGGTGGGTAGTCTATGTTTGTTTTAGTATGGTCAGGGCCTGAGTTGGGGTGGGCAGTCTATGTTTGTTTTAGTATGGTCAGGGCCTGAGTTGGGGTGGGTAGTCTGTTTGTTTTAGTATTGTCAGGGCCTGAGTTGGGGTGGGTAGTCTATGTTTGTTTTAGTATGGTCAGGGCCTGAGTTGGGGTGGATAGTCTATGTTTGTTTTAGTATGGTCTTAGTATGGTCAGGGCCTGAGTTGGGGTGGGCAGTCTATGTTTGTTTTAGTATGGTCAGGGCCTGAGTTGGGGTGGTAGTCTGTTTTTTTATGGTCAGGGCCTGAGTTGGGGTGGGTAGTCTGTTTGTTTTAGTATGGTCAGGGCCTGAGTTGGGGTGGGTAGTCTGTTTGTTTTAGTATGGTCAGGGCCTGAGTTGGGGTGGGTAGTCTGTTTTTGTTTTAGTATGATCAGGGCCTGAGTTGGGGTGGGTAGTCTATGTTTGTTTTAGTATGGTCAGGGCCTGAGTTGGGGTGGGCAGTCTGTTTGTTTTAGTATGGTCAGGGCCTGAGTTGGGGTGGGCAGTCTATGTTTGTTTTAGTATGGTCAGGGCCTGAGTTGGGGTGGGCAGTCTATGTTTGTTTTTCTATGTTGGGTTTTGAGTGCAGCTGTCAATTGTTGTCCCTGATTGAGAATCATACTTAGGTAGCCTGGGTTTCACTTTTGGATTGTGGGTGTTTGTTTTCCGTGTGAGTGTTTGGTCCACACGGTACTGTTTCGGTTTTCGTTCGTTCACTTTATTGTTTTGTCAATTTCAGTGTTCAGTTCGTTTCAATAAATATTACATCATGAACACTTACCACGCTGCGCTTTCCTCTCCAGACGACATCCGTTACATATCTGAAATTTTTATTCAGACATTTGGAACAACACAAATAAATAATCATAACATTTAAAACTATATAAATAGAGATATAATTTCCAAAAATAAGACTCAGAAATATTTTAAAAAGTAACAAAGACAAATAGAAACAAATAAAAGTATATTTATACAAATAAGAAAGATAATAAAAAACACACAAATGAAACTAAATTGCACAAATCCTATATCACACAAATAGAATAACACACTTATAACGAAGAGAACCTTATTATTATTATTATTATTATTATTATTATTATTATTATTATTATCACTATTCAAACAAGAAACACACAAACTAAATTGCATTAGTACTATACAAAGTTAGAGGTGTGCTATTTGATAGATTCCCCTGCTCCCCCTACCTCGGGCTTCGGTTGGGGAGACCTGAGGTCAATCTAGCCCCGCTCCCCCTCCCCATCTCGTACTTCTGAGTGGGAGACCTTCCCAGGCAGCAGCCTGCCTAGCTCACAAACTAGAATAAGGGCGTCCATTCAGACAAGGTTAATTGACCCACAGTCACACACGGTGACATGATATCATTGACGTGACGTGCAAATGTCACCATTCAGATTTGTATAATTTTTTTGCATCTTGCTGCCCCCGGCAAGATGCCGCCCTGGGCGGCTGCCCATGTCGCCGCTGCCGAAATCCGTCACTGGCTACACTATCACAAGTGCATTTTCATAAGTACGGCTGTTAATTTATAAAAATTTAAAAATATCTTGTTAATCACTGGATTTTCTGTGATTAATCAAAATTAATCATAATAATAATTTATTCAAATTTTTATCTGCAATTTTATATATATATTTTTTGTTTACAAAAAGCATTACAATAACATTGCCATTTTGATTTTGTCCCAAGTAACAGCAAAATCAGGAAAATTGATAAAACAAACTTTCATTAACCTCAAATTTACTTGGTAACTTGACATCACAATGTTGTTTTTATCTGTACAGATTAGGTATTTCTGCCGCTTAGAGAAAATGTGATTTAAAAAAACATTTTAAACGTATTAACTCTTCTTATTTGAACATATTAAACAGGATAAATAAGGACTGGGCTTCTTCTTCTGCTCACTGACCAACGAAGAAGAAGAGAGTGGAAACTGTCCACTCGACGTCTTCTTCTTCTTCTTCGTCTTCGTCTTCTTCTTCTTCTTCTTCTTCTTCTTCCACTCACTGACCAACGAAGAAGAAGAGTGGAAACTGTACTACTGCAACATGTTAACACCACCGTTTCACACATTTCACATGTGAGGAGAATAACACTATTTAACCACCACATGTGAACTTGTCCTTCTTACATGTGAAACTGCAAATAGGATTTTCACATGTTTTTTGTTGTTGTTGTTGTAAGTGTGTACTCTAACTTTAAACTGACTTATCCTGGTGACATTGTTTCGACCCCTGCCAGTGAAGTTTAGCTCAGGGTGGCTGACTCGTCAAGAATTCACGAGTTGGCGGCAGAGTGTGTTTGTTCCTGTGTGTGTGTGTGTTCCTGTGTGTGTGTGTTCCTGTGTGTATATACTGTATGCTTTGGCGCGCATTTGTGTGTGTGTGTGTTTGTGTGTGTGCGCATGCTTTGGCGCGCGCGCACGTGTGTGTGTGTGTGTTCCTGTGTGTATATACTGTATGCTTTGGCGCGCATTTGTGTGTGTGTGTGTTTGTGTGTGTGCGCAAGCTTTGCGCGCGCGCACGTGTGTGTGTGTTCCTGTGTGTATATACTGTATGCTTTGGCGCGCATTTGTGTGTGTGTGTGTTTGTGTGTACGCATGCTTTGGCGCGCGCGCACGTGTGTGTGTGTGTGTGTGTGTGTTGGTGTCAGTCAGAGTGCCAGCCAGTCAGAATGTGGGCCAAGCCAGGTTGCCCTGTTCAACACTGGCCAGTATGCACAAAGCAGACTAAATATACTGCAAGGTGAACCATATCATGACTGTTTCTAACATATCATGACCGTTCCTAACCTATCATGACCGTTCCTAACATATTATGACCGTTCCTAACATATCATGACCGTTCCTAACATATCATGACCATTCCTAACATATCAAAAACCGTTCCTAACATATCATGACCGTTCCTAACATATCATGACCGTTCCTACATAAGGGACGTGAGTGGCATTTCCCGTATGATTGATCCGGATCTCTATATTGCAAATCTTACTAGAAGTCCGCAGGAGTTATAGGCCGGTGGCCTCAGGTCATCCTCCAGGTCAGGTCTTCCGGGAAGTCATCAAATAAAGTCTCTAGGACATTTGGTTTCCGAGTTATAAAATGTTACATTTTTTGACCTTTTTCTGCAGTACCGGATAGCGACTGGCTGTATATTGCAAATGTACAAAACATCACCAAATGGACATGGCCATTTCTTGTAAACGGAAAATACCCTGAAGACAAAACTCGTTGAGCACAAGTTTGGCCAAATTTACTTTTAGTCCAGAAACAAGATGGTGAAGTTGCCTCATCGCTCTTTGAGTTAATGCATATTTTCTGGGATTAAAGGTCAAAATCGGTAATATAGCGCTTCACGTCAAAGTACAAAAACATATGGTGTAAGGAAAAATAGAACCAGCCCTTTATCTATCATAATTTATGAGAAATCGTACAAACTCTATCTGATGATGATTAAACAAATGTGGTGTTTTTCTCCCAAAAAAGTTACAGATCAGTTGCGGCGTGTTAAGACGAATCCATTAACTTCTTGATGCACCCATCCCGTTAGCAGGATCATTTTCGTCAACATCCGCTGAATTTCAGAGTGCCAAATTCAAAATAAATTACTAAAAATATTTAATTTTCATGAAATCACAAGTGCAATATAGCAAAACACAGCGTAGCTTGTTGTTCATCCACCTGGCGTGTCAGATTTCAAAAAAGCTTTTCGGCGAAAGCATAATAAGCATTTATGTAAGTACATCTCTCTCAGCAGACAAAACATTACAAACAGCTAGCAGCCAAGTAGATTGGTCACAAAAGTCAGAAAAGCAATAAAATTGTTCCATAAAGATTATTTTTATATCCAAAATACCTTCATTTGGTTAGCGCGTTATGTTCAGAAATTCAATGTCAAACGTTTTTTTTATAATCAAGCCTCACGTTGTTTTTACAATATATAATCGATAATATTTCAACCGGGACTGTAGCTTCTTCAATAGGAGAGAGAGGGAGAAAATGTCTGCTCCAAGCTAATTGTGCATGCAAAACGCTGCTGGCACCCAGCCATACAATGATGCGATGTGGTCTTTCTCGCTCATTTTTCAAAATAATAGTCTAAAACTATGTCTAAAGACTGTTCACACCATGGGGAAGTCATAGGAAAAGGAATCAGGTTGATATCTCTTTAAATGGAGCGAAGGCAGGCAATGGAACAGAGAGCTTTCAGGAAAAACAGCACTTCTGGGTTGGATTTTCCTCAGGTTTTCGCCTGCAAAATCAGTTCTGTTATACTCACAGAAAATATTGCGACAGTTTTGGAAACTTTAGAGTGTTTTCTATCCTGATCTGACAATTATATGCATATTCTAGATTCTGGGCCTGAGAAATAGGCAGTTTCATTTGGGTAAGTTTTTCATCCAAACATCAAAATACTGCCCCCTACAGTCAACAGGTTAAGGCAGGTTTCGGAGCTCTACGTGATTTCAGTGATTTTCTGTAGTTATGTGGCTCTAGAAGGTTCTCAGCCTCGTCCATTTGCAAATACTTCAACTCATTTTTAACATCGCGAAAATGACCAAATTTAGAGTCACAAGACTAGGTGTATTGAAAGCCTCAGCCCATAGAGAAGGATCCCATAGTAACACCCCGAAAAAGGGAATTTTCAGTACTAATTAAGGTCACTGCTCAGGCTCCGAATGACGAATCGAGCCAAAACTCAGGATTCGGTGTAGCCTGAGCTTGGCCTACACATAATGTCAGAACTGGACGCACAGCTAGAACGTAACTATGTGTTTTAAGGATTTTTATGGTTTTAACAGAAGGCGCTATGAATTGTGGGCCGGCTCTGTAATATGTGATAGTTGTCTTCTAAAAGTTGGACAAAGTGAGTTTTGTGTCAGTATGTATAAGTTTGGTGTAAATTGTCAGACAACTTACTGACTGATGGCTGACTTGATGGCAGTATAATACATTTTATATTGTACATTTTATATTGCCAATGGACAGTGTACATTTCCAACGTATTTAATGAGAGATTTAACATCACCAAATGGACCGGCTAAAATCAACACCAACAAGCGATGGAGAGGAACCACTATCACTGCAAGGCCATCCCGTTCAATGAGCCAGTCAATTGGGCATTTCTGCAGTATATTAGAGCAATATCCAATGTATTTAAAACTTCTTAAGGATTCTGCAGTATATTAGAGCAATATACCAATGTATTTAATGAGGGATTTAACATCACCAAATGGACAGGCTGAAATCAACACCAACGAGCGATGGGACAGTGTCCATTACACATATGCTATATTTTAAATGTGAACATGCTCTTTGCAAGTTGGCAGTGTCCATTGCCAATGTCTATTCATAAGGACTTCCTATTACGAAATGAACATGTGGTATCAACATCAATGAGAAATTCTTACTTCCTATGACTTCCTATGATCAAACATGACAAATATACCTTCTAGGTAGATTCAGGCCTTAACATAATGATATATATAATTTGGTCAGTATAAATGTCATTTGGAAATGTCACATGGTTCACTGACTTTTGGGTTTGGAAACCGACTTTTTATGATCATATATGGCAAATGGACAAAGCATAGGCCTTATGGACAAACTCAATAAAATAAGACAAATGTATGTCCATACGGTTACTACATATGTATAACTGACCAAAGGTTATAGAAAATGTCACACTTGGTTCATGACTTTTTGACCATTTCCCATACGCGCTCACACCCTATGAGATTTTTGGTTTTGTACACTTGGCATTTGTAATGTTCAGGTTGCAATATGGTTATGATGAACTGCTGTCCATTTGAGTGGTATTTCCGATTGTGAATATGGTTCGCCCAATACCAATAAGTTGTCATTCATTTTTGTCCATTTCATGGTGGTGTCCCTTACCTAACATTTCATGACCGTTCCTAACGTACCATGGCCGTTCCTAACGTACAACGACCGTTCCTTGAGCTTTCCTGCTCTATTGCACATCTAGTTCAAGGGTGTCAAACTCATGTTGCCCCGCAGGCCGCATTCCGTCTTTACCGAGATCCAGAGGTCCGCACTTTACTTCATGAAATCACAAGTGCAATTTTGCAAAACACAGCTTAGCCTTTTGTTAATCCACCTGTCGTCTCAGATTTTGAAATGATGCTTTACAGCGAAAGCAATCCAAGCGTTTGTTTAAGTTTATCGATCGCATGATAAAACATTAAGTACACTTAGCATCAGGTAGCTTGGTCACGAAAATCAGAAAAGCAATCAAATTAATCGATTACCTTTGATGATCTTCGGATGTTTTCATTCACGAGACTCCCAGTTACACAAGAAATGTTCCTTTTGTTCCATAAAGATCATGAAGGCTCATTTTTCAAAATAAATGCCTGAAACGATGTCTGTTGACACCTTGAGGAAGCGATAGGAAGGGAATCTGTTTGATATCACTTTAAATGGAGCAATGGGAGGCTAAGGAAAACATGGAGTTTTCAAAATAGAAGCCACTTCCTGGTTAGATTTTCCTCAGGGTTTCGCCTGCTAAATCAGTTCTGTTATACTCACAGACAATATTTTGACAGTTTTGGAAACTTTAGAGTGTTTTCTATCCTAATCTGTCAATTATATGCATATTCTAGCATCTGGTCCTGAGAAATAGGCCGTTTACTTTGGAAATGTTATTTTTTCCAAACATAAAAATAGTGCCCCCTAGCTTCAAGAGGTTAAAAAGGTTTCCATTTCGTGGTGCTAGTCGACTGCGCCAAAACGCTGGTGTTTCTTCTTCTATACTTTGTTTCCCATCTTTTCCAGAACTTTTATTTTCATGACTGATGTATACTTGTTCTCTCATGCACTCTCTGCTGCAGTCATACAGTATAGTGAGCAATATGTTTGGAACATCAAATCTCAATAAAATCTCAGTATATATACAATGTACGGCAGCAAGAAAAACTGTGAACCTTTGGAATTACATTTTTGAATTTCTGCATAAATTGGTAATTTGATCTGATCTTCGTCTAAGTCACATCCGTAGATAAACACATTGTGCTCAAACTACCTGATGTGATTTACTGATGTGAGCCATGCCTCGAACCTAAGAGATCTCAGAAGACCCAAGATTAAGAAAAGGTTGACAAAAATATCTCTCAAAGCCGTGATGTTCATCAGTTCACGGTAAGACAAAAAAATTCAGCACTGTTGCTACTCTCCCTATGAGTGGCCATCCTGCAAAGATGACTGCAAGAGCACAGAGCATAATGCTCAATGAGGTTAAGAAGAATCCTAGAGTGTCAGCTAGACCTAAAGAAATCTCTGGAACATGCTAACAGACGAGTCTACAACACGTAAAAAAAATAAAGAAGAATGGTGTTCATGGGAGGACACCACGGAAGAAGTCTGCTGTCCAAAAAAATACATTACTGTACATCTGAGGTTTGCAAAAAAGCTCCTGGATGTTCCACAGAGCTACTGGCCAAATATTCTGTGGACAGATGACACTAAAAATGAGTTGTTTGGAAGGAACACACAACATGGATAAAAAAAGGCACAGTGCCTCATGGTTTGGGTCTGCTTTGCTGCCTCAGGGCCTGGACAGCTTGCTATCATCGACGGAAAAATGAATTCACAAGTTTATCAAGACATTTTGCAGGAGAAAGTAAGGCTATTTGTCCACCAATTGAATCTCAACAGAAGTTGAGTGATGCAGCAGGACAATGACCCCAAAACACAGAAGTAAATCAACAACAGAAGGGCTTCAACAAAAGAAAATATGCCTTCTGGAGTGGCCCAGTCAGAGTCCTGACCTCAACCCAATTGAGATGCTGTGGCATGAACTCAGACCAGACATCCCAAGAATATTAATGACCTGAAACAGTTTTGTATAGAGGAATGGTCCAAAGTTTTGGAATGGTCCAAAACTGTTGTGCAGGTCTGATCCACAACTACAGAAAATGTTTGGTTGAGATTATTGCTGCAAGAGTTCACATACTTTTGCCACACTGCACTGCGAACATTTACACGGTGGGTTCAACAAAGACATGAAAACATATAATTGTTTGTGTGTTATAAGTTTAAGGAGACTGTGTTTGTCTATTGTTGTGACTTAGATGAAGATCAGAATAAATGTTATGACAAATTTATGCAGAAATTGAGGTAATTCCAAAGGGTTCACATACTTTTTCTTGCCACTGTATTCTATATATAGAATCACAATAGATGTAGAATCACAATATATATATATATATATATATATATATATTATTATATTACCATTATTGGACTCACCTGGACTCAGTCATCTGTGTCATTACCTTCCCTGATCCTAAGTTCTGTTCCCTGATTCAGGATTAATTGTCGTATTTCATTACCCGTGTGCTGATGCTGTTCCTGTCTTTTTCCATGTCTGTTCCTTATTAAATGTTGACTCCCCGGACCTGGTTCTCTTCTCAAGCGTCGGTCCTTACAGAAGCCATCCAACGAAGCATCAGGGAGTGCTGGCTTTCCGATTGGTGGTGACCGCCGATGTAAGCGGGGGTGCCTAAGCCAGCTCGTCGGGCTTCCACACCCTAGCGGCCCACTAGGCTCCCATGTTCCAGCGGGATCATCAGGCTGTCACTCCTCAGCCGGCCCACTAGGCTCCCATGTGCCAGCGGGATCATCAGGCTGTCACTCCTCAGCCGGCCCACTAGGCTCCCATGTTTCAGCGGGATCATCAGGCTGTCACTCCTCAGCCGGCCCACTAGGCTCCCATGTTCCAGCGGGATCATCAGGCTGTCACTCCTCAGCCGGTTCGCTAAGCTCCCACGCCTCTGCAGGTTCGTCAGGCTTTTACACCCCTACCGGCTGGTCCAGTGCCCAGGCCTCAACCGGCCCGTTAGGCTCGCCCAGTTGGGACGTCGGGTGGCGCCTCAAGAGGGGGGGGGGTGGGTACTGTCGCGCCTGCTCCCGCTCTCCCTCCCTGGCGCTTGAAGGCACCAGGCTCCCCAGCATTACACACTCCTGCCCCCATCATTACGCATTCCTGTCTTCCCCCGTCACGCGCATCAGCGATTATAGGACTCAATCATCTGTATTATTACCTCCCCTATATGTGTCTGTTCCCAAGCTCCGTTTCCCGCTTCAGGATAAATTGTCGTATGTCGTTTGTGTTATCCTGTGTGCTGACGCAGTTCCTGTCTTGTTCCATGTCTATTCCTTATTAAACGTTGACTCCCCGTACCTACTTCTCTACTCCAGCATCGGTCCTTAGTCTCTGACTATGGGATGTAGTCTGAGACGAAGGAAGAGGATTCTTCTCTGAATAGATTTAATGGAGGTTGTGGAGTAAGGTGCTAAATGGTATTTGCATGCCAAATGGTATTC